>NW_026641737.1:0-415000 GCF_028554395.1 Pezoporus wallicus | reverse complement strand
AGTCAAAAAACTGCTGCAACAGAAACAAATTTTTAGTCATATTTTTCTGTTATTAAAAAGAAGAAAAAAAAGAAGTAGCTGATATGGTAACAGAATACCCCTTCTTTTTTTTTCCTAAATATGAAACTCAAGCCAGTTTTTACTTAAAGAGAGTATAGTAAGAGAATTAGAGAAATGCAAACATACATTTTAATAATAACATAATGTTATTCCTCCTTCCTTCATGCTGAAAAGTTCACCAAAGTCTGAGTTCTACTTATGATCACTGAAAGGAATGAAGTGTGAGAAAGCAGAGAACAAAGTCCAATTTTATACCTCTTTTCATATTCTACAAGCAGTATTTTCTGCATTAAGAAGTATTAACACTGCAATACTTTAATACAAATTTAGTTTTCTGCCTCAAATATTCTTAATATAATTTTTGAATATATAAGAATCCTGGTTTTAAGTATTATCTTCCTTGATGCAAGAAATGGAAACTCTATTTTTAGCTTTCAACTGCTTGTGAATGTCTGTCCTTAGTAGTATCTGTGTTTTGCAGTATTCCTTTGAGATTAACAACTTGAAAGTCAATGCTAATATGTTACAGCCATTCTTTGAAAAGATGGGATTAAAAAGCAGTGTTGAAATTGTCCATGAGTAAGGTCATAGAATTTACATTACATGATAGCACCTTATTGAAACTGAAGAATCTTATTTCTGTGCTAGTATCTTAGAAAATACTGCCCAACAGGAGAACAATAATAAACATAAGAATTAGGAAAAGGTAGTCTCAATACCTACTAACACAAAAAGGACAAACATTCACACACAGAATTCTGCTCACTCTAATATTGACTGTTTGCCCATCAAAGTCCTTGTCATTTTCTCCAGTTATAGCTGCAGTCATGCACATCATTTAACAACAGAACAGTGATATTTTTCCGATTGAATGGGTAAACCCATGGGGTAAATATTGAAACATTGCCTATTGGACAAAAGAGAAAGTAAAGAGCTTTGGTAGTAAAATGCTTTCTTGCATTTAATCTTAATGGCAACTTGTGAAAAAAAAAAAACAACAAAACAACCTGCTTTTGACATTTAAGGCAAAATTATTTTGCTGAATCCAAGAGGCTGCTTACAAAACTATTTATTCATTTGATGTGCCAGAGTCACCAACATTTTCACAAGAAACTATTCCCTAGCATCTAAAATACTGCTACAGCATATGATGCAGTCCACTTTGAGGAATGATCTTTTTCTTCAGAAGCACTGAATTTTATGAAGTCTGGCAAGAATCAGAATAATCATCTGGGTATACACTTTCATTGTACTATAGTGTAATGATGAGGTTAAGCCTACAGCTCACTAGTAACATAAATTTGTCCTATAGTGGTAAAGCATTCCCTGTCTTGCCTCTTTCTCATTCTCTTTCCTCTTCCACCAATATTTATTTTTCTCATTGACTGTTCTTCTCCCAGATCAGTTTCCTATTCCAGATTACTATACATCTGTACAAGCACTTTTCCTGGAATGACAGAAAGAGTGTCATAAGGGTAAGGCGTGAGTGCAATTTGAACAGTAACATTGCCAAATAACGAATAGGAGCCTATGGTGCTTAAAATAATACTTGAACGTATACAGAAAAGAATATCAAAGATAAATGAGTAGACCATATTACCTCTGTTTAAAACACCTTATAACTGGAAGAGTAGCAGTGAAGATAATTTTCAGACATGGAACATTTTAAGATAGGGAGAAAGCTCCTTTCTAAAAGCCGTGAGCCTAATCGCTTGTTCTTGCAATAAGAATGCATTCAAGGAAATGATCTGGCTTGTTTTGTGTAGAACACCATATTAGTTTATGGAGAACATTCTTTCTAGCGTTGGTTTGACATTCTCTCAATCTGTTCTGATAAACATTTAATACTTTTGATAATATCATACAATATTTTTAATTCAGTTATTTTCTGAGTAAGTGGTTTTCATGAAATCTGATTCATTACAGAGATCAAATAGAAGATTTTTTTTTTCTATTATAAAATTTCGTAGTTGAAATGAAGTTCGGGATTAAATTATTGGGTTGGAGCATTATAAGTGAAAAAATTATTGTGAAACCATAGTTACCCAGCTGAGCAAACCTCACTAAAGAAAACACAACTGGGAAATTGATATAACAAAGCACAAAACAATGCCACTGATTCTCTAACTTATGGGAAAAAGAACACTAAGATTGTTGGCTCTAATAGCTAAAAATTACCAGAATGTTCAGGCCAACTTGGAAATAATCTGCATATTTTAACTCTGAGGAAAATTATTCACTAAAAACTGTTTCCAGAGGATGTATGACTTTTTCTCTCACAAAGAAGACACTACCGGAACAAGCTTTCATCAGTGGTAATATTCTTCAGGATTCCAGTAGAGCAATTCACATTTCTTACATTACACTTGAATCTGTCTTTAACTGAACAAGTTTTTTGAGGTACTGAAATTCAGATAACTTTATCTCATATATTTTTACAAGGACTGTTTTGATATTAAGCAACTATAAAATGACAGACAAGTAGAAAAATGTTTTATCATACTAAAAATCTGTTTTTAATTGAATTTAGTAAGTAGTTACAATTTGTAGAGTTTATTGCAAACACCAAAACCATTTGGAAAACTAGAACTAACAGCCCTAAGTGCCCCTACACTTAGTAAGACTGAGATGAAATTATCATCATACTGCAATTTGTTTGAGCTAGTACCTCATCTTTGGTCAAATCGATTTCAATTTAAAAGTTTTCCTACATTAGAAGCGTGTTTATAGCAGGATAATTAAACACACACAAATTCACTGGACACCTACTAGGCGTTCAGCTCTACATCACTATACTTTTAGAAATACCTGATATATTTTCCTTCACTTGAACCACTAATTAGTAGATAGCATAATATTGTCAGACAGAATGAACCTCAGCAGAGCAGTTGGAGATAGTGGTGTAGCAGGGAATCAGAATACTGTACCACTGAGCATCATCAATGGTGTAGAAGTATAGTATCTACTTTCCAAACACTTTTACAAAATGTTCACCATTTTGAACAAAATTAAGTGCAGTTACAAGTCTATCATAGGGTGAAAAAGTCACAGTAAGTTGACAAGCATGATTTATTTATGTGTTCTAGAATTAAACTAACAGATGTTATGAGAACTCTTGGCTGGGATGATGCAGAGTGCAGACATTTCTATATCTATGTCAATGCCTAATGATATTGCAAGGATTAAAATAAATAGCAAACCTTGAAGTCTAAAAGTGTATTTGCATTAAAAATATGACATAATAACAGAAGCAGATGATAAGAAGCAGTTAAAGAAGCAGTTATTAAAACAAACAGAGGGAGTGCTGCACTGGACTCCAGTAGGACTTCAAATCAAGGCCAGATCACATGACAAGCGTGACAGTAAAATAAGCATCAATACAAATATCATAGGCATCATCTTACTGGTTACAATTGTAAATTGTGCTAGTTTTTTCACTGTATAAGGTAGGAAGCTGATCCATAAACCGGTCTAACTATATTACTGCCTTTGTCTAGATAACTATACTGCCTCACTGTGATTTGCTGTTAAATCTTTAGGGTGCTATTAAAATGTATTATTTTCTGTGCATATATGGTTTTACCTATGGAAACTATATCATCATAGTTTCCATGAGATTTTCATGTAGCTATATATCCTTGATATATGTATCAAGGAAAAACTTCAGCAAAAAGACAAACTATATGGAATTTGGTTATGCTATTCCCTGCTATTGAAGCTGGCTTAAGTCACTGCACAAGATTATAAGGCATAAATTAAATCTTCACCTCACATTAGTCTCAAGTGAGACTGATGAGTTCAAGTTTCTCCTCTCAGAGTAGTAGGCATTGCTTAATACTACTATCTCCACTGTGAAATCCCGGGGGTTTAAAAATCTGTACAAATAATGCAATCTGACAAAAAAAAAAAAAAAAGCATCTTTGCACTTAGTTATATCAATCTACAAACCTACTATTGCATCACTCACTCAACTTGCAAACACAAACTCTCCATTCTACTGCTTCAGTAAAAGTTTGTTTTCTTTTAGGTTAATCCTTTTAAAGAGTACAAGACTCAAGATCCCCCAAAAGTACAGTGATTGCTTTCATGTAGAGTGTTTGGTTTTAAAAGCAAATGTTTTTAAAGAGGAAAGGTTTGTTGGTTTATGACTCTTGCACTGCTCTGGGTTTTAAAGTGTTTCAGTAGATATCCTTATACTCCTTAATGATTAATATTTCTCACTTTGAATTGAAAAGCCAGTACAAGTAACAAAAATTATTATTTCATTAATCAGGTACAATCATAATTTCCTCCCTCTCTTTGAATTATTTTCAGTAAAGTACATTGTAAATAGGGATAATGTGATTTTTCTTTTCTCAAGAGAAAAAGGTTTGTTATTTTTAAATTACAGCACTGAAGATCAAAACAAAGTGACTGTTCATTGTACTATCCAAATAGCCTATCTTTGCACAAAAAACCTTTCATTTTCACAACTAAGTAGACTAAAAGGCACAGTTACCTAGCAACATTCATTGTGTTTATGGCCTTCCATCCAATCTGAGCTCACAGATGTGCTTCTAAAGCTAATAAACGTACATCATACAGTCCCCGCCTGTTTTGATTAAATATATGAGTCCTTAGAGCAGACTGTGTGAAATGTGCTTTTTAAAAAACAAGAGAATGTACAAAAATGAAGAAAAACAGGATACATTTGAAAAGGGTTTTACAAGTCTAAACTGTGAACTTGAAATATCTCTGCAGCAGTCTTGTGTCTTCTGTGGTAAACCAAAAATTTGCCCAGGAACTTGTGGCCTTGTACAGAAACATGCTTGGGATATGATTGATAGATTTACTTCTTGTTATATTAATGAATGTACTGATCCTGACCATTCTGAAATTCAGATTTCTTAATGAAACTTTAAAAAGGTTTGGATTTTAATATATACTGACTGCCTGAATTTCAGACAATAGTGGATTTTTCTTTAAAAAAGATTACATTTATGGATATCTCCATGCTTTATACACATAATGACTAAATTTAATCAATAAAATTTCTGTCCCCACATCGATTATGTGCAGTACGCTGAAATAAAAGTATGAATAACACTGTATGGCATTCTGAGCTAAACTTAAATGGAAAACATTGTATCCCTTCGGTTTATAGGTCAATTTGAAATTAAAAGATGCTGTATAAGTACAATTATTTTTCCTTTCTTCAGGCCTAGATAACTTCACAAGTTCTCATGCTAAGTTGCAACTGTAGTTCAAACATTACAGTATCAAGTGACATTTGCCAAGTTGCATCTTTATCTTCTCTTTGATTCTATCCACACTTTATCTTTATTTGTAATTGAAAAGAATACACTTTCTAACACTTCAGACTTTCTATGGAAAATGAAAATGAAATTCTACTTTTTAGCTTTTTGCACCATCACCAATAGTAAAGAATTTGCAGCCAGAACATTACAAAGGCTACAGAAGCAATTGAACCACAATACAAAATGTGGTTTGTTCTTCTATAAGCATCAGCTAGAGCAACATTCTGTTGTCAAGAAAAAAAACCTAGAAATTAATTTATCACATATGATCAATAAATTCTCTTTTTTGTGAATACTTTTTCTGGATATAGCACCTGCAGAATTCCTTGGGTCAAATTCTGTTCTTAAGGCATGTGAAAGATGTGCAGATGTCTCACCTCACTACAGCTGCAAATAAAATCAGAATTTTAATATTTACCAATTGACCAACCAAAGTCCAAGCACAGAATGCAGTGTATAGCAGTGAGGCCAACCATGGCATATGTGAAAAACAAAAACCTAACAACATTTAAATCTTGTAGATTTTAATAGCAGAAAAACATGAATATATTCTTCTAGATGCCAGAACCTAGAGTAACAGAAATTGAAATATATTAGAGATTAGTATTGTACAAATTGTTAATTTTATGCCATTTTGATAAATGAACCATTGTATTCAGCACTTCTGAAAATGTGCTGTTTTAGAATCTGAATACAAATTTCAATTTGGTTCTTCTAGGAACCAATGTTAATATCAGTTACGATTTCAGGGCGGCAGATGTTATAAACATATTTTAGGAATAAGCACAAATGTATTATAATAAGTTTACTATCCGTCCTCAGATTTGCCATAGTTCTTGCTTTTTGAGGTCTGAATCTTTCTCAGCCCATTGGCTTAGGGTCTCCCGAATGTTGACTCAGAACAAAGACACAACAACACAGCTTCAGAACCAACAGCAAAGTTTCAGAACTTTCAGAGCACTGAGAAACACCCAAGTATTTCTTTACCTGGATCACTATAGTGAACACCATATGTAAGTTCTTCAAAATCAGTACTCACCAAGTAGTAGATAGTAGGAATGCAAATGCTTTAGGAACTAGTGCATTTCCTTCTTTTTCTTTTTTTTTTTTTTTTTTTTTGTGTGTTTTCATGTCATTATTTAGGTAGCACAGAATACTTATGTCTCTCTCATCATGGTCTAGTAATATTTATATTTGCCTGCATATTAGTAGTTAAGGCAATTTGCACTATAAGCTTAATCTTGGCTCCTTGTCCAATTGTGATATTATCAGATATGATTCCTATTAGGACAGAGCATTCTTGGCAATCCAGGGAGAAATTAGAAACAAAATATTATGAGAAGTCATTTACTAAATTTCTTTTTTTCTTTTTTTCTGGGGTTGTGTGGGTTATTTTGGGTTCCATTTAATTTATATGGATGAGGTAATGTTTCTTAGGAGGACTACATTCAGAAATTATAAAATGGATACATGATTCAACTAAGAATTTTTCTATGTCATAATATCTCCAACCTTTATAGGAGGTATCAAATTAAGATTATAACAACATTTTTTCTTAGGTATTCTCAATAAATACAATCTCATTTTGAAAATCTTTTTTGAGCCTTTTCAGCTTTTTTCTCTTGTTGGTATGATTGAAAAGTTTTTCTGAAATTTTACAATTGTAACAGAAACGTATTTTTCAATTTTCACACTGACTTGAACTATGATCTAATTATATGAATTTGTTCTTCTGCCAGCAGTACCTTCTAGCTGAAATAATTCTTGTTCCTGTTGTACTGTTGTTTATATAAAGCTGTTTCCTTTAAAATTGGTGGTCAGAATCTTGCAGTGTATTCCCCATATGGCTTCAGCAGGAGTTTAGGTAGCACTGAATTTTCCTTCTCTACTGGAAATAATTCAGTTGACACATTCTAAGGCTGCATTTTTACTTTTTCACAATTGTACTACATTCATGGCTAACAGTCATCCTGCAGTCACTCAGTATGTGCGCATCCTTCTCTTCCTCAGTTGCTTCTAATAGATGAGATATCAGATTAATGTTATAGCTGTTATCCCACTGCAGGATCTTCTGCTCCTTACCGTTCACCATATTTTGATTATCACCTTTATTATAACAGGTCTCCAATACTAGCTTTTTGTTATTAACAAATTTCAAAAGTAGGCTGCATTTTCTGCAATTATGATTAGTAAAATATTTTTTAAAAGATTGGCCTCTGGACTTCTTTTTACGGAAATCTAACCATATGCCCACACAATCAGTCTCAGACTCCTCTTTCACCACTAATGTGAGTGGTCTCACTAATATTCTGTGTCATCATCTCATATTTCTTCCTATACTCCCTAAAAATGAAATTAATCACAATTTCTTGAGAAATTAAGGTAGTTCTTCCATAATCTGCTGTAACATTTTAGTCATCTGAATGAAATTATTTTCTTCAGATTTTTTTTTCACATACTGCTGTTTCCAACTAGTTTGTAACGTCTGTTAGTTTTTTTCCTTTTTATATACAAGCACCACATTTTTGTTTTCTAACTGAATTGCTGCCCTTACCATTATTCCTGACCTGATTTGTTTAAAATATTTGATAATAAGTTTATAACTTAATATGATAAAAACTAAAAGCTAGTTGTATTTATCGGATATCAAGCACAGTAAATATTGGGCAAAATGGTCAGTTGGAATACTTGCATTCTTGTTAAATATTGACAGAACACAGTATTATCACAACTTCAGTGAGCTATGTCTATTCCAACCAAGCATCTTATGAATAAGACCAACAAGAGACAGAGTTACCAGGAAAGACACATGGCCAAGAATATTTTTTTTTAGTGTCCTGATGAACCCCAGAATCTGGGGATGTAAAATGGACATCCCTGTTTCAGAGCAACATACAAAGGTCTGCCTGGTGGCATATGTGGTTCATATGCCCTTGCTTTTCAAGGACTAGGGAACTGGAACAGATGGACATTTATGCAGGAAGACGCAATTCTTTTGGTATGCTACATCACTAAGCCTATATGCCTTTAGTGTTCTTTAATTCTTGAGCAACATGAATTTGGGGTTTTCTTTTTCTTTTTTTTTATACGCAGGAGTAGGTATATACCTGTCTACATTACTTTAAATAAGAATGAATTTTTTGAAGGAAAGCTAGGTCAAATCTGAAAATCTGTAGTGATACTGGTAAGAACTAATTTTTTAAATAATCCTTTTGTATATCCAGTATTTTACAGAATTTCACAGAACTATGTGAAATCCAATATAAGACAATGAAGTAAATTCTGGCATTATCAAAACCAAACAAACAGACCAACCTTAAAAAGAAGTAAAAGGGACAATAATATATAATCTGTCAAAGATTATGATTTATATGTAGTTTATCAACAACAAAAACATGAAAGCATGTTTTATTGTTCTGAGTTTACTATTTAAAAATTTAACCTATGAGTTTTCCATGTGAACTGGAATTTCCAGAATCATACAGAAAGTACCCTGATGTAATCACCTTGTCCATTTCCCTGTAGCAATATGACACCAATTACTTCTCACACTTCTAGTTTGTTTGTGTTTTCTAAAAATATCACAATTACTCTAATCTCACTAAATGCTTTGGTCTCATAAAGTTGGGGTTTTTTTCCTAATATGTAGCTTCAGTTTTTATTTTTTTATTTATTTATTTTTTAATACTTAAGTCCAAAGGCTTCTCATGCTATCCCAAATAAACATAACAGTTCTCACCCACTCATGAGTTTCTATAACTTTGAACACTTAAGTGTGTGATTTTTGTCTTTACATTGAACATACCCATGTTCTTCCAAATTGACTGGATACATAGCATTTTTCCTAGAGTTCCAATCATCCAAATCATCCTTGAAAACACAAAATTGGACTTGACTATGTAATAATTAGGAACCACATGCAGCATCTTATGAGTGTGACTGCTTAAACTTTAATAAATAATTCCTGTTTAAGAACCTATTCAGGATTTCAGTTAGGCCACAGTACCTTAGACTCTTAATGGTTTTGTCATTAGGACAGTTTTTCAAGATTCGTCATACCTATTACTGCTTTTATATTCTCTGTTTCAATAAAGAAATTCATATGCAGTTTTGAAGAAAGATGTTCAATGAGAAATGCAAGAGTAAGACTTTTCCTTACCAAATTAAACCTGTGAATTTTTGATTATGATCTCATTTGCAATTAGATTTAAGACTTTAGGAATGAGATTTCTTAGTTTTATCCTCTGATTATTCCATTATCATGGAGATTGACTCCAGCCATTGAAAGCAGCTCAAATTCAAATTAAAAAATAAATAGTACTGAAACTGTTTAAATTAACAAATACAGCTTTTAGTAATGATAAGTGAGATAATACTATTCTAAATGATGCAATTTTTCTGTGCTATTAAAAAATTGTCTAGTTTACCATTAACAAGCCATTATAGCTGAAATATACAAAACAACACCCATGAGTGCAGGGAACAGGAAGCAAAAATATTTCCTTTGTGATTTGAAAATAAAACAGTAGCAAGAACAGTAACCAATTTTAGGAGAGTTGTGCAAGTTGCACAGTAGCTTCATTCTTTAGCTAGTTAAGTACAACTATTTTTGGCAAAACAGAAGGGCAAAATTATTTGAAAGGAGAAAGCAAATAGAGAAGAACAACAGATGGAAATGTTTTTTTTCCTTTTTGAATTAAATGGAATGACATGAGTAAAAATTAGTTTTAATGAAAATCTGAGTTAAATGTCATTCTACAAAATTATTGTAATCTAATGAGGGGTTTTATGCCTTTATAAGTTGATTTATTGCAATATTCTTCAATCAACAAATGGGACATACATAATATGTGATCAAAATATTATATATTGCATATAAAAATATTTATTCAAGCAATTCCTTTCAGAAGATGGCTCAATCAAAAGATTTACTCAAAAAAAAACCCAACTTATTATAAAGTCCAACTTTAAATGTACCTAGAAAATTGATTAAGATTTAACAGCCCATGAATAATTGAAGAATATGACTAAACAAACATGTAAATAAAGTCCCAACCTCAAAACTTTATTAAGACTGCAATGCCTTTGCAGATAGTGAGGCAGAATAAAAGGTAGAATTGATTCCTTTTCAAGTCAAAATGGTAGTTCATATTCACCCATTGCTCTGACCATGGTTCCACTACCTGTCTAGCCCAATGTTTTCGTGTAATTGCAATGTATGTCCTACTGATGATTAAGATGTAGATGCTCATGTAGATGTACTGATTAAGATGTAGATACTTGTGCACCCTAGTGCTGTGAAATGCAAAATCTTTTTTCAAGCACTTCTCATTTTTTTCTTATATTTAGGTCTTGCAATCACAACCTCTTTATCAAGGCAGCATT
This sequence comes from Pezoporus wallicus, assembly GCF_028554395.1. Lineage (NCBI taxonomy): Eukaryota > Metazoa > Chordata > Aves > Psittaciformes > Psittacidae > Pezoporus > Pezoporus wallicus. Next base: position 404,258 of record NW_026641737.1, on the reverse strand, counting down.
CAAGGCCATGTTGGACAGACTCAGGTCACATAGTCTAGGGTGAGGCATCCCTGGCCATGGCAGGGGATGTTGGAACTAGATGGTGTTAAAGTCTTTTCCAACCCAAACTATTCTATGATTCTATGAGTTCCACAGCTCTCTTGTCTACAGAGAGCTCACTCATGCTATATTTACATACTGGTACAAAAGCCAACACATAACTCCTCGTCATCTGGACCCTGGAATTACACAAGAAGTAAAAGAGAAAGAAGGGATGGAACGTATGAACGTCCTGTCAAAACCTGAGTTAAGATGCATCCTGGGGTGTACATTCAGATCCAGGATCCTGAATTTCTCACTTAAGACATGAGGACCATCCAAATATATTCAGCTTTTGAATATCATGTCTATGGACCAAACTTTTACAGTGAGTGTCAGTTGTCTGTCAATAATGCCTAGAAACTGGGATTATCTAGTTAACTTGAAACAGAAATAGCATACTCATTCTGGAAAGTCAGCATTTTGTTTATTGTGAAACCTATCACAACGTATGTACACACTGTGAATTTTCAGGCATCCACATACAAAAAAACATAAAGAATACATATGTATTCTCAGAGACCTACTAAACTTCCTTTGATTTGAATGAAAGTCTTTCCTGTAATTGGTTAACAAATATTTTAAACCTATTCTAGAATACAATAGTTACACAGATTTGTTAATTTGTAGAATATCAACAGGAAGATTTCCTAAGTTATTTATATAAACCTCATCATCAAAAGGAAACAGTATACAGAAGGATGCAATAGAAATTTAAATTTATACTTTTGCCCTAATTTGTTGCCGTATCATTATCATTCCAACTCAAGCAATAGTTTCACACCTTTTTCTGATTCTATAATGTGTCCTATTTATTACAGAAGTTACATGAGATGAAATGTCATTTTGCTTCTGCAGGTGATCTGGTAAAAGCTGAACTCCTATTTCAACTATGTTTCTCAAAAAATAACTTTTGGGGGTTCACTGCAGGGATGAATACATACATATAATAACAACTAGTCAAGCTATGGTTATAGTACATGCTCATCCTCACTGTTGTCCGAAGTTCTACCCACTGTTTAAATAGTCTTCCCTTCTGGCAGTGTTCTTTTGTATTTCCATATCCTTCTGTCTTATGCATAAGACAAAGGTGAATGGGACGTGAGAGCTTAGGAAGTAAAGAGAGTGTCCAAGTATACTATTAGAAAGGCATAATAAAGCCTGAAAAAAAAAGAGGACTACTGGCTTCATGACTTCAGGAAAAAATGGTGGCAAAGGTAATTCTCACAGGTGTTCTTCTTGAGTGTCCCTGCTGCAAGGATAAAATCACTTTCAGGCTGAAACTCAGTAGAGGCAGCTGGGAATAACTATCATTATTCTAGCTATTTAAAGGCATCAGTTATTCACAGAAATGGTTAGAAAAAGATGACTGGCCATGATGATGGCAGAAATACTGACTTAGCAATATAAGTGACAGTTGTCAGTTATGATTCTGTTCAGACATGTGATCCAAAACCATTTTAAAATCAATAGAACTCTAATCAGACTATAAATCTTTAGATAGGTTTCCTAATTACCCTTTGTGCATCTCAACCTTATCGCTTACATAGATAATGGTTCTCTTGCATCAGATTCCCAATATCTGAGAAGTACCAATTTGTCCTGAATAAATTTCCAAGCTTCTCTAAATGCTGTTAACCTCTTAAAATTTCTTTTCCTGCTTCTTGATGTTGATATGTAGCTCTCTGAATATTCAATTCTTTTATAAAGCTCTAGCATTCAGAACATTATTCTTATTTTTATTATGTTTGCCTTCCAACTTCCTTTTTTAATCATTCTCCTTTAAAGCTACAAAGAACTCATTAGGAACAGAAAGGCTGTTATTTTTCTTTATTTCCATTTTAAAATAAAGCTTAGGCCCTAACGTACAATCAATTAGAAGACAAAGTTTTTAGTTTAAATGAAAAGGATCTGAGAGGTTTAAAGAAAAACAAATGACAACCCACAGCTTGAAAAATAGTTTGCCATTTTCATTCAAGTAAACAATGTCCATTTCTTAAAATTCATGATAATTAGTTGTTGGCATTCTGGTTTAGTGACACAAATATATAAACTCTATAGCTCAAATGATATACCAGTAAGCATCTCTGGGTAAAGAAAGACTATCTCTTCCAAACAGCACATAAATCATGTGATTTAGTAGTTTCTATAGTAACTATTTTTTTTCATTAAACAGAAGAGTAAATAGCTGTACACAATCTTCAAAAGTTATAAGCTGCACTAAAATTGTGGTAACTTTCCTCCATTTCCTTTTTTAATTAAAAATTTTATTTATTATTGCACCAAGCAATGTCCAATTTTTGGAGTAGTCAACAGCTCCAAGTGTGTAAAGAGAGAAAAAAAATTACAATTTCTCTCAACTTTAGATTGCAAAGAAGCGAATGTTCCAAAAGATTTTATTTCTATCCTTAGTTATAGAAGCAAAAGGAGCAAACAAATCCTGACCTGAAAAATGTGAGTTTTTGAAACTGAGGGTCATTCTTATACAAGTATGAATATTTCTTTCTGGTATGTAAAGATCAGCAAAAAGCTAGGCTTTATAAACAGTCTGTTAAAAGTTAAATGCAATAATCAAATCAATAACCTGACTGGTTTGGTTTATATTGTTTTGGATATAGAACAGTTCTAATAAAAGGCATGACTTAAGATCATATTTTTGAGTTCCGTACACTGTCATGCTGTAGACTTGAGCTACAACAAACCCACAACACAGTCTGCCCAAGTTGGAAGGACATTTATAAATGTGTCCTAAAGCAGCTCTTGATCAGGCCCATAAAGCATAACACTGGCAATGTCGCTGATCTATAGTTAACTGTAGCACTATATCACTTGCATAGACGCACTAACATTAAAAACTCCTGTATATTTTTCACACAACATTTTAAATCTAAGATCTTCAGAAAAAAAAAACTGCTTCAATTTTTAAAGTTCTCTGTCAAAGAAGGTATTTTTTCTGTATCTGAAACTACAATCTAAACAAGATATACTGACTTTACTGTCTTTGACAAGTGCTGAAAAGAACAATCCTACCAACAAAGTCCTTGCCTTATGGAAAAATAGGAATGTGCACTTTATCCTAATTCTTTTAATTATAAAATATAGATCCATTAATAACCTTAGTTATGTGTGCTAAATATGAAAACTTAACAATAGTCTCAGTGTACATGCAACAATAATTTTATGAGCTTCGTAATGACCTTTGTGAAACACAATTTTTCCACCTCTGATCTCTTAATTCTTCTCTTTTACTGAAGCAACACACATACCATTTCTGACTATGAGTTTAGTTTATTTCTTCCAAGATTTTCCTGTCTTTAAAAAGGCTATGCATAGTTAACATTGTACAAATAAATGCAGACACATACTCTCATGTTTTCAGAATATGCCATGAAAACCATTGCTGGATCCTAGGTTTTATATGCATATGCATCTGTTGTTAAAAACTGCTATTAAAATTTGTAGATACTCAGCAACTTCAAGTTCAAATGTTTAGAGAACCTTTAGAACAACCCATTTGATATCAGACTAAAATGTAAGATTTGACTCTGAACAGCGTTTTTTGCACCCATGTTTCAGGGCCTAAAAATGTGCATATGTCCCTTTGAAAACTTAATCCTTCACTTTCAAAACTACAGGCCCACAAATAGCAGCTGTACTTGCTAATTTTGTCTTCTGAAAATAAAGCTGACTAAATACCTCCAAAGTATCATTGAGATTTAGTGATCTTCAAAAGTTTCTTTCCCCATATCTTTAATTCAGACACATACACATCAATGTAAATGTGTGGTTTAATTCCATGGTGAATTTGGCCTGAAATATAGATTAGCAAAATTGGAAACAGCTGTGCAAGAAACTACTTTCCTCTTCCATTTATAGTATTGTATCCCAATATAAATTCATCATTTTAGTATAAAGTGATACCCCCCCACTTTCTCTTCTCATCCAGATGTTTATGGATTTTTCAGATAATCTTCAGTGAAATTGCCAAAACCAACAAAAACTCTTAACATGTAAATTCAACATATTGTTTCATACTCATCATGGCCTTTTCTGCATCAGTGCCAATCCTCATTAGATTTCAGATGTACTTTGGTCTACACTGCTACAGAAAAGAACTCTGACTCATCATCTCATTGTGGGCTGGGTTCTTATTTAATTTTTTTGTCTGATTCATGAACTGTTTTTTTGAAATTCTAAAAATGGTTCATGAATTGCTTGGGAGATGAGAAAATTAATAATAATGATCCAATTTACTGTACATTGAATTGAACTGATTATCATGCAACATACTGACAGACTTTTTCATGGCAAATAAGTTCTATAGACAGAGGTTTTGTTTCCCTTCATACTGGACATGTCATTATACTGTAAAATAATCATTAAGCTCTTAGGCCAAGATCCAGCAAAGTGCTTAAGCACTTGCTTAATTATAAGTTTATGCAAACTCTAAAGTGAAACTACAGAAGAATCAAATTATATTCTTTATTATAGCTGTGACAAACTTTAGGGTTATGCTTATACTTAAACATTGTTGTGCATCTTTTGTACATTTAAAGATGTGTGGTACTATATAAATTCAGAATATAATGATTTTTAGTAGTCTATTTTCATATTTTCATATATGGAAATATTTGTCATTTTTAGAATATCTATAACATTGGTCATTTCCTGGCAAATCAAAGGACTATGTTCACCTCCAGCTGATCACAGTTAAATAGTTGCTAATCATTGTATTGGAAATAGTTTTAGAAAGCTTGATTTATTAGATTATTGAGAAAGATGAAATACTTCATTTTGGTTTTTAAATATTGGCTAGATTATTCTCTTGTAGAAGCTGATCAATCCTTTTGCCTATGCAAAAAAAGTAATTATCAGAACACAAAGAGCTAGTTTTAGAGATTTTATTATTTCATTTTTTAGCATAACTAGTGGTAAGTGTATATACTACTCGTATTCTAATAATTTCTATAATTTAAGAAGTTTCCTTCTACGAAGTCATAATCTTTCAATGCAGGTTTAAGTTTTCTTTCAAATCACTACTTTACATGTGTAGCCTGTTTATAAAGTCGAATAGGCTACTGTAACCAAAAGGAGGTATTTACTGCAGGCAAACAGACACTCCAGCACAGCATGTTGCCTTGCCTAACATTTAGGCTGCTAAGACTTGCAGTAGAATATAGAATCCTGAATTAAATGCTGAAAGTCCCTGAAAGGTTTATGGCACTCAACCAAAGTCCAAAACAACCAACTATGCTTATCAAGAAGCTGCCTACAACAAATTAAGACATCTCTAAGAACAAGTATATGTCATAAACACTGCTCCTTTCCATCACTTTGTCACTTTATTAATCAGGTTTCTGCCTGAATATTTTTGCTAAGAGGTCATTGTACAAAGACTAGATAAATATTCTCAAATCTCAAAAGACAATATTATATAAAAAACACCAAAAAAAAACCCACAAATCTTTTCACTTCAACTCCAAGCTCATAAAAAAACAGGACCTTACCACTACAGTTTAGTTATTTTTTTGCACCAGTACATCTATGTGGAGCCTTGTCCTAAGAGAGTAAGTTAAGCATTATCAAGGTAAACTTACTAAATCAGACTCTCAAGGGGAGATAAATGGGCTTGCTGGGATTCGGCTTGGGCGTGAGAAATTCCAAAGTGCTCAGGAAGCTGAGGACAGTTATTTCCTTCTTTTCCCAGACAGAAACACAGGGTTTTTTTGCTCCCAGGATACTAAAATATTTAAACCTATGCACTTTGTTAAATTAGTTTTCTCAAAGGCAGTATGGTGCCTAACACATTAGCATGTAGTCAGCCCCCCTTGACTGACACAGGCTCACAGGGAGATAGCTTCATTTATCCTGTGTACACACCTTCTTGTCTGATTGATCTTTAAAGTGTTGGGATGTGACATGTGATCCAGAATTCTACCTTTGCATTTTCATAGGAACTACATTGCTAAAGATAAATGTCCAATTTGAAAACTTGGATCTCACTTAGAAGTTGAGAGAAGCGAGATAAAAGCTGACAGAGATTAGCATAAAAAAATCCAGAAAACAATAATTGAAACCAGAATTCCTACGTTGCTTCTTAAGATTGATATCCCATGACAATAAGCTTTGATAAATCACTCTAGCTAAGGATCTATTCTTATACTCTTTACAGAGTGTGTGTAATAAATCAATATACTGACAGATTTAAGAAAACCTCTAATTCTATCTTCATTGCATGAGATATCTTTGCAATACAGTACAATCTTTTATCAGTACTGGAAGTCTTCCACTGAGTGATGCTTACAGAATATTGCTTCCTTTCTTGGTAACACAAATATTCAAAGAAAATATATTGCTCTCTGTTCTTTCCATGGCACCTAACCCAATGATACAAGAGCTTTCAAAGTTGCTGATTTATACCTTATATAATATATAATAATGATATAAAAGCCATTAATTGCTGCTTAATTATTTTTAATAAATATGATATAGCATATAAAACCTCAGCTCTGAGTAATAAAACACAGAGAGAGGAAAAGATAAGCAATAAAGATGAGATATAAAATGATGCAGCATTAGAAGTGACAACAAATTAGTTTGAAAAGATCTGTGCCATGGTTTAAGCTAATTATCAATGATTAAAATAAAAACAATCAAGTTTCTAAGTTCCACATATATATCAGGTTTTTTTTATTTTCTCTTTTGCTGCATGTGCTTCTGTAGCAGCTGCTTGGGTTTTTCATCCATGAGAGAACCCAGTAACGGCAAAAAAATCCCCAACAAAAACTCATTTGTGAATTTGCATGCATTCATTCCTTCAGCAGTCATCAACTCAGCATTATTTGAAAAATAAACCAAAGCACAATAAAGGATAAGGCTATACGTGAATCAAAGGGAATATTTTTTCCTATTCTCTTTTTTAAGGAGTCAGAAGTTAGTGCATCTGATTTTTTGAATTAAAGCATTTTGAAAGTAGACTGACTTGTAGAAATCTTCCTCTGATTTGCATCTGAGGTCACAAAAAAACTCTTGGGGAAAAAAAAACAGTAAAGAGGTCTTTTTCTTTGCAATGTTTCAGTAAAGAAAGGCAAATCCCAAGGAATTTAAAAAGACAAAACATACTTGATAAATAAAATGCTTGAAGGTCTGCCAGTCAACATCTTAGACTGCTTATCTGATTCTTTTTAAACACAGTTATGATAAAGACATAACCTCACCAAATTCATCCGATATTTTGGCAATAGGAAGTATTATATATTATATATTTCACTTATAACTGAAAGGTATTATAGTTTTGAAAGTGGAGGGAGATCTGCAAGTATCTGAAGGTGTACATGGACATCCACTTATCCATTCCCAATACCTTCATTCATGCAAGTCAAATCACGTCCACATACATGCCCAGTTATCTATTATAACTGTTATACTGTATGACTAAGTATATTTTCATACACTTGGGATCTTTCTCACATGCAACTGTTTTCCTTGAAGTAATACCTGGTAGGCGGGCTGGAACTAGATGATCTTAAGGTCCTTTCCAACCCTAACCATTCTATGATTCTATGATTCTCAAGAATTAAAACCAAAGCAAAGAATTTGAATTTTAAGGCAATTATTTAAAAGAGAAAATTCAGATAAAAAGGATGGTAGAACAGTTTTTCAACAAAAATAGCTCTATTCTATAGAAAAATACCTTAGATTTCTGATGCACTAAAGCATTTTTCCATTAAGAAGTCTTCTACAGCTGCTCAATTTCTCAGCGGATTTTTTTGTAAATTTTTTTTTAGAAAGTTTTAATGATGTCAATTTTAACAGTTGCATACATATCTCCATCCATCAGATCAAATTAGATCTGCAATTTTTCAGGCCATAAATTCACTACTGTGCATACCACTTATTACTTTTCATAATTATGACATCTATACTAATGAAAACTTAGAAGTACTGATCAGCAGCTATTATACTTCCATCTGACATTATCTTCCCTCTCAGAATCTAAGCTGGGTTAGGGTGGATCATCACAGCAGAAGACAAGACAGATGCCTGCTATTAACATACCCATAGTAGTCCAAGGGATCTTATCAATTCTGCCAATTGCACTCTACCTTCTACATCTAGTGCCACATCTATAGTAAATTATTCAAAACCACACAAATACTGCAAACCTCAAAAGTGACACTATAATTGCTGATAGTATTTACTCTTTATTGACCACAAGACTTTTAACTCTTCTGAATCATCAACAAAGGTGTCCTGCTTTGCTGATGAATGTTTGACAATGAGAAATAAAGTACAAAATAAAACAATATAAAAAAGCGTATGGACATCTGGACCTTTGTAACTTTTGTTACTTTAATTTAAAGCTGTTGATTTTATGTAAGTACTGAAGAGAAGATTTATGTTATCAGAAAGCCATTTCCCATCAGCTTTTAAGCAAGGATTTAGGAAAATGCTATACAAAATCTTCAGAAGAGCATTTATAAAAATGTAGACAAAAAATTAATTTAAAATAAGACAAATTTATGAAGACACAAGTTAGGCATCATCTAAGGAATACTCAGAATCATAATTTTGGAAATAAGTTCATATGATCTGCTTGTCTTTAATTTTTCTTTTCTTTTAACCTGTTTTACATCTTCTACAATCTAAGAAACATATATGATAAACATAACTGTTAATGACTCCAGTGTCATAGAATCATAGAATTATAGAATAGTTAGGGTTGGAAAGGACCTTAAGATCATCTAGTTCCAACCCCCCTGCCATGGGCAGGGACACCTCACACTAAACCATGTCACCCAAGGCCTCATCCAACCTGGTCTTGAACGCTGCCAGGGATGAAGCATTCACATTCTCCCTGGGCAAACCATTCCAGTGCCTCACCACGCTAACAGGAAAGAATTTCCTCCATATATCCAAGCTAAACTTCCCCTGTTTAAGTTTGAACCCATTACCCCTTGTCCTGTCACTACAGTCCCTAATGAAGAGTCCCTCCCCAGCATCCCTATAGCACCCCTTCAGATACTGGAAGGCTGCTATGAGGTCTCCATGCAGCCTTCTCTTCTCCAGGCTGAACAACCCCAACTTTCTCAGCCTGCCTTCATACAGGAGGTGCTCCAGTCCCCTGATCATCCTCGTGGCCCTCTGGACTTGTTCCAACAGTTCCATGTCCTTTTTATGTTGAGGACACCAGAACTGCACACAATACTCCAGGTGAGGTCTCATGAGAGCAGAGTAGAGGGGCAGGATCACCTCCTTCAACCTGCTGGTCACACTCCTTTTGATGCAGCCCAGGATATGGTTGGCTTTCTGGGCTGTGAGCACACACTGAAGCTGGCTCATGTTCATTTTCTCATCGACCAACACCCCCAAGTCCTTCTCCGCAGGCCTGCTCTGAATCTCTTCTCTGCCCAACCTGTAGCTGTGCCTGGGATTGCTCCAACCCAGGTGTAGGACCTTGCACTTGGCATGGTTAAACTTCATGAGGTTGGCACCAGCCCACCTCACAAGCGTGTCGAGGACCCTCTGGATGGCATACCTTCCCTCCAGGGTATCAACCGAACCACACAGCTTGGTGTCATCGGCAAACTTGCTGAGGGCACACTCAATCCCACTGTCCATGTCACTGACAGATGTTAAACAAGACCAGTCCCAACACCAATCCCTGAGGGACGCCACTCGTTACTGGTCTCCAGCTGGACATTGAGCCATTGACCACAACTCTTTGTGTGCAGCCATCCACCCAGTTCTTTATCCACTGAGTGGTCCATCCATCAAATTGATGTCTCTCCAATTTAGAGACAAGGATGTCATGTGGGACAGTGTCGAATGCTTTACACAAGTCCAGGTAGATGACATCAACTGCTCTACCCCTGTCCACCAGTTCTGTAGCCCAATCATAGAAGGCCACCAAATTGGTCAGGCAGGATTTCCCCTTAGTGAAGCCATGCTGGCTGTCTCCAAGCACCTTGTTGATTTTCATGTGCCTTAGCATGCCTTCCAGGAGAATGTGCTTCAAGATTTTGCCAGGCACAGAGGTGAGACTGACTGGTCTGTAATTCCCCAGGTCATCCATTTTCCCCTTCTGGAAAATGGGGGTTATATTTCCCTTTTTCCAGTCATCGGGAACTTCACCTGACTACCATGATTTCTCAAATATGATGGACAGTGACTTAGCAACTTCATTCACCAGCTCCTTCAGGTCCCGCGGATGGATCTCATCAGGACCCATGGACTTGTTCAGATTTCTGAGATGGTCTCAAACCAGATCCTCTCCTATAGTGGGCACAAGGTCTTCATTCTCACAGTCCCTGCGTCTGCCTTCCAAGACTTGGGTGGTTTGGGCAGAGCCTTTGCCAGTGAAGACTGAGGCAAAGTCATTCAGATCCTCAGCCTTCTCCAAATCCTGTGTAGCCAGTTCTCCCGAGAGCTTCCTGAGGGGGCCTACATTCTCCCTTGTCTGTTTTTTATTTGCTATGTACCTGTAGAATCCCTTCCTGATATCCTTAATACCCCTAGCCAAGTTTAATTCTAACTGGGTCTTAGCTTTTCCTAATCTGGCCCCTAGCTTCCTGGACAACAACCCTTTACTCTTCCCAGGACGCCTGTCCTTGCTTCCACTTATTATAAGCTTCTTTTTTCATTTGAATTTTCCTCAGGAGCTCCTTATCCATCCAAGGAAGTCTCCTGGCCCTCCTGCTGCACTTCCTTCTAGTTGTCCTTTGGTGATAGTACATACATCGAAGAAAATGTAATAGAACTATTTTTGCTTAGTCAGAAATACAATATTTAGAGCAAGCACAAACAATGGATTGGTTAGATTAACATTCTAGGACACAGTATGCAGAAAGATCTGTGTTGTTCAATTCAACAACAGTAGCTACTATTTTTTGAAATAAAATGATTGCACCTACTGTGTTTTCAAAACATAAATCATGATGAATAGGACAAGGATTTTTAAGTGTTGTAAAATTGAGGATATACTGAATTTATTTACCAGGGCTTGACATTGATAATTAGCACAAGTGATGCAACAGAAAAATCACAATTTTATAAATTCTACTGCTCCATGCATTGAGTTAGTACAGCATAAAAAGCTATTTGAATAATCTAGCGCAAGTCCAAAACTTGCATTTTGTCTCCTATGACACTGTGAAAGACTAAGGTGCTCATTAAATGCAATGTACTCCACCCACATTATAGGAGAACCCTTGGAAGTCTAGAGAGAGCTGTTCACCATAATTAGAGTGGGTTTGATGTGGTTGGAAACTAAGTTATATCAAATGTCCTTGTTCTAGACCTAGCATCAGAACAGAAGTCCTTATAATTAATCATATGTCTGGTCTGGAATTTTTAGAAACACAACTGAAAGAGAAAAAAAAATAAATTTGTAATGGTAGAAGTTACAAAATAAACATTGCAGAATGATGCCACAATTAAAGAGGTGTTTTTTCACTGCTCATACGTACACAAAAAACTTAAAGATCTTTCGAACATATGTAGAATAAACTTCTCTCTGACCTGAAAAGATTACTCTGGTAGGAGATAACAAGCTTACAATGGCAAAGTAAAGCTCCATAATGATTTAAAACATACATATATCCTCTATGAGATGTTTAAAATGCAATATTAAATAAAAAATATCTTCCAAGAATATATTCACAATCACGTCAAAAAACATATATGCTTAAAGAAGACATAGAGACAATGCTGCGTTTCACGTTTTTTCTTGAAATGCAGATTAGTAATATAAACTTTATGTTAAATTAGACCTAAAGTGGTTCTATTTTAAGGATATAAGCTTAGCTTCAAAAGCTTATGGATAATTACAGTTTTATCCAATGCAGGGATAACTTCTTCTTAAAAAGAAATATTGAAATAGGCATAAACCTGAAAAATTTCAGCTGAACTCTCAGGTCAGATTTACAGAGGCTTATGGCTCCATGAAAATCATTACTGAATGTGATGAAGGCTAATCATTGCTAGAATGCAGGTGATTACTAGCCCACTTGTTTTGAATACGTTACAAGGTTGACGTTATTAACTAGAATCTAATTAATATTAGTATTACTACAAAACTTTGCTTTATAACTTGGAATCAATAATGAATATTAACTATTGAACATTCATTATTAAGTTTATTATCCATCTATAATGTTTGCAACTCATTTATGACAAAATACACCAAGATAAAGCTCATATTATGAACCCACAACAGTGACTGTAGCTAAAGCCTTTTGAGGGGCTGAGCATGACGTGAATGGTATGGAATAAGGGATGGATACTGTCCTGGGTTTAGCAGTAGCAGTCATGTTTCTCCTTCGTGGTAGCTGGTGCAGTGCTGTGTTTTGACTCCAGCCTGGGAACTGTGCTGGTGATACCGATGTTTTCAGTTGTTGCTAAGTGATATTTACCCTGACCAAGGACTTTGTGAGGCTCATGCTCTGCCAGGGAGGAGGGGAAGCCGTGAGGAAGCAGAGACGGGGCGCCTGACCCAGGCTAGCCAAAGAGATTCTATACCACAGCACGTCATGCCCGGGGTGGGGGGTAACTGGGAGTTACCTGGAAGGATACAGGGTCTTCTGGGTCGGACTCATTTCTCGGCGGGTGGTATTGTATTCTCTTCCCTTGTTATTTTCTCTTATCATTGTTGTTGGTGGTGGTAGCAGTGGTGATTTGTGTTGTACATTGGTTGCTGGACTGTTCTTGTCTCAACCTGTGGGAGTTGCACTCTTTTGATCCTCCTCCCTGTTCCTCTGGGAGCGGGAAAGGGGAGAGCCCCGGGGGGGGCCTCGATTGCTTTCAGCCCGGCACCACTCCCTGGGAGTGAGTGAACAAGCTGTCTGGCTAGGGTTTAAACCATGACAGGTGTTGATTGTTTTGGTTTGGGATTTTTTTATAATGGATATCATTATGACAATTTGAGAATAAAACTACCTTTTAGTTCTAGTTCTCAAGCTTTCTATAACCAAAGATTTTATTTTTTAATTTCTGCTAAAATATTTCTGAGACCTTATTTGTACAGGCATCTTACAACCACTGAACTCACATTCAAGTTAAATTTCTAAGTAAACTTTTTCAGTCACATTGCACCTTAATGTTTTCTGCTTAAACGTGAATTCATGGTGGACTCATTGAATATTGCTTTAGTCTGACTATATCAGTAATGAACAAAGAGCCCGGTTAACAATTTGGGCAAGAAATAAAACCTAGAAACTTCTTTAAGAAAAAAACAGGTTTCAAATAGTAACAGGTTGAACTGTATTATATATCAGCAAAGAGCGGCTATTTACTGAGCCTGCCCCATGTAATTCAGGGGAAAAAAAAGACATGCCTCATGTGACATGCATCTGAAGCCAGTCTTTTCTTACCAGAGAATTTTAAGCCTGAGAGAGTCTATTTTCACATCAAAAATGACCTTTCAAAAATACTTGTTTTCTGATCACTCTTTATGATATTAAGGAATTTTGACAGCCCTTAGCAAACCCCCTTCCTCTTTTTCAGATGGAGAGGTTATTTTTAAATTGTATTTTGAAACATGTCTGCTTGGGGAAAGTTTAGATCTAAACTTGCAAACTTAGCAGCAGTGTTAATACATTCTTGAGATTTTTTTAGGTAGATCTTGCTTTATATGTTTATGATGCTAGCTGCTACTGAACATGAATAGCCTCTAAATGACAAGAAAATTATGTATAAAATTTCCTAAACTACACTGTCAATTTCATAAAAATGTTTTTAATCCAAATCTGCAGTGCTAGAGGTAAAGTTGCTTGAAGCACACAGATAATAAAAGCATTCTTAATATTTAAAATTACACTTCTACCTAAACCATGTCACTTCTGTGAAAAGACACAAACTGTCTTTCTCTTTTTGGCAGCTTACTACTTAATGAAGCATATAAGTATCCAGAAAAGGTTTATTAAATGAATTTAAGGCAAATTTTATCATTATTTTGTTATTCAAACATTTAAAAACTGCATAAATTAAAGACATTAGTAGTACCTAGTTAATTTATAAGATCTCTATCAAACTTCTGAAAATATTTTAATATTGTTTCTCTGCACGGTATTTGCAAACATAAACACGTCATGTTGCACTGGAAAAAAAAAAAAATTCTGTTATGAGACCACATAAGCACATTTTCCTGTTTATTGAAGTTCTCTGTTATTTTTATTTTGCACTGGATTTCAATAAAACCGCTTCTGAAGGTTTGTGCAGAAGCAAAGAGAGACCAAGGTGCTACATACAATTGCCAAGTCTGGCAAACTCATGTGAAAAGACACAAAGGTGTTTCAGAAGCCCCTTTTGCATGTATACATTCCCTTCTTTGGTCTAGAGGAGGAAAAGTTTTAAAAATTTACATCAGATGTGCTGAAGAACAAAAATCAATATTTGCTCTGCCCTGAGACAGGTTCTGTAAGACTTTGGTGGGAATTTAGCCATTTTCAGATTTTTCTGAAGAATCCACCTAGACTAATATTTTGGAAATTTGCCCTCCTGTAGCACAGTTTAATAAAACCTGTGCAGTGAAGTAGAATAAATTTATTTGCATCCCAGAGCAATTATTTACTAACTTTAAATTGGGTAATGAATGTAGAAAGAATGTAGAAAATTTTAAATACTCTGAAAGTCCCTCCCTAGAACATTCCTTGAAGTCATATTCAAATAGAATAAATGTTAACTTTACATAAGAGCTTCCTTTTTGTTTGGAAAGTGCCTTCCATCACTTCCAGAGATGCTAAACACTGCACATAGCTAAGATGTTATAGTTGAGATAGTCATATTTTCCAATTAAGAAAATATAAAACCAGTCTGCCAAATCTCTGAATTATGGGAACAGTATTCACTGAGGCTTTCACTCTCCATCTCTGGGACACAGCACACAACATCTATCTCAAAACCTCTTAGAATATAATTTTTTATACTGAGCTTTTCAAATGTGGACCATAGGGTCAGTAACTTTTATATTAGGACTTCTATACTTTCAGATCTTTATGCACACCAGACCTTCAAAAACCTCTGATTCAGACATGTGCTATTACATTTGAAATGGCTTCCCTTCATTGTATGCATTATTAACACAAAAATCTTGGTACTGACCAAGGAGGACCTGCCCCAGCAGGTTATATCAGCACACACTGATCAGAAGGTCCTCTCTTTCTTCCCACAAAAGAAAGTTATCAGCTGCTTTCAAGCCTTAAAATTCATATAACTTCAATTGGCAGTGAAAATCCTAGGAAAAGCAAAAGATGTGCCATGCCTAGTACACAGATGCCTGAAACCAGTTAATACACCAAAAGTGGACTTCAAATGTTAAAGAACAAAAACCTATAACATCTTAATCAGAGATTAAGTTCCTCCAAGGCATCTTATAAAATAAAGCAGAATATGTCCAATATACTTAGAAACATGAAAAATAACATGCCAGGTAACAGCTGTTGAGGCCACTGGACTGTGTGGGTAAAGGCACGTGATACCGTTGCAGGTAGCATTATAAATTAGGAGGGTCTTGAACCACACAAAATGGATTTAACAAAAATTATTTTACTCCACAGCCAATGGACCTCATTAATTTGTAACTCTGTTTAGGAATTTTTTTGCATTTTATAATACTTAAATCATCATGTACAGTAAAAGTTCAAATTTAATTTGGCTTGGGGTTACAAACAACATTGTCAGGGGGAAACCATTGCTAACTCAGACAGCTGTATCTCACACTTTGATGTGGCTTGTTTATTGTTACTGACATGAATAATACAGCCTGAATACTTGTATATATAACAATATGAAATCAGAAATATCCTTGATACACAATAGCAGGTATATGCCAAATAACCTATTTATATAGTTAATACACAGTTTGTTTATTAATATTTCTATTAATACTCAAGCATGCATGGAATCATGTGTTGCCTTGTGGAGGGCTAACCAGGGCCTGCTTTTATTCAGTTATTAATTAACAAATTTCATGGAGAAAGAGAACACAATATTTATCTCTGATATCAGCCTGGGGAGAGTTGGAAGAATTATGAAGGTGAAGTTTAGAATACAAAAGGATCTCGGTGAACTGGAAGAGTAGTCTCAAATCAAAGAGATGTAATATTTTCCATATGTTCATTTTATTCTAAGAAAAACAATATAAAAATAAAAACTGGAAAACAATTGACTAGACAGAATTCATAGCAAAATACCACTAAAATAATAGGAATTGTTTCTCACTGAAAATCTAAGTAAAGGAGAATATAGTATAGAAGGTATTATAAACGCATCTAAGCAAGTATGTCATGCAAGTTCATAGAAATCCAAAGCATGATATTATGTCAGTGGTCATTTCAATGAATGCCTCTTTAACGTAAGTTTTACTTTTATAGCAATGGGATCAATGATCAAGCCATTAAATAATTACAATAGATTTTTACTGCCTTATCACTTAGTGTTAATTTAAGGAAAAATCATTGTTACAGAGACAAAAGTACTGAGTTATATAGCTTTTAAATGGGAAAAACATAGCATCTATATGAGCACAATTGCAACAAAATTGTTTCAAGAAGAAAGAATGAAAAATTCATTTAAGTCATTTTTCTTTTGCATGTAATGTGTAAAAGTAAGCATATTTAATTTGAAATATAGTATGCAACTTTTTGCATAATTAAAAAGAAAAAAAGTTAAATATTAGTCTGGATATTTACTGAATCAAGTTATTAGCAAGTCTATTTTGAGGACTTTTTTATTCAAGGTGTAACTGCTGCTTGTGGAAAATATTTGAGAATATATGTTCATATATATATGAAAAAAACAAGAAGCATTCACATAAATATCGTTTAGAAACATCTGAATTACCTGAGAACCTTGAATTTTGAAATTTCCAGAGTATGGAATGTGTAATAAATAAATTATATCACATAATTTGACCCTAAAAACTGAAGTGTGAAAGTGTGAAGTGTACAGTGGTTCTAAGAGAAATAAAAGAAAGTACTATGGTGTAGGATTTCCTAGGTTTATTATTTAGAATTTGACATTTGACCAATAACATTTATTTCAAAGTAACTGCTTAATTCTAGAAAGAATTCAGAATCTAAAAAGTCATCACAACATGCATTTTAATTACTTTTTATTGATTAACTGGTTTGCATTTGCAAAAATTACTACCACTAATTTTTTGCAACCACAATAAAATCTAATTACATCAACAAAATGGGTGAGGTTTTCCTCAAAAATTTTGCCTACAGCTGCATTGATCCTATAGAGCTGAAAGATTAAATAGAATGCATCAGTGTAAATCTAAAATTATGAAATGCAATGTTGTGAGACCTTGCCTACTCCTTTTATTACACTAGAAATTAACCTCTCTGAAAACAGAAATCTGGATAGCCTTCTGGATATTTAAACTATTGACTTTGCACCGAACACATTAAGTCTTGAACACATGCACAAAGCAGAAACTCTTGCACCAAATTACATTTAAGTATAAATAGTAATAATATTCTTGAAGGCCAGTGGAGACCTATGTGCCCTGCAAATCTGCTGACAACAGAGATTGGCAAGAAACTGGCAGGACCATATAGCTCTATGAAATGGAAGGACACAAAACCAGTGCCTATTACTGCTAGGACTGTTGTTTAGGGTCAGGGTGACTCAGAAAGACCAGTTTATACAGTCAGATTTAATCTAAAAGAACAGTGCGTCCTGATTCTCTACATTTGGAAAATACAGCCCTATAAGGTCTGTTTTGTTTTAAACAAAAAAGATTTTTTTTAAAGTACATTGCTTTTCATACAGAGGAGGTACAGTAAAGTTAATGAGTTGACTTGAACAAGAGACTGAGTAGAAGTTTGAGCAATGATTGTATGAAATGTCCATTAGTAGATGGACATGATTTTGTCCCGTCTGCTTGGAAAGAGCAATAATCAAGGAGCTAAAATAATGTTATCCATGATTGTATTTTTAAAAGAATCAGACTGGGTCTGCTATCTCACTAAATAAATTTTAATATTACCTATAATTCAGCAGTAAGATTGGAAGTGACAGGGAGATGAAAACATTCTAAGGCTCAAATTATCATTGCCTAATATAAAGTTTAGGAACTCAGACTATCTATCTCTGCTTGTTAAATGCTCTAATTGTTGTTTTCTCATTTTGTTGCTTAGCTTGTTTATTTTTATTGATTTTGTTGTTGAGTATTTCATTGCATTTTGTGACTATTGTGCTTTGGGTTTATTGTGTATTTTAATGCAAATATGTTTACAAGGAGTGATTTAGTGTTACCGTGAAAATTTTTTTCTGTTTTGCTTTTTTTTCCTTAACAACTATGCATCTCAAATCTACCCTGCTGCCAAATGGACCTCTGTATCACACTCAGCTAAGTGACAAGATTGTTCTGCTTGATAAATGTACTTCACTACATCTAAATAATCTACCAGTATAGATTATGTAAATGTAAATCAGAACTAGGTCCTAGGAACATTAGCATTAATGCACATGGATAATAAGCATTCACAGACTTGGGAAAGCACCAAGAATAAATCAGAGAGTAGACTGTAGATTCTGACTGACCCTCTGTAATCTTAAATCCTGCTCCTGGAAAGTACTCAATGATGATAAAACTCGGCATTCATTCAGAATCTTGCAGATTTTATGTATTTGAAAGACAAAGAATATGTCAGTTTAGCCTTTTTATCTGTCACTTAAAAAAATACAAAACTCTTCTTTGCATATTTACATCAAGCATCAACTCTCCTTTCGGTAACAGTCATAATTAACATAGATATTTGAAAGAGCTCAAAGGGTTAATCCTTTCTCTCCATGCAGTTTCCAAAATCTTAACTTGAACTTGTCTATGAAGACACTGCCTTCAAGACAGATGATAACATTTTTCAAAGTAAGTCCTTTGGAAACACTCTGTAACAGACATATAAAAGTAATAGGGAATCATAAAACAGTACAAATATACATTCTACGGTAGATCCACATGCATGTATGTGCTGAGAGCTTTTTGAAAAGTGACAGCATTATCCTAAAGCCAATTGTCAACCTACATAGAAGAAAGCAAACCTGTAACTACAGACATTTAAGCATATCTGGATAAGTAGCCATGACTTCACTTCCCCTCCCCCCCAGAAAAAAATAATTGTGCATCCCTTGCGATCCCAAGGTATTCTAGCAGAAATACTAAGGAAACCTGAAGAACACTACTAAATTCCATGTTGCTCTTGCATAGGGAGAAAATGAAACAACAAAAATAGCTTTCAAAAATTTAACATTATCCCTTGTCTAATAAATCAGAAACAAACAAACAAACAAACAGTATTTCCTAAATTTGCACAGAAAAGTAAATTGTTTTAGCTCAAACAATTTGAACTGTTTTGGACTGAGCAATCAGAATAATATACAATTTATATGTACATATTAGACAGAACTGAGAAGTTTCCTTTCCCCAGGATATGTTTGAGAAAAAAAAAAAAAAATACATATATTCTTACCAATCTTGTGAATTGCTGCAAAATTTTTTAAGATTTTAGAATATAGATTAATTTTGGGTTTTCCTTAGAAAAAGTATATTCCAATAATCAGTTAAAGGATGGTGTTTGCAGAACAGAAAATTATGTCACTAGTGGCCAAATAAGAACAAGATATTTGGACCAAACCAACTGCAGGAAGCCTTTATTAACCTTGTTAAAGTTGCTTTGAAATTAGTGAACCAATACTTGGAATAACAGAACCATAGTGGTTCAGCACTAAAAAACTAGTTGCAGTGATTATTGTCTCTTCTTTTCTTTCCCTCTTCCTAAGGAATTAGGTGCAGACCATGAATTCGCCTTCTCAGTGAAATGGTTCCTTTAGAATGAGAAACCAGTTTCTAGAGAAACATGCTTCTGCTAGAACCTGGATGGAGTTCACTAACCCATTCATTAAAAGGCACTACATGTTAATTGAATAATCAGTGAGAAGAGCGCGTACTGTGTACCAAATTCACTGTTGGCATACTTAGTTAAAATATGGTAAAATCAAAGGCACTTTTAAATATGACAATAAATCCAGCCCCTATGATTCACTGTTCTGTTTTGTTTTGTACATTATGATAATTTTTAAAAAGGTGCACTTTAGAGTAGTCTCATTTAAGTTTTTGCATTAAATACCTGCTATCAACTAAGGAATGTTTAGAAATTTTATATACTATGTAGCAGATTGATTTCTAGTTCCAAATTACTTTTGCTTGATTAAATTTTCTTCTGCAGCCTGTCTGTCTCTCCCTGATGTGTCTGACTCAGTAACTGGGAAAGAAGTGTCTTCTATCAATCAATGATACAAAGTGCTGAATCTGAAAATGCTGACTGAGCGCCATGGAGGGCAGGCAGGCTGCTGCTATCAGTCAAGGGAAGTTAAAAAATTCTAGTGTGAGCATCAAATGCCTTTTAAAAAGTTATCCAAAGATCAATCAGGAATTAAAACTTATGCTCCTAAAACAAAAGTGCAATAAAACAACTAAACTGAGATTGGCACATACAGAACAAAATAAAAGGATTCTATTAACCTGGCTGAACTCTCTCCAACGACGACTAAAAACCCAAGAAAATGTTTCATGACTGCCTTCTCAATATTGTATCCCAAATAAGATTTTAAATATTCCACAGAACTAGAGAGATTAAGTAAACATGTTACAACCATTTAAGAGCTTTTCAACAAAGATGAATGTTTACAGTAATATGTAACTTCAGTAATGACTTTCTGATACTATAATCAATTTCCATGAAGATCTGCAGCACTATCCATTGCTATGAGAGTTATTATTCACTTTCATTCCCTATTGATTAATTAGTTTACATGTAAAATATGTGCAGAATTTTCATTAATAATAAACACGTGCACACATATAGTAACAGGTTTAATTGACTGTACAACCTGTCATAAAAGTATAACATTAACATTGTAAGAAACAACTTTAATTGGCCTGTTTAGGAGGGGGAAATCATGTCTGTTCAACCTCATTATTTTCCCAGCCATGAATGAAGTTTTCACTCTACATATGCAGAAATTAACTATGCCAAATAACAACTGATGCTAGGAATTGCACATGTGAATATTGAACTTAGTTTTTATTTTGCAATAATGTCCCTTTATTTTGAGATCCTTGTTTTCAAGCCATATTTCTGAAAATACTGGCTTCTTAATAAAATGTAGGGAGCTCCCCCAACAAAGAAGGATTTGGCAAGGCCAAAATTGCACAGGTAGTGCCAACAGAAAAGAGCCATGTAGAAGAATAGGAACTGATTTTCTGCAAAGCCAATTGATTTGATAATTGTAGCCCATATTGGCAGACAAATTCAAGATGTCATTTAGCAGTGCTTTGTCAAGGTTAATGAATATGCTTGTCTCTGGCTAGTAAGAACAGCATCACTATGGATCACAATTAGCTTCTCACAATCATCTGTTGTTTACATCGCACAGAGCAATGTGCCATTTCATAGATACAAAACTACCTATTTCATGTTCGACCCTGTACAAAGCAACTTTTGCATACATGTGGCAAATGGGCTGCACTGAGTTCCTACCATGAAAATTCAAAGTTTTAAAACAAAAATAATATTTAGGGAGTGAAAGGACCATGGGCCAAAAGCTTGTGAAGAGCTTTGATCCGAACTTCCAGCCAAGGCATTATTTTCCTTTTGTTAGTTAGTGTCCCATTCAGGATGCTTGTATGATTTTTCTGTTGGGATTGTGCAGTTCCAGTTAAATCATTTTGCACTGGTGGTAATTTAATTCCTTCTTTGAATTTCAATCACTAGCTTAAAATTTCAAATCTTATATTTTTATTGAATTAATTATATTCCATCTATACACTGTTCTGATGGAGTAATCACTATCAAGTGGAAGAGGCTTTCACAATCTGAGGTACATTTTCTAATCATATGTATACAACTAACTGAACATTTTCCTTCCTTTCTCAAATTAAACATAAAAACCCCGTTATTTGAACAAGAATACTCAGCTGCTTGATATATTTTCTTCCAGTTCCTTAAGAAATTAATTTTTCATGTATTCTCACATGAATCATACTTAAAATTAACAAAACTGCTTGTATGAGTTATAGAGAATTTGATTTAGGTTTATTGCTGAATAGTTTTTAACATCTTATTTTATAATCACATTGGCTCATGACAATGAAATTAATATCATAAAAGAATACTCTTGCAAGCCAGATCTTTCCTTCCAACTGATACAGTTAACATCACAGACTCTTCCTTCACTACCCATAGTCACATACATGCACTGTTTTAAGAGACTTTAGATCCGTAATATTAAATTGATCAAGATGAGTTATCAGATGTGACAAAATATGGAACCTGACTTTCTGTCCATGATCAGAAATCAAACCAAATTGAGGTCTATAACAGAAACTTGGACATTAATGTGTTTGTCCTGATGTGACAATTCACACTGGCTGGAAGTTCCACCACAGAGTATTGTGCTTTATGATTTAATGTAGTAAGTAAATGAACAAATACAATTAAAAACAGAGTTAAATGAACAAATACAACTAAAAACAGAGTAATGCATATTAAAATGCACTTTTTTCATTTGTTTGACAAGTGTAATTTTGTTATGATAGTACTTAATGGTATACTTGTAAATGTTCAACAGTGCATTTGGCAAAAGTAATGCTTTTAAGTAATGCAAGATTTCATTAAAATACAGTTATATCTTAATCTGAAATGTGAAAATATTTCTAGCGTACAGAAGTATATAAACTAGTAAGTAATGAATTATGAAGAATTTACTTTAGCAAAGTAGTAAGAAATATATATTGACCATAAAAACTCACATAAAAACTCACTTATTTTTCACCCACTAGTGGGAGAACTTGTTCACTTTTAAAACTGGAATTTAGTCTGTATGTTCCCTACAGTATTCTCAATCTTCCTGACAGAAATATTACCAATATAGCTCCTCTGCCACTGTGAAAATGTTCCTACAATGAACACAAATACATGAGCATACCTCCACCTGTAAGGACCAAAACCAGAAGTGCAGCTGAAAAATACTTAATGGACAGTGGAAGTTGAATAGTTTTTGCATATAAGGCACATGAAAAACAACAAGGTGCTTGGTGACAGCCAGCATGGCTTCACTAAGGAGAAATCCTGCGCGACCAATTTGGTGGTCTTCTGTGATGGGGCTATGGAACTGATGGATAGTGGCAGAGCAGTTGATGTCATCTACCAGGACTTGTGCAAAGCATCCGACACTGTCCCGCATGACATCCTTGTCTCTAAATTGGAGAGACATCAAATTGATGGATGGACCACTTGGTGGATAAAGACCTGGATGGATGGCTGCACACAAAGAGTTGTGGTCAATGGCTCAATGTCCAGCTGGAGACCCTCAGAGATCGGTTTTGGGACCAGTCTTGTTCAACATCTTTTTCAATGACATGGACAGTGGGATTGAGTGCACCCTCAGCAAGTTTGCCAATGAAACCAAGCTGTGTGGTTCGGTTGATACCCTGGAGGGAATGACTGCCATCCAGAGGGACCTTGACACGCTTGTAAGGTGGGCTGATGCCAACCTTATGAAGTTTAACCATGACAAGTGCAAGGTCCTACACCTGGGCTGGGGCAATCCCAGGCACAGCTACAGGTTGGGTGGAGAAGAGATTCAGAACAGTCCTGCTGAGAAGGACTCAGGGGTGTTGGTTGATGAGAAACTGAACATGAGCAGGTTTCAGTGCACATTCACAGCCTACACTCACAGTTCTTTACTGTGAGGGTGGTGAGGCACTGGAATGGGTTGCCCAAGGAAGTTGTGAACGCTCCATCCCTGGCAGGGTTCAAGATCAGGTTGGACAGAGCCTTGGGCAGCACAGTTTTTAGTGCAAGGCATCCCTGCCCATGGCAATGGGGTTGGAACTAGATGATCTTAAGGTCTTTTCCAACTGTAGCTATTCTATGATTCTATAATTCTATATGAAAGTTTTTCTGATATCAGAAATAGAATGGTGGTCTACTAAAACTTTTTCATGGAAGGTCTGAAAATGTGCCTGATTTTCCTCTTCTGCCAACATTTATCAGACATTTCTAGTGCAAGAATAAGAGTTCTTAAGATGAAAGGAGAAATTAACCCTTCAAAATATTTTCTCTTGTTTTTCATATTTGAAAGGAGATAGAAATTTTTTCTAGTAAGTTATGTCAGCATAACATTTTAATAACTTTATCCTTTAATTTTCCCATCTTCCCTGGGAAGTAAAATACTATAGACACACCTACCTGAAAAACTCTCAATGCAGAAATTTCTAGTGGTACAAGTCAAAAAAGTGGCCAAGTAATGCGAGCAATTTGATCACTCACTAGTTAGCTTTATCAATGTGAATGTAACAAGGTGAAAAATAGGCCAGGAAATAATTTAAAAGCTTGTATTGGCCAGTAACACAGAATAGTTCATATTTATATTCCAGTATATCTTATGGAAAAGTGAGATTTGCCACATAAAAATCCAGAGGCAAGAGTGAGAATGTGTGTGTGGTATACATAGACTTCATGCAAAAATGAAAGCATCTAGTACCTGGGTATTGACAATGAAAGCACTTGGCTGAAGGAAACAGTCAAGATCCTTAGTATAATGATCAATTAATATCATCACTACCTCTGGCTGAAATATTCTTCAAATTTAGGAGAGAGAACTGGATTCCAGTACTAGAGTCTGGCTTTGCTTTTGCTCAATACCTACACACATTAAACAGTTTATATTTAATTAAAGTTTGCAGTCCAGGTGTTGGCCTGAAACTCAATGCCAGAAACAGGTCTTGCTTTAGTTCAGAAATCACTCCACTGATTTGTTCAAAGCTCAAATACCCAAAATAGACTTTTCTGAAGTTTGCTGCTTGAATCGTTTGGTCAGAGCATATAGCTGTTAAGTCTAGCTTTATGCTATTTGAAGATGGTGACCAGGAAAAAAGAGGCATTTACATTAATGTATTCAGCCATTTTTATGCACAGTTTCATTTTTAACTGCACTGATTGCTATCAGCTCTGCTAGATTGCCTTCTACTAGTCCAATTAAGTTCAAAAAAACACTGACTACTTTCTTAAAGGAACAAAATTATTGATCATCATATTTCAATGCTAGCTAACCATACCCACACACAAGAAGCAAACTGAAGTCTTAACATGCACTTTACTCAGAAACTACTAATGTGATAAGAAAAATGACATTACCTACAGCTATCACATGACTGATGCAAACTGTGCATCTGATCTAATTCCCAACAATGTTAATGGCAATGTTTCCATTGATGTCACTGGCACAGGGTCAATTCAGCAGGGGAAAGCTGTGTCCTTTGGAATCAGTTGAAAACACAATGGTGTCAGAATCTAAAACCCTCCTCTAAGGTACTGGTGACTAAAGGAGTAAAAATTGTTCACAACAGGTTCCTGGTTTGGCTTTTTTGCAATATAAGATCCCTCTTCCTGTTAGTGCCATTACTCTCAAGACAGGGTAAATTTCAAAAGTGACGGACTGCAATTATGTGTGATTATGGTAACCAGGCAAGACTTTGCAGCTCTGTGCTGTGCCCAGAAAGAAAAAGTATCTAATGCGTGTTTTGTCTTTAAGCCAGAAAAAAAACATAGGGACAAGGTGCTGAATACTGAAAAGCATGACAAGACTTAATGTCAATGCACAGAACTTAGTCAACAAGGGGTTAGGGTAGAGCATGCAAACATTTAATTTTTTTAAAATCTGAAAGTTAAAGAGTATGGGCTTTCAAGGTATGATGTGTTGACTTAAACAAGGAATACGTTACCATTGTTAGCATTTAACTCTTCCCAGCAAATCTGTAGCTTATCTAGGCATCATCTGTATATGTAGTCAAGGCAATAGACCTTCCTAAAGAAGTTATGAGAAGCGTCAACTGTCAAAATTAAAATATTAATATTTTTCCTAAAATGATTATGAAACCCCCCAAATTTTTAGTTTGAAAGAGAAAAGCTTTACTTTGCAGTTGTAAAGGACTTTTGGGCACCTCTATTCCTTTTCTTTTGCTTTTAAAACTACAATCAGAAGAAAAAATAGACAGCTAAAAGAACTGAAATAGCATTTTCAAATATTTGTACCTATAGGCTTTAGTTTTTCCAGGAAAAAAAAAAAAACAAAAAACAAAAAACCAAAACCAAAAAAACCCCACAGCAATATTCAAGAATTTTATGGAATACTTATTTTTTTTAAATCATGTGGGGTTTTTATCTGTATTTGTGGCAGTGGTCAAGCAATAAAGTAAGGAAGAAAGAGCAGAACATCCAAACTGACGAAATGCATATGTGTAGTTCCATGGATCTCAATTTCCTCTCAGTTTTGCCATCTAGTTTTGTGGTTCATAGAGTCATACTACTCTTGGTCACAGCCCATTTAAGCTTTTAAGCTTATATTTATGTAACCTACACAGGGATTGCTTTCATCAAGAATCATTATGACTTTTCTTGAGAAACATTTCTGGAAACATTTCCTTCACTTCTTGTTAGCTTGTTGCTTCTTCAAAGATTCCAGCAAGGTCTCCATCTCGCACAAAAACTCCAGACACTAATTCATTCACACAAAAAATTGTTCAGAAAAAGTCTGTTCTACTGAAACTGAAAATCCTGGTGCATTTTAGTTGCCCTTGTTGTGCAGGTCTGATTAGTAAAACCATTTTGCCAGCACCTGCCCTTCTTGCAAAATTTCAGAACTACTTATAAGAGTGATGATATATTATATGCTCTTCTATCAAACAGTTCTCCAGAGAGTCAATCAAATATGCAATAAATCAATAAGAACTTCAGTTTCAACTGCCTTATGCATTTTAGCTGTTGGGACAAACAGTAAGACTTCTCTAGTCATTCAAGGTGCAGTCACATTGTCAAATCAAATCTCCTTTCCAACAGTGAAGAAAATATACTTAAAGGCAAAATATTCAGCAGCAGCAAATTTAACACCATTTTTATATAATCCACTAAACAGTATACTAATCAGAGGCCACGGGGAAACTATTTTGTTAATTTATTTTGCAATCCTCCTTCTCCCCACTCACAAGAGGGGGCACGAACAACCGTTTGTAATTATGTTCTCCGTTGTTTAAGTAGGTTATTCCACTTAAATGAAGAACATATGAAAATGACTATCATGGTTGTTTTCCTATACTTAGACCAAGCTGGGGAACAGGAGAAGAGAGAAAGAAAAAGGTTCATACCTCCTGACCTCTTGTGAGTGTATGGCTTCAGTGTATGGCACAGGTACCATGTTACTTGTAAACACAACATGTAACTGGACCCTTCTGTTCTGCTAATAGAAATACTAATATTCTAGTTGGAAGGGGGAGGTATTAAAATAAATAATCTTCCTCTGGTAGAAAAAACACAAGCCCCAAATTCCTTGCTAACAGATGATGCACAGTTTTTAGGTAATAGAGTCCCAAAAATTAATATCAAAGGCCAGCCCAAATAGGTGCAATGGTCCAGGCAGGCAGAAACAGGAACTAGGTAGAATTGAAAGAAGGAAAATATGGCAAGAAAGGATTCAGGAATTACAGCAGAAGTCATCCCAAAGCATGAATGCAAACCACAAGTCACCAGCATTAATCTGCAGCAGAAAACAGATATTCTGAGCACCAGTCAGGCATTGTAAAATAACTAGTGGCTGCCTTTCTGGCATGTGGAGATGATAATATCCCAAAGGTTTGTGAAAATGAGAAATAAAGTGAACATAGATACGTGGTTTTACCAGAATAATAACTAAACAATACTGATCATTACAAAGTGTTTTCAAGTTTTTCCTATGCACTATAGCAAACATATAGAGGATAGGCAAGGAAGTTTTGGAGGAGAGAGGTTTTTGTAAATGTAGTAGAAAACCAGGATAAAAAACATACATGTTCAAAAAATTAGGTTAACAAAAGAGATTA
Organism: Pezoporus wallicus; assembly: GCF_028554395.1. Taxonomy (NCBI): domain Eukaryota; kingdom Metazoa; phylum Chordata; class Aves; order Psittaciformes; family Psittacidae; genus Pezoporus; species Pezoporus wallicus. The sequence continues at coordinate 376,255 of NW_026641737.1, read as the reverse complement.
AAATCAAGGACTACATCAACTGCTATTGTGACATAAAATATTATTTTTTTTTTAGATAGGATCAAATTGAATGTAGTTACAGGCTTCAGTGACAGGCAGGACAGCAAATGTTTCCTAGTTATCAAAAAGAAGTGTGAGGTTAATTAAGATCTCTGCTAGTTTCTGTATGCTTGAGGCTCTGTTAGCTAGAGGAATTGAGAAAGTAATGGAGGAATACTTTTTTTTTTTATATAGACTCCCATCTGGAAAACAAAGGCAATTTTTCAGCACAAATATGGAAAGAATAATTGAATGTACTCTTAGGGGAAAAATATAAACTCAGAAGTGAGATGACCCAAATATTTCCAGACCAATACAAATCTAAAACAAAATTGATTTCCTCCATCTTTGGGGTCACTTGCACAGGTGCCAAATAAATGACAGATATTCAGAGATCAAAAACAGTTATGGAAGCAATAGCTAACTTCATGGTCAATTTTAGAAACCCAAATAGAGACTTCTGGAGTTACCTGCATACACCTCTGCAACTCAATCTAAAAAGCAAGGCCATCTCTTCAAAGTCATCTCAATCACTTAAGCACTAAGGCTGTCTGAGTTGACCACAAGACTACACTGACCTGAGAAATAAGCATTTCTCAGTTTGAAGAAGTGTTGAAGTTTCATTAGTTTTGTTGTGTGTTCCTTTGCTGGGAGAGAGAGTGGGGTGATAGAAATGTTGTAAGCAATAACAGGGTTTGATGAAAGCCTGTGTTTCCACCTCAAAGCCATTCTCTTTCGAAAATTGACTCCTGCTGAGGTATTAGCTGATGTTTTTTATTCGCTTACTTCCAGTCAAAAATAAAAATATCTATAACCTTGATTTTCCTCAGACTAAAGCATTAAAATATCCTTTAAGAATGATATAACTCATTGCTGAGAGCAAACATTATAATAGTTCAAACTATAGTCTACAAACTTTGTTTATCCTGAGGAATATCTTGGCATCTTGAAATGAATACAGAAAGCTGAAAGGTATGATATTTTTTATTGGGAATACTCACAGCAGAAACTCCTTATAAGTATGCTCTGTTTAAATCATACATATTTTTATTAAACTTAAGAGACAGACAATTCAACTCTTGAAAACTTTTCTCCTATTTTCAGTGTTCACTACAGAAATATAGTATTACTGTCCCCTATTTTCTTCCACAAGCTGCTATGGTAACAGAATTAGCTGACATGAATACACCATAATTCCTCTTTGACAAATATGCAAAAATAACCAAGGCTTTTAAAGACATTTATAACTTTAACATTTTCAATTTAACTCTAGAGTCTATAGAATTAGTTTACATAGTATATCCTGAAATTATTTTTTAAAGTTTTAGGTATATACATAATATTATGTACAAAAAGCAGGGTCTTGGCAAAATGCAGAAACACAGCAAGCAAAATGTCATGTGACTTTTTTTTATATAATGTGTTAGCAGCAATTTTTATCTTTCCCAATATCTGATTATTAGTTTAACTATACATAATATACACAATCGTCCATAGCCTCAGATGTTCAAGGGAAGAGGAGAACCTCCGTCTGTTCCACACACCAAAAGCCATTGGAAATTATATAGCTGTTTCACCAGGGCATAATGTAAGATGAAAACAAGGTTTTGTCCCTCTCTCTATTCTTCAACACAACATAACGGTGTTTCACTGGAACAAGGACTGTGGACAAAGGTGTAATTTTCAAAATAGTTTTCATTAGGGAAGAACTTAAGAAGCACCACCAAGGTCAGAAGCCATTAACTAGGCTTTTGTAAACCACAAGGTGGTCAAGTCCTCATAGTGTTTACAGCTTGAACAGACAAATATTTGGTGGTAACCGTGGGTCTGGACCCATTAATTTCTCTATTATAGTGGCAACAAAATACAGGCTCTCATGAAACGAAAATACTTGTTTCAGACCCACAGTCACCAGAGAAGCAAATGGATGGCATAGCCACAGTAAAATTATTAGTCTGCATAACTCAACAACAATATGGCATTTGAACTGCCTTTGCCTCAGATCTTTGGAGAAGGGATCCTTGTTACCAATAGCTTGGCAGAGGAGTGCATGAAAAATCCTGTGCTATAAAAAGCTGCATCCTCGTACAGTAACTTCTGAGAAGATGGGAAAATGATAATTTCTAGGAAGGTCTTCTGGCAAACACAGACTGCTTTTTGTAATAGTAATTCCATGCAACTGATAGAGGTCTTTCATGGCACTCTACTTCAGGGCAGTGTGGAGGCAGGTAAAGGATGTGGATTAAAACAAATAAATAAGTATCATGTATTACAGCTGCATTTACAGTCCTAAGGAGAATATTTGTAAGTAGAACTATACAGTGATCTGACGTATAGAAAGATAGAGACAAAAAAATAAAATAAAATAAACCCAGCGTCCCAGTTTTGTGATACCTTCTTCATGGAATGTGCATCTCTTCCTTCCAAAAGGGAACCTGAAGAATATTGCATCTCTGACTTTTGTGATCAAGCATAACTAATATTACATATATGTAATGTATGTATTATGTTTAATTTTGCAGTTGAGAATAAATTTATCTACTTCTGCCAAAGTAATTCAATTTTTAAGAGGTTAAACAACAGATTAACAGTATATATTAGGTAAATTGAAGATAACATTTACATGCACTCCAAAATGGAAACAAATTTTTTGCAAACTGATATTTTTAATGTGATTATTGGGAAATAGATCTATACACTTTTTTCTTCTCTCTAGTCTCAGTACAGGTAGGCAAAAATTCAAATGACTTCTCTGGGACTGCTCAATTCTCTACTGCAACAAAAATCCATATTTTAAAGTATCCAAGTCAAATTCCTATTTCAACAATAGTTTTTAATTATCTACTTGTATCAGAAAACTGGGGACAAATTTTACCAAAAGCAAGCACATCAGAGGCTGCTTCACAATTATTTTAATCCTAAATTAAATAGGGATAATCTTATTGGGGTAGTTGGTAAATGTGATAAAAACAGAACTGTCCATTTTTTATTCAGTGTCTTTGTGGGGTACTAGCTGTATTTTGGGAACTACTATACACCTCCAGGTTGTAGTTGTTAAATGCTACCAAACCATCCAAAGTTTAACAACTAACGTCAATCTAATATCCTATTAATAAGATGAAGTTAAAATACTTAAGACAATAGGTCAAATTCTTTACATTTCTATATAAGAGCAGAGACTGGTACACTGTTACTGAACAGGTGGTTACTGACATGAAATAATAAATGGTCCTTTGATAATATTTAAAACCAGAAAACATGCACAATAATTTCTAATGGAAAGAACCAGGTTTAAACAAGATTTGATACTTCCCTGTTAAGATATAGTAGCTATTTGACCACAACCAAAAGACCACAAAATGCAGAATGATCTCCCTCAAGAAAGCCCAAAGGCTAGACAAGACAGGAAATTTCATAGTGAAAAGAGACATTGTTTCTTTCCATATTTCTCATAGTTCACTTCCATGTCCCTGGTCACTGTACTACACATGGTGCAACATGTCTTTTGGCAGCATTAGGAATTGATTAAGATTTTACGAACTAATCCATAAATTTTAGTAAACACAAAAAAGAGGCAAAGCAGATTTCATTTACCTGTTACGTTTAAGTCATTGTTTACAAGATAACATTTTACAAGACTTCCCCTTTCAGAAATTAGATTCCCTGACAAGGCATGACGTGCTGTGGCATGGAATACCTCTTTGGCTAGTTTTGGTCAGGTGTTTTGTCTCTGCTCCCTCCTGGTTTCTTGTGCTCCTCCTCAACCGATCATGAGACTGACCAGTCCTTGTTCAGGGTAAGTGCTACTTAGCAGTAAGTAAAACGTCAGTGGGTTGTTCCCATGCTAAATCCAAAACATGTCACTGTACCAGGTACTAAGAAAAAAAAAAAAAAAAGAGAGAAAACCAAACGTATCCCAGCTGAAACCGGGACAGACTCCAAAACTCAGGAACTGAGTTCACATTGCGAGAATCCTTCCACTTTATCCAGCCAACACAAGCCACCATATGTAGGAAGTTACATGTGTATCAGATGACAAATGTCAGACTAACCTATCCAATTATTAGAAATGTAACACCTTTTGTTTATGGTTAAGAGAAAATTAAACACATGTATAACTATTAATTTATTTTTCCTGAAGGATGCCTTAGGTGTTTACCTAATATTTGTAATTATGAGGATGAAATGGGGAGAGATATCTCAGGACTAAGTTCCCAGTCACTGTGAACATCGTTGGAATACATGAGGTGCGTCAGTGACCACTGACATTAAAGTGTTTTGTGCCAACTGGAGTATGTAAACAAAGCTGAAAGGCAAAGTCTCGGCCTCCGGAAGAAAAAAAAAAAGAAAACTTCAAAATTATCATAATTTCAATTATATATTAACGAAAAAACCATGAAAGGCCTTGGTTATAAATTCAAGGACAAAACAGAAAAAAGGTGTTAATAGACAGAAAAATTCAATGTATAAAAGAAACCTCTGCTTAATTTAACTTTAGAATTTGTAAGTAAATTGAGCTATTTAAACTGTGTCTCATGTTATGTTGAATATCCTCTTTCATAATAAATCCTTCCCCTCAAGGATATCTATATCCAAAGCACCTATCCTGTAATGTAGACTATAATAGCCCCCTGTGTTAAGAGGAACAGGGACAGAAATAGATACTGTATGACTAAATGCTGATTGACAGTTCCACCACATGCTCAGCTCTTCTTAAACAAAACTGCAATAAAAAGACTTCATATCATACCACTCAAGAGATAGTAAAATAGTGTAAACAGATGTAACCCCGTGGAAGGAAAAAAAAAAAATCTACTTTATTATTATCATAACACACTGAAATGTTATTTTCCAAATACATTTGCCAGAGATCAAATTATTAAGGGTCTAATGAGAGAGGAAATGTTTCTTCTCAATTACCCATTAAAATGCTGTTCCTAACAAAAAAAAAAAAAAAAAAAAGAAAGAAAATCACATAGAATCCTGTTACTATGTAAATACTTAAAAGAAAATATTTTCATGGCATGTGGGAAAGAAACAAGAGGAAAACGGTACAGAGGCAGTGACTGCAATGTGTACCAGGTACATATCCAAGACAGCTTAAAAGCCCATATGAAATAAAACCTAGCTTTTGAAGCTGTCAGAGTTTGCCACCTCGATACATTATTGTATAAGTCTGAAGAATTCCTTGACAGAGGAACTTTTCTAAAGAGTAGCTGAGACACTAAAAAAGGCATAGGACCTCTCTCACAAAATAATGGTTTATAATCACACACATGATAAAGAAATGTATCATCTTAGTGACTGACAGACACTCGTAAGTGCACGGGCAAGACAACTGCAGCCACCACAGCAACTGACTCTCAAGCCTGGCAAAAGACCTATCAACATTTCTGTCAGAAGTAAGACCATTTACAAATTGGTACCTCTATTCTCTCTCACCCCTGCCCATTTGCTTCATGTTTTTCATTGTCTTGTGTTAAAGCCAAAGAAATAAGTACTAGGCAGAAACTTCCAGTCCATTAGAGAGCTTCAAGCAAAGTCTGGAAATATCTTAAAATATAAAATAATAAAAAAATTAAAAAGAAAAACCTATATAATTTTGTGGCTTATTTTGTTCTCCATAAGTGAGAACATATTCAAGAAGATACTTTTTAACAAGTTAAAGGCCCAAGAGCAGAGTAAAACAAATAGGTAGGAGATCTAGGAATATTATATGGATGTCTTTTAAAAGCTCAGGTCTTTATGAACAACACCACAAAGAAGGCTTTGAGGTACAGATAAAAAACTTTAAATGCAAATAGAATGAAAAATTCAAAACTGAAAAAAGGTAAGAAAATAATGTACGTGCAAGTTAAATAATTACTGGACAAACAGGTAAAAGAAAACCTTACTGTGGACTATAAAAAGTAAAAAACGACATATGGCTTAGCAGATCCCTGCCCCACAGATTATGGGATACTATTTGGCAGAAGTATCATTCAATTTCTTACCATGTTCCAGTGCCATGTTCCTTAGCCATCAGTGCTGAAGACAGTTTCAGTGGTACAGGAAGTCTTTGGCCTGACCAAATACAGGAACTCACAATCAGCGGGAGGACCAGGTAGATAAATCTCTGAAGATACTACCAAAAATCTTAAGAATTTATAAAGCTTGGCACATACTCCCAAGTATAGTTACAACAGAAAGAAACAAATACATTTTCTGCAGCACTTCTATTTGATTTCACTAGCACTGTGTCGCTATATTTAGACACAAAATACAAATATTTAAATCATGAAGCTTGTCTTAAGAAACAAATTTTACTCCACTAGAAATTATGTTGCGCTCCAGAAAGCACAATGTAAAGAATCAGTAAATAAAGACTTGGGTCTGTTTTCATTTCAAACTCTGAACCATATTTTATAACTAAATCTGTGGTAATTAGAAATAATTTGCTAGATATGATAGCTCATGCCTCTAATACAAACAACTTCAGAAGCTGTGACAAGTGGAACACAATCTCACTTTTTCCCAGTTTATCAACTTCAGTGGAATTCAAGTTTATGGCAGATTTTGGTTAAGATGTCTCTACACAGGAACTAGACAATCCAGGAAGTTCTTTATGGTCAGAAGGTTGAAAGTGTAAACCTGTATGAAGCAAAGAGAATCTAACTATCAATTATTGTCAGTTATCTTTAATAATTTCCTCCTATTCTTCATTGTGTGGTCTGCCAAATGGTGCTCATGTGATCAAAGTAAACATCTTATTTCAGCCATATCAAACACACACTCAGAATCCTAGGTCAGCAAAATTTAAAGTCAAGAAATCAAAAAACCTGCAAAAAACCTGCAAAATTCAGACCAAAACAACCTATGTTCTCACTTATGACATTCTTCAGATTTTACTAAGTCTACATGGAAACAAAGCTCCTTTGTACAGTTTAATGACTTGATAACATCATGTCACTTAGCCAATCTTGGATTGCATCATCTACTGTTTTTTAAGCAATCATATAACAGAGCTATCATGTATGCAGATTTTCCAAATACATGATTCAAGTCCTCTAAGAATCATGTTCAGTATTATTATTTAGAATTATTGCTCAACAAGTAGGTCCAAAAACAAGCTGCAGACCTTTAGGCTTCTGAAATGCATGAAACTTGTAAAAGCATTTGACTGTGCAGCAAAATTACTCAATTTGGCAAGTACCTAACTTGCATGCACAGTTGGTATAATACATCTGGAACACATCAAACTCTTCCTATACTTCTGTACTTAGAATAAGCAAATTAGAACCATAGTTATTCCTGAGCAATTAAGACTTCAGAAACATGACTACAGCTTACCCTTACAACAACCCTGGGATGGGGACACTTCAAGATGCCTAAGTAAATAGGAATCTAATCCTGAATTCCACAACATTTAACATTGTTACAGCTAGGTAAAAGGCATAATTATGAAGGAAGTTAAAGTATTTTCTGTAAAATTAACAGAGTTGGCTATACAGCTGTAAAATCATCTGACCTCACTTCTTCTTTTTCACTCTAATACTGGAACCCCACCTTCAACTAGGAAAAAGTTTCTTATTTTAAGCAACCAAATGCACCATCACATAGCAGAAATTGGTACTGAAGGAAACATAAGAATTTATTCCACATGGAATGAGAACAGAAATGCAGCCAACAGGTGATAAGACACTGTGACCAAGTGCCAAAAGTAACCTAGAGATTAAACTTGGGGTAAAAATGTGCAAGGATCAAAAAAGGGCCTATTATAAATGCAAGAAATGCACTTTATTCCACACTCAGTTGATACTCTATCTGGACGTCACCACAGGTACTGTCTAGATACAAAAGAATCTGGCCAAGGTAGGTATTAACATAATGTTAAAGCAATAAGATAGCAAGGGACTAATTAATCTTGCCACTGATAAATTAATTCCTGATAAATTGCATAAATCAAATTATTAACCCAAACACATACTGCATGTTTACCAAAGATCAATGCATTCAGAATCTCTAATGAAGATCTAAATCCTTAAGATTTCTCCAATAGTTCAGTTTAGTTACACAGCTCAAGCACTTTTCAGGCATATAGATATTTTCCTGTCTTGGACAGGCTGACCAGATCCCAACAAACGTCTCTATACTGCAGATGAAAGTATACATAACAGATCATAACAATGAGGAAAATTATCTTGTGGCCCAAAACCAATTTAGCACTTTTCTTTCCAAAGTATTATCAACCATGAGCATGGTCTTGTAGTTTATAGTAGGTGACTGCTCTGGCAGATGTTTGGTCTAAGGTCAGCAGAAACTCTCCTTCTTCAGTTTCTTTTTTCCCCTCACCATATGTGACAAAAGAAGAGCTAGAGTTAGCATTTTAAACCATGGTATTTAAAAGCTTAAGCAAATCATTAGCATTGATTCAGTGATTCTTAAAACTAGTCTTTTTAAAATATATTTGTTTTGATAATGAGTGCTTTAATCCTCTGTCTTAAATCTAAATAAAGTCCCCCCCACCAAAAAAAAAAAAAAAAAAAGCCCAGCACTGATGAGCAATCTTGCAATAACAAATCAGTGTGCACACATGAGGGAAAAACAAATGCAGTTGGGAAACAGATTTCGGTGTCAAGTTTCCCCAAGTGTTGTTATAAATATCAGGAAATTAAAAAATGCTCTTAAAATGCATGAACATTATTTAGGTCTTTAATCTGGAAGGGGCATGATTGATTTTGCAGGGTGGAAACTGCCAACTGTAGCAGTGCCTGCAGATGGAAGGGGCCGGCACATAGCTGCCAATTTCAGAGAAGATATTTCAGCTACTGTCTAAAACGAATTGCAAAAGCTTGTTGTCTTCTGCTTGCTCCTCTGGGCTCATGCTGCACTAGACAGCTTAAAGGGAGAGTGGCATCAGCCTTTGCCCAAAACAACGGAATTCATAGGTCTATTTTAAAAACACCAAAAAAATGAAAATCCTAAACCCCTGAGGGCAATGGGGCCACAAGATGAACTAGAAATAAGTGAACTAAAATTAGAGTCTTACTATTTACAAAATGGCCATTTTATACCATAGTGAGACAAAACTGACCTTTAAAGTCTAAAGCTCACTTTTACATCCTTATAACTGAACAAAATCATTAAGCAAGAACATTTTCTGGAAATAAAACTACACTGCATGAAACACATACTTGAAGTCCCTCTTGCGCTGTAGAAAACAGTAAAATATGACAAAGATGTAGACTTATTTTTCAAATAAGACCATCTTTAATCCAAATGCTCTTAAATCTCCACTTGCTCATTTTCATAAATATGTGTCAGATTTGAAAATCCGATTCCTGATAAAAAAATTTTGGATGTACAACTTTTTCAGAGTTGAGCAGCTCCAAATCACATTTTCACAGCTTCAAGAATTCCTCATACAGCCATTATGTTAGTGTAAAGAGAATTGCTTTAAAAAAAAAATAAAAAAGAAAAAAGTCAATTTTACTTGGCTTCTTCTGTCCTTTCAGTAGGGTAGAAATATACACTTTGTATCAATTTTTACTTTATCTTCTCTTACATATTGTAAAAATACTTTGTGATAGCCAATGGAAATTGAGTAGCATATAACTATCTTTCTAAGCCCTTTTCTAGAGCTTTCTTCTTTCAAGGAGTATCTATTCCTCATCTTTCTACTCTGCCCTGGAAACTGTGCTTAGGCCAGCACCTTGTTAAACTGATTGCTGAGTCTTTTCTTCTGGAATTTAGCACCACTACAGCAGGTTAGTAACAGAGGCTGTCTCAAATATCTTGTGTTAAGGACAGATCTGAAAAGTTATCTACACTGTGGAGTAAAGCTGTTTTGCTGGCAGTGAGAATACTAGAATGGATATAAAGTGTCTCTAATGTGATGCAGTTCTAAAGACAATTTTCCTGAAGACATCTGAGTGGTATTTTGTCCCACTGGTTCCAGCAGAAGAACTTCATCCCTGCTTTAGTTCTACCAGTATAAAGCATTGGTAATACATGTGACATGCAAAAAGCAAATTCTCCCCCTTTTGAGGATTCTTCCTCTATACTCTTTTTAAATTATTATTTGTATATCTAATTTGCAGACTCCTGTGCCACCACAAAAATGAAATCATTGGCCTGAATTCATGCCTGGTACACAAGACAAAGCAAGGTGCAAAATAAGACCTTTGCTTTCTCTTTCTTTTTGAAAGACTCCTTTCATGCTGCACTGCAGGCTTATGAGATATTCTCTAACATCATTTGTTACATATTTCATACTGTAGTGCCATGCTTGATTACATCAATCTATACAAAACAGAAACTGGCAGCCAGTCTCCCAATTTCTGCCAACTGTAAAGGTTAACATGTACGTTGGCATAATGTGGGTGTGTAAATAAGGGAATTTGTGTAGTCCTTTATTTAGCAATGTAAGAAAACATATTTCAGGTCGGAGATGAATAGTTTTCCTTCCCTCCAGGTGTCTATTTTCTATTTTGGAAATTTCAAGGAAGGGATTAAACATGCACAAGCACTACTTAGCAACAAAACACTGGGAACCATACTGTGTGTACTATAACTTCATTTCATAAGACTATCATCACAAACTGCCAGTATTTCATCACTGCCAAGATGTCTTTGTAGAGAGACAGGAGAAGTCAAGGAAGTGGCTCTCAAGACAACCCCAATAAGCTCTCTGCCATCACTCAAGCCTCCCATAAGGCAAGTTCACCATCCCCAAAGATAATTAACAAATTTACTTCTAGACTAACAACCTTTAAGAAAAAACATTTGCCTAATCAAGTAAGTTTATGTTTTCAATTTTGCACCTTTAGAAGTTCTCACTGTTGAACAAGCAAAGACATAAACCATCAAATGTCTTATACAAAAACTGGCTGTCAGTATAAAACAAAGCTATATATGTTTCTGTATTTGTAGACTAAATGCTTGTCTAATCTGATGCAGAAGTCCAGATTAAATTAGTCTGATGGAACTGATATGAATTCTTCCTTGACATTTTATTCTGGAATTCCAGAAGATAATCAAACAATTTGGCATTAATAAGTAGTTATTTAACAGCAACGATGAAAAGGAATGATTGATGTACCTGTTTCCCCTTGTTCACAAGCTTGGTTTGTGTAACAATCTGTGGTGACAATTATTAAACAAAAAATTCAAATAAACATCCACAAATGTTTAAGTCATGCTAAGAGCAGTATGATATTTGTCATCCTTCTATGTGTATTTTACCATCTTACATTAATTTTAAATTATAGCAATGCATTCCCCTGATAGTATTAGAAAACTAAAACTTTCAAGTCGTATGAAATACGGAAGTAGTCAGAAGATAATTACTTTGAAGAAACATACTCTTCTGAATCTCCAGAGTAGGATGTAAGAACAGGAGGAAAAAATAAGTGTGCAAAACTCATTAAAGGCTGTATGAAGGGGGGCATGCCTTTAAGCCAACTGCGTAAAGGCTTAAACATTGGAGTAATGTTAGTCCAAAATACAGGCAGTGAGTACATATGCAGCGAAGTACCTGCAACAAATGACAGCTTTTATGCATGATCACCTATACACAGAACATCAGTGCAAGTCTCTATCAAGATTCAAAAGTCTGCAGAAACAGAAAATACCAAATTGAAGCTTTATAAAAAAACTCCTATTTGCATCTATGACTACTTTTAACATGTAAACATTATGAAGCAAAAATAAGTTTTCAGTTAAACTATGAATAAATAAACAAACTATGAATCCATTAACATTTTTGTGCCTGCTTTGCTCTTGGATGCGAGGGTTGAAAAATGAAATTTATATAATCTTGAATATGAGAAAATGAGCATAAAAGAAACCTCAAACATCTTAAAATACATAAGCACTGACTGAATATCTCTAATAAGAGTGATATGTTACAGATAGACCCTTACAAAGTATAATGTATTTGAGCTTGGCATATTTGCAGTTGTCTTTAGACAAGAACGTGTAAAACTTGTAAAATGCAAGCATAGAATACAAGAAAAATAGAGCAATAGTAAAGGTGAAAGACTTCCACTTGAAAATGTTGGATGAATATTATGAAGTATTCTCCAAACAAAACAGGCAACTAGAGATTTTGAAATGAAAGTCTGAATTTTATGGTCTATGTACGTTGTTGCAAGAGCACAGATCACTCTTCTTGTATTCTGAACTGCAGTGCCAAAGGAAAAAGATTCCCCGAGGTGACATAAAAGCAGAGGCTAAGGTTCAACAGGAAAGACTGTGACTAGAAAAAAGAAGAAAAGATATGTGATGGGATTCCTAGAACAATTTACTGAAGATGTTTGTAAGTTCAAACATCAATATTCCAGCATGCTCACATGGGCCAGAGCAGAAAAACATTCAGACTGAAGGATCTGGTGATAAGAAAACATGAGAAAATGCCACCATCTGATCAACACTTAATTAATTTCAGTAAATATGAAGCTATTTTAGTATGTCAAAATATGAATATACTGTAATTATTTCTCTTCTTCAGGGAAGACTAATTTCTTGAGGAGATATTATGCGGATCTTTACATATATTACCACAAAATTAATAATGAAAACCTACATCAGAGATTAAGCTAGCACATGTGAAACAGATTCTTAAAAATATTGAAGAATTATATAATGTTAAATTTTATTTTCAGTTGTAAATGTAAGCAGATAGGCTGAACATCTTTATGCTAGGAAAGTCAGTTAACTAAATGAGATTTGTAAAGACCAGCTCAGAAACTGCAAGTACTGCAACAGTATATTTGCACAGTACATACCAGAATGGGCCCTAATATCACCTGCAGCCTCTAAAGACTACTTTACTATTGCTCTTAATAGTAATAACAACAACATTCATCTCATTGGATATAGCAGTTCCTATTTTTGTATTCACAGTAAAGGTTTAAAAATTTTCAAGGCAGTTTCAGAGGTACTTTTTCTTAAAGATAGAAAAAAAAAATTCCAAGTGTTTAGCCATAATCACTATTGGGAAAATGCATTAGTAATGTAGACTTTAAAACACTTCTGAAAAGCTACACTTCTAATACCAGGTAAATGATATACGTTTTAGAAACACTTATGAATACCTATTCACTTATTATTCTGGCATGGCCTCAAAACAGTATTGGCTAAACAATAGTGCTTCTATCATGGTTTTGTATATGGTCAATCAAGTAAACAATATGTATTTTTTTTTAAATGCTTGAATGCATGCTTACACAGCAGCTTATTCAGATCCATTATGGACATCCAAGTAAATAAATGTTCTAAAGTCCATAAGTATATATTCAGTAAATACAGAGCTGCTAGTTTCTATAGAATAAATAATAAGCACCATAACAATACCACAATCACAGGGGTTTATCCAACAATGTACTTTGCCACAAAAATATTTCACAACTTCTCACTGGTATTTTTTTTCCCCCATCATTTCTTTCTTTTGTTTTTAAAGAAAGGTACTAAAGGGGAGAACATTACCTTTCAAGAAGCTGTTACTTTGTGAGAATACACAAGCATTATGAGAAATAATAACATGGATGGAATTTTTTTCTTGGGAGTCTCTGTAAAACTACAGGCCCTATTTCAATGTCAACTGCCTTACCTTGGTCACCAGCAGGCTTAGACGAATTCTGCATTTTGGAGCCAGTTTTACACTGATGGCATTGGTTACTCTGAGTATTTGCTCAGCAAACATTCAGGAAGGGTTTTGTTTTTAAGTACAAATACCAAAGGAGAGCAAGCTCTTTAATAATCTGATGCATACTTATATGTGGGTGAGAACTTGCTTTTTCTAGCCATCCTGCAAGCTCTTTACCCTTTAGTCTTCTTTCGTTTTTTTGTAGTGCCAACAGGAAGAACGATACCATAAAGGTGAAACAAGGTACTACTTGCAGCAGAATAGCAGATAGTTAAAGGGTTAACTTTAGGAACTTTGTCTGTTCTGTAAGAAGCCAGGAGCCCTTAAAGTAGCACAAAAAAAACAATTTTGGCAACAGGAAGATCTGTGCCACCGTGGCAGAAAGTCCCAATTAATTCTTCATAGGCCTTGGAGTGAAGAAAAGGTATGGATATAAGGAAACAAAAAAGAGGGAGCTAGCTTAATTAAGAAGGCTTCTCCTGCAGAAGCCCAAGACTTAGCAATTGTCTTGAGTGCACTAAGGACATCCTGTAGATATTTAAGACGGGATTTAAATAGTCAAAAGAGTCAAAGTAATGTTTTTGCCTTTAAGCCAAGCTTACCACTTGGACTACTAAAATGATGAATCTCCAGCTTCCAAGGCAGATTAGGTTTGGAAGAACACAAAGATATCTTAACCTTCCAGAGATGGCAAAGGCTTCCATATTCCAAGCACCCTGTAAATTTGCAGCAGTCTGATGTATATACATGACACCCTTGCAAATACTGGAATTAAATTAAAAATAATGAACTACTTAAAGTCTATTCATGGATATTCCTGGCAGGATTTACGTGGGCTTGGGAGAAAGGAAAATTTGCTAAATTAATAATTCACTTAGGAACAGTTTGCTCAGTGTATGTCCTATTTAAATGTTTTCAAATCTGCTTTTTTTTTTAACCAGTTCTACTTTTTTTTAGCTTTCAGTGACATTGAAGTCACTTCCCAAGTGTCCAACAAAAGAGCTAAATGAATACAGAAATGATAACCTTGATTTTAGGAAGGCTACATACTCACCAGTGTACAAAAGACTGAGTCTTATGACTTCAGTCTGACTGAACCATTTCACGGATGCTAAGGTAGGAAGGAATACACACCAACTGGTTTTATGACACATCAGCATTCTACTTCATCAATTGCATAGTGTTTATTCTCAAAATACAGCACAAAATCTGCTTCGTTGACGCTAGATTTGTTACCATAATCCACACTTTATAAATACAGAAGGATATTTAAGAGCGGTAGAAACAATAGGACTATATTCTAGGAAAACTTCAGAACAAAACTAATGCATTAAACCTGTTCATATATTTATCTTCAATACAGCAAGAAATTGACACATATTGATTTTTAATTACTAGATTAATTTCCCCATGTAATTTATCTAATTACTTTGGGGGGATCTTAAAAATCTATATAAGTACCTGACAGAAAGGTGCAAAGAGGTCAGAGCCATGCTTTCTTCAGTGGTGTCCTGTGACAGGACAAGAGGCAATGAGCAAAAGCTGAAACATAGGTAACTCTGAAGATCAGGGAGCACTCTTTCTACTGTGAGGATGACTGAGCACCGACACAGATTGCCCAGGGAAGTAGTGGTCTGTCCTCCTCTGAGAAATTCAAAAGCCACTGGGACATGGTTCTGGGCAATTAGCTCTAGGTGGTCCCGGTTGATCAGAGCAGCTGGACACAATGACCTCCAGAGGTCCCTTCCAACCTTAACTATTCTGTGTCCTTGTGATTTTACCTATTCCATTTGATTTGTTTTAAATTGTTTAGTCCTGTCTCAAAGTCATGCAATTTCCATAGAAACTGAGTGTCCCATATTTTTGATGAATAATGTTTCCATCCACATAAAAAATAAAATAGACTTTATTAGTTTTGTTTTTTTTTTTTTTATTTTATGTTCTAAAGAGCTAAACTTAATAGCACTGAATTTCTTACCCTACTTCCAAAAAAAAAAAAACCTACTAAAGTAACTTTTCTGGTGTATTTTCAAATCCTGAAAGATACATTTGGATTTTGGCAATTATATCAGATAATGAAGGATTGAGATTATTAGACAATGCCAAAGGCAGATTTGTTTAAACAGGAAAGTTTGTAGTATTTAATTCAAATTAGTGTAAAATTTATAATACAAACTGGAAGCAGGACTACTTCATTTTAGATATCCTCATTCCTGTACCAATACAAAAAATATATGCTCCAATTCCAAACAAAATATCATATATTTGTCTTTTACAGAATTTTAATTGGTGCTTAATTTTAAACAATTCCTTATGTGTTTTTTTTCCTTACTGCTGTTTTCACAGGTCTTTTGGTTCAGTAAACCCACTCAATTGTGTTTTTTTTCTAAAGTTGTTGTATTATCTAATATCATACATGACAAGTAATGTTACAGCTATGTTTTGATCAATTAGAAAACTAGAAGCTTAATCACTACATGCAGCACTGTGTGCTGTATAAGAGATACTTACTCCATTAACCTTGTCCAGTGAGCTGGCAGTAGCACATTTGTTCTAGTTTAAGCACTATGTAATTAGAAAGTCAACTAGAGATGAAAAATGAACACATAATATGTTTTGCAACCTCAGACTAATACACATTACCTATCTGTGACAAAAATTATTTACAGAGATGGTTTTCATTTAACTATGCAGAGAAATAGATGAGATTTAAACCAACAATTTCATTAGTTGTCTTGCTGGAACTAGCTATGACTATTCTCCACATAAGTTTTTTATCCAGCAGAAAAAAAGTCTACTTTGCAGTAATTATGTAGACAAAATGGCATCCTCAAATGTTTTACCTCTTTCCAACTACAAAACAAAAGCAAAGTTTTCTTCAGATAATAAACCACAGATTTCCCCTAAAATATTTAACAACTTGCTTCCTGATAATACCATCTTTAGGTCTATCAGAAGGGAACAGGCCCTTCTACCCTTACACAGCTGTTTCTAATCTCTCCTTATAGAAAGAGACTGTAGTAAAATGTTAATCAGATACAGATTAAGCACCCTTTTGAGTCATCTGTGCTACATATAGGCAATAATGAACAAGCTACTGAAAATGAACTAGTTATGCTTGAAGAAAATACCCTTAAAACGCTCTTAAAAAATAGTCGGAAATTGCTTCCCTTTTACTTTTTAAAGTTGCTGATAAGTATAATACATGCACTTTTGAAATTAACATTTTCAATTGCTTATACAATTGGCCAAAAACCAGGCTGGTCCTTGCACTGAATACTAGATTTTGTACTTTTTCAACCATGTTTAGTAAAAAGTATATTCAAGGGAAATTTGAGTTAGGATTTAAAACAATTTTTGAAGATTTTTTACTTTTACTATTAGTGTTTGAAAACACTGCCTTCAATCCCCCTGGTTAGAACTAGCAAGACAAAATTACTTTTTTAGGAATAACCAAAACAGGCTAAAGTGTTTTAAAATCTTTTAAAATGTTTTCATATAATTTACCTCAAAATTCACCAGTTTTTCCACCAGGTTGTTTAAATATTTTCTTATCATATGGCAGCCTGTTAGTGGCTAAATCTAGTGAGAATACTTCTATTGACATGCAGTCACACTCAAAATTTTATTTATCAAGTTTGTTTTGTTGGGTTTTTTTTTAGGTATTTTTTCAACTCCTGAAGTGCTTATTTTGGGGGGGGGGGGGGGGGGAGGTTAGGTATTTTTTCCAACTCCTGAAGTGCTTATTCAAACAGAATTTTAAGCAAAGCCATGTGCAGTATCTACTGGTTTTAAAATATGTACATTAAAAGGAATCAAGTAAAATAAGTAAAGAAACTACTAGGTGAACATAATACATCCTTAAGGCACATAATCTAGTACTGAAGACACCAAACTGTTATCAGCAGTAAACTATGCTATTACAGCTCTAATAGCTACAATAGAGGAACAAATGTAGAGACCTGAAAGTTCAAAAGATCAACAGATAAGTAGCATGTTACATGATAGTTGAAATTAGATCCTCTGAGAAATGAATCTTGTACCACAATAAGCAAGTAACTCTATGTGATTTGAGACCAACTTTAATGAGATTACCCAAGGTATACAAACTGCAAAATGCTGGTAAACAGCAAATAAAGGTACCATCCTCAGATTTGGCTGTTGATTTGAGAGATATCTTTCAAAACAACTCCTCTTTCTGCACAGACTTCCTCCCACCATTAGAGGAAGATAAAATAAATATCATAAGGATTATTTTCTGTTGTTCTCTGGAATATTTCCTACTCTGGATGTCTATCTTTCCCCCTCTTTTAGTGAACAGTCAAAACCAAATACATTTCAAAAATAGTATCTTTTTTAGAAGTGTCCACCAGTTTTACACAGGTACAATCACAAACACTTTTTGTAGTATTCTATTTTTATCTATGCAATCAATTCCATACAAAAGACTGAATTCTAGAAAAGAAAATAGTCTGAACTTTTCAGCTTTTCAGATGTCATTTACCACATACTTGCTTTTTATACATTTCTTTAGTATTTCCAGCATTCTACCTCCTGCTAAGTGTCCAAGCTGTTCTGGTCAAATATTCAGGCATCCAAAAAGCAGAGCAAGGGATCACTGGGCATGTATCACTTTATTCTAAAGACAGGGTAGATCTGATGCACCTCTGAATCAGATTCACTGCACATGTGACTGACAAGGTTTTGTGTCATAAATCCAGTGCATGTTGGACTCACTATGCACACAAACACTTTCTGTCTCTGACTTCCCAGGAAAAAGAAACACTGCTTTTGAAAGTTCAAATGATGGTGTGTATTAATCTGAGAAATTGAGATCATAATTTGTAGAACACAAACATACTAACAAGGGTGCAAAACCAAAAGCTAGAAAAGAATCTTTAGAAGTCAGTACCTCAGAACATCAAGCTATTAAAGAAAAGACAAAGTTAACTGAAACTGTTTTTTTGTTTTTACTAACTTGAAAATGTGCTACAGTCAGATTATGCAGCTAAGTAGTCAAAACTTCCCATCCAGTAATAGAAAAATTTAGAAATAAAAGTTAGCCCCTTCTGATTAAAAAAAAAAAAAAAGGATTTTATCTCTAAAATGTGCAACAATGCAACTGAGCATTTTTTTCCAATTCAGAATACGAAGGAGTTTTAAATATTCAAAAGTTGTAACATAGTTTTGTGCATATCTAGATTTCCATTTATTCTTCCTTCCAAACCCTTTCCAAAACTTCATTGTTTCAATACATTACTGTTTTTTTTTTTTCCACTGCTTTATTTACCTGTATAGACAGATATTCCTCCTTGCTCCCTTTCCCTGCCATCCCCAAGTGAGGAAGAGCTATTGGAAGCAGAGACAAAAAAAGAAAGCTATTAATAGCAGCTGACTTTTCCCTAGTCTTGGCCTTTGTATAGATTAGTGCAACATATGGCCTTAGGTAAGAGCAATACATTTGAGCAGGGTCTTACTGAGGAGGGCACACTAAAACACTACCTATAGGTATATCAGTGAGTGGCCTTGACACACCTGAGTGCATCACTGGATTTGTGCTTTCATTCTTAAAGAATGAGAGCTTTTCATCTTTCAAGTTCTTTAAGCTGTGCTTGTCAAGACTGCAACAGTAACATATTTCAAGAAGGGGGCTGCATAAAAGGGAATTAAGTCCACTTAATTTAGAACCTGCTTGCTGAAATTAGGAAAATATTGTCAAAGATTCACTTGGAAGGAAGGAACAAATCATTGTTGCACTCATTTGCTAAGTTGTATATTATCTTACAAAACACAACGTGGGAATATGTTAGACAGATAAGAGGTATTTCATGAAACACAGAATAAGATCTCTGACTCATACAAGCAGGCAAACAATTGACACTAAGATACACCTGTATTTCCCACATGTTTGATAACTAACCCTCTGCTGAGATGGCTGTCAATCAGACAGTGGGCAGAAGGGAACATATGCTGCTCACTCAGCAACTCCAAATCACAGCTTGGCATCTCAGTGCAAGCCCAATCTCAAAAGGTGTTTACACTGAGGAGCTGGATAATAAGCTAGAGCAGCTGGGCCATAGCCACATATTCTCTTTTGTCTTCTGTTACAAAGGTGATAACCTTGGATCAATGGATGAGATAGCAACAGCAAAACGCTACAGGAAGAGTCAGCAAATATCATCTGCTAGACAACTTAGACCAACTCTAGGATATTTTTTTCCAAAGTGGTTCACAAACTTTTATAAGAACATATTTTTAATTGATGGATATAAGTCCTATCCAAGACTGCAACTACATACAATATTGCCAAATAGAGTGTTAGAATTCTGAAACCTTCAGACTTCACTATTGTTATCACTCAGTTTCTATGTTTGTCTGATCTGTTCACAAAACCTTGCTAAAATGGATCTATTGATTTTTTTTTTTTTTTCTAGATTGGATGCCCTTTTCTTCCATCTGTAGTCTCCACCATCAAAACTACAGGAGTTATTACTATGTATGACTATGAAGAACCACGCAGATATCTCCTTTCATCTAGGAATTTACACACAGGGAGATGTTTTCTTTATTGTCACCCAAATAAAGTTCTCACAACTTTTGAATGTGATGGACAGAACCACAAACAAAGCCTTAGTGTTTACTTAAACAACTTGGCACTTGCCTACAAAGTACTGCTAGATTTAAAGGAAATTTATCACTAGAACAACTATAAACAAAATCAAATACCATGTATTTCCCTCCATTTCCTTTTTTCCTGAGAAATTTACTTCTAAAGCATAAAGAAGTTAAGTGAAATCTAATTTATCTTTTCTATAATGCTGAATTGATTGGCCAGTGGTAAAACTTCAGCTTCCCAAAGGATGAAACCATTCTAACTTGCATGCTGAATAGTCTGATGAGGCTACATTGACAGTGTATGTGTATATTAACACACAAACTCCTGCCATTTCTATTAATTCAATGTGTAACAATATACCTTTAGCTCAGAGACTCAGATTTCCTGTTTATAACTTGACAAATTAGTTTAGTGCTGCTGTGGAGATAGACTCAAACTGCTGTGTTTACACTATGTTGCCTCTTCAACTATGACTATATAAAACCAGCATTTACTAAAGGAAATGGAAATTCACTTTGGTCATGAATGCTCTGCTCAAGTAAAAGTTCTGGAATTTAAGAAGCACTTAGTTGCTGCATTAGGCCATTTAGGATGTTTCAGCGTCTCAATTGACTGTAATACCAATCTGCTCAAGTGCCCTGTTAATGACCTTCCATCTCACAGCAAGCTCAGGAATTCAGTGTTTATACTTTCGTTTTTTTTTTAACTATACCATGAACAGACTGAAGGACAGTTCCTTCTTTCTCTGCTATGGCAGAAGGGTATAAAATGTTAACATTATTTCAAAAAAAAAAAAAGCTAACTTTCATTGCTCTTAATGAAAATTATTATTGGCAAAAGTTATGAAAGGGAAGCACTTACAATTACAGGGTGCCAAACATTAAGAAATGTAGACTTCTAAATATTCTCTCTAAACAACCACAAAAAAAAATATTTGTATACACTAACTCCCATGTTGCAGCATGAAGCATTCCTACTTTTGTGTTACTGTTCTAAATGAATACATACAACACAGTAATATGAATCTAGACTGAGAAGCACCATTACCGTTTCCTAAAACACCCTTTAGAATTTTAAAATAAGTAGTAAGAAATGTAATACAAACTTAGAGGACTGCATCTTCACCTGGTGCCACTGAGATAACTTCACTGCAATCAAAAATTTTAGTAATTTTCACAAACTTAATATGTGATCCAGAATACCTGCTTTGTTAACAAACATCAATATTTAAACATGCAACCTGCCATGTCTTCACTCCATCAGCTGGACAAAGAGCATGAAAAAACTTCCTTGAGCAATGTCATTAGCACTTATCTGCATTGTTTACATTTTATTGTGGCAGCCTCTAGTAAAAATCTTACTTACAGTGCTCTGGAAAATGCTAAAGCCAAATTCTATATTTTCTATCTTTCCTCACATGCCTCTAAACAAAACTCTTTGCAAGTTTTTCACTTTTCATTTCTACCAAAAAAAAAAAAACAACATGATCCCCTCAGATTTCACATCTATATACATTTCAGAAATCATCATGAAAAAAAAACAAAAACCTTATGGTACTCTCACAGGTTTCTTAAAGCTTGACACTAATTATGGCAAGCAATAAAATCTAGAAAGTAATTGCTGCCTTTATTCCCCAGCAGAAATTTGAGAATGTAAAACACTTGACTTGCTTTTAGAATTTTGGTTTTGCTTATCCAGAAGACTAATATATGGCTCTAAAAAAAATTTTTTTTTAGGATACCCATCCTAAACCCTCAGTAGACTGTGGGCACAATGCCTGTTCTAGGAGAACAGCTATCAAACAGTACTTCACATGCAGTTATGGACAGATTAAGGCCCTTAAAATGTTGCAAAATGACAATCAGATATACGTAAGCATACTGTTAGAGCCTTAAATTATATTTGTTAAAATTAACTTGGTTCAGTTTCATTTTCATCTCAGTCAAAGCACAGATCATCTCAGCCAACATGTCTAGTTAAATACCTGATCCCTTAATAATGCCAGATAGCAAATACTGCCACTAAAGTCAGTGGGAATTACATGCCTATAAGTAGTCTGTACACTCCTGCTAATACATTCTGACCAGCATGCGAATTACTGTGTTCAGGTATTAATTATATCAGGAAGAACTTAGTTAATACAAGGTAACAGTAACTTTTAAATCACTCTAATTAAAACAGTTTTCATTTTTTTTAAATGCCCCTAAACATTTTTACCACTAACAGACTTTTTAGGAATATTATTCTACAGCTTTTCTTATATGATATGTTTTTCTATCATTGCGGATGTTTCCAAAATGTAGTAAATTGTTAAATTAGGTATCTCCAAACGCAATTGATAAAAATTCCTCAAGGCAAAGTAAGAAGACAAACCATGCATTTAAGGCATCCAAGTACTGATTTTATGAAAGAAATTTTATTTCAATAAACACAAAATACCTAACCAGATTCAGTCAAGCTTGGGTCTGGTATTATGGCCACACCTACAAATATGGGAGTCCATTTCAGTCACAGCGTACAAAGAACAAACCAATTTTACAATCCAATTGTAATAGAATCATTTAGCAAATCTCCTCAAAAGCAAAGATCCCCATAGAAAGAAATTTTCAAGTAATTAAATCAAATCTGTGGACATTTCTGAGAGTACTGCACAAAGGAGGCCATTTTCTGGGCACAGCAGAAGTTAAGCCAGCTTTACAAAAAACTACGAAACAAGCTATGTACTCTTGAGCACCATCTACTGACATTAAGTATTTTTCTATTTACAGAAATGGCACTCAAAGGTGTATCCAATTGAATCTTCTAAATAGCTCTGAAGCAACAGACAGAACTGACAGATTTGCTTGTACAATTTCTTGGCACAGAGAGCTTACACCTGTAACACAAAATCAAGCCTGCTGTGCTGCAACAAAAACAAGACTTAGGCAAACCATTGCACTGTTAGGTTCATCAGCTAAAAACCTCTCCTAGACCAAACCATAACTTCAGAGGATTTATTTCAGTAATAATCTAGACCCCTATATTTTTATGTGTTAAGAAAGACCAGTATGGAGGGGGAGACATTTTAATGGATGGTTTATAATTTCTTAAAATAGAAACTCCAGCAACCGATTGTTCGTTTAAAATTTAGAATTTTCACTTAAAACACAACTAAAGTTGCAGCAATAATATAAACTTCTTTTTTGTTAAACTATTAAAACAGTAAAAGTGGCATAAACAAAGTGGAACTTAGTCAAGTTTAGATAAAGTCAATGTTGTATTCTTACTGTTTTATCAGAGCAGAAATTTCATTTAACACATATGTCTACTACTTTAAATGGAATAGCAATCCCCAGACTTCTGAACCTCAAGTATGTTTAATTTCTTCTAGTGTCTCACAGCGCTGCTATGAAAACTTGATTAACCAGGAGAGTAAGGAACATTTAGTTGAAATATAAGAAAATTCTGAGACCTTGTTTTCTTCAGATTTGTCCTGCCAAGTCTCATCTTTCTTTATCAGTAAATAGTAAGACCAATCTCAAAGCTGTCTCACAAGCTTAGATGTTCCCTTACTTACAAAGCAAACTATGGAGAAAAAAGGGATGGTGGAGCACAGAAAAGTAGATTCAATCCTGCTCCTTGTCTAGATTTGGAGTCAAGATACAGCTATAGAAAACACTCAGAATTATTTTTTTTATTGCAAATTAGAAAACAAACATATTTGGGAATTTTCTGTAGAATAAAATGTCTTAAAATTTTCTATTTAAAAAAAAAAAAGAAAATATTTCTGATTATTTTTTCTGTAAAAGAGAAGTTTATTTTCTCAGCTACTTAACTCTGCAGGGAAAGCCCACAAATCCTCACTGCCTCATTTCAAAATGGCAGGTTTAATATTTCCAGATTCCTCTGGAAAAGCAGGGATTTCTTTCTTAGAACATATCTTCAGGCTTCCAGGGTCTGAAGCACTGAGCCTTACAGTGCTACACCCTGCCATTTGTAAACTGAGCTCCATGGCAGAGAGCCACATCATATTATTCTGTGATTCTATGAGAGCACAAAGCACAAAGCCTTTAAACCTGAAGCAGTCAACTGGACAGTGTTTCACCAAAACAATGGCAAAAAAAATCCTAAAAGCCTTGGTTAAGGCGTCTTCTGGTGCTTTTATTAGCTGGTTTATGTTGGTGATTTTGTTTCTGGTTCTCTCTGGTCACTGAAAGAGGCCCTTCCTGTAATCATCCTCTGCTCCCCCCATTGCTGAATCCGACCTTAGGAAAGCAACAGGCTTATGCAGCTAAGGGAATGGGGACACATGGGCATGGCAGAGATTGCCCATTAGCTTGAGAGCCACCACAGTTTTTTGCCTTCATCTGTAAACCAAATAGCTGAATTGAGGTTTGGAAGTTTAAGGGACGCATATGATGTGTCATGGAAGTATTTCTGGGCTATAGGAAATTTGACTTTTTTAAGGATTTTCACTGGGATATATTCACTGGGATCTCTCGCAAGATTGTCAAACTTACGTTTACTCCCCATGTCATCATTCCATTATTCAAGCTTGTTTCAACATGATACTCATTTATAATTTCATGCCATACTTGTGTTTGTGTAACATTCAAAAATTGTCATCCACTGGTAAAAGAAACTTTACAGACCAACTCATGCAAGCAACTAAATTTCTGACCTGTTTCTCCTTGTACATTATCTAGAGCATAACTAAATTTAAATCCTATTAAATTCATCCAGTAAGCTCATATTTGCTGAAAAGAAAAAATTACTAACATTTGTTGGAAGCAAGTGGTTTATTGTTTGATTGAATTGACACCTCTATACTAGCTTTTTATGCTCAGTTTAAGTGACTACTTCAATGTCAAACAATTTTAGTACTGCCATTTAAGTATGAAGGCTGACATTCTTCACTGTTTTCTATGTACAAAATAATTAAGTTTATACATATAAGTGGCTATTAGAAGTAATTTTTTTCATAGACAAGAGTCATTTCTCTTTCAAACAAGCAAACAGAAACTGAGTTGAGAATGCAAATATAAGTTGACACTTCACTATTTTACAGAATTATAGCAGAAAATTTAATTGCAAGTGAACTTCAGCATGTTTTTTACAAGCAATAGAGAAGTTGCTTCAATTTCTAGGACAAGACAAAACATTCCAGAGTGTGGAAGTATTTAAAAGTGTTACAGCATATAAAGCATTTATGATGCCTGCACCAAATTGCAAATATGGCCTCTTTTAAAAAGAAATATGCATAAGTAATATATACACTGGCAGCTACCTGGCTTTAGAACAACAACCTTACACAGTAAATTTAAACTATAATACATGAAGTATCCACCTGGAATAAAACGACCCCAAAAAGTACTCTTAATTAGCCAAATATTTTTCCTGAATATGACACATCAGAACAAAAATAGAACCATTTTTTTTTTAAATCTATATGGGAGCATAATGAACACACATGATCTGGCTTTGTATATATGACGATGCCAGGAAATACCCTGTTGGATTTTTTATGAAAATGTACTTTCTGGAAAAAAATCATTGAAGTAGATTTTTCCATGAATGTTTGCATCAATTATTCAGATACAGATATTGAATAACATTTTCTTGCCACATTCACTCCCCTCCCCAAAACCTAAAAATGTCTTTTGAAGAATTTGTTGCTTTGAAAATATTGTTAAAAATGGTCCATTTTTAAGAACAACTCCAGGCAAGGTTTTCTGAAAATGATAGGCTAAAATGTAAAATTTTATTCTGTTTCAATCCAGAAGTCTTTTTTTAAATTTCCAAGTTACCAGACTGGAGAAATCATTCATTTGTAGGTGTTTAAAAATAATGCATAAAAATAACACTATATTTAGTACAAACTCTTATTCAAAAAGATAACCCAAAGATACACCCCAGCAACTTGCGATTAAACTACTAGGAAGCTCTCTGCAGTGACTGCTGTCAGAGCTTTCAGGCTTCAGCAACTCTCCCCAGGGGAACAGATGAAACTCACTGGACTTCAGTATCCACAAGATACCCATTACCCACAGGTCTAACCCAGCAACCCTTAAATTTCAGGTAGATATACTGTACAGGATTTTTTTTTTTCTTTGGTGTTGTGTACCACTGCAATTACACTGAAATCAGAGCAGCAGTTACACAATGGCAATACACCGTTTCACTGCAGTAAGACAAAGCCCAAAGTGACTCGTTGATAGTTTAAACCAGCATAAAGTGAAAAAAGACATTGAGGTGATTCACTATTTTGCCTCAAATACTTTAACTAAGTAAATTAGGACCCACATTGAAATTAACAGAAATGAAAATGGTCTCTTTTCCATACTGTCTTAAATTCTTAAAGCAGGTTGTAGGATGTTTGAGGTCATGAATCAATTTGAAACAGGGCTAATCTAACTTCTAGGTCCAACTTCAACTTGTGCTTTAGGAAAACAGTAGAGTTTCATCAGAAAAGATAAAAGAGATTCTTCATATTCACACTCCTCCCTCCAAACATTTTCCCAATCACAACCAAATCCTCCCTTTAAAAGTGGGAAACACAATTAAGTGCTCTACTCAGAGCAGCAAGACAAGCAAAATAGGCCTCCTGGGGGAGGCTACCCAAATCATCAAACCACAGAGGTGTCCTTAAATCCTGTCAACCTTTTCTTTGGGATGTCACATAGGCAGGTATTTGCTGGACCTGAAAGAAGAATCCAAGTCTCCATCACTTTCTGTAGCTACAGCTAGTATGCACTTGGAGGAATTTTATCAGACATTTATCACCTCAGAACTGATATTATTACTGGGCTATGAAGAAAAAGGGAAAAAATCTATTTCTATAGTAGAATCAGTCTTTCATTTTGGTAATACTGCAGGTGTAGCAAAATATACATTCTGGAAGTCTTAGTGACCACAGTTAATTCCTTTCCAAAACACTTATTTTGTTGGTTTGGTTGTGGTTTTGTTTGTTATGGATTTTTTTGAGAAAGGAAATTTTAATCACATAAGCCATTGAATGAAAGGTACTTGAATTTTAATTTTGAATGATAACCTGAGAATCAATTATTTGCAAAATTTGAATATGAACTCTGAAAACCATATTTGCATCTACAAAGATGCATTTATTTTTCATCCAGGTTTTTTTTTTTATTTACAACAGTCTTATGGATTTTTTGCTTCCTCTCCACAGTAGCTTTATTCCCTTCTGAATTCCAGCATGTGAATTATTTCACCTAGCATTTCCCAGGGGATTCACAGATAATATGTGCAAACACTTTACTACCATGAAAACAGCAATGACGCTTTATCATTTTTCATCTTTTATTTTTCGTTTTGGTTTTTGGTTTTTATTATTATGTGGCAAGTTTGTTGCTTTCATGAGACCAGTATAAAAGGTGAACTAAAAGATGTTGAAACAAATGAC
This sequence comes from Pezoporus wallicus, assembly GCF_028554395.1. NCBI lineage: Eukaryota > Metazoa > Chordata > Aves > Psittaciformes > Psittacidae > Pezoporus > Pezoporus wallicus. The sequence goes on along the minus strand of NW_026641737.1, from coordinate 348,571 downwards.
CAAACATCAAACCTATCCAATAAATATTAATATATTTTAAGTTTGAATAAAAGAGCTCTTGACAGTCATCAGATATATGTGCTAGGTGCACATTTTAAGTCATTTGACACATTTTAGTTGTTAAGTCTTTACTGAAACATGAGAAAGCACTATGCTCTCCAGCAACTTATTACACAGTCTGCATGTCACAGAAGTTTGGGGAAGATTTGAAGTTTCTGCATCTTGTATTTCTGGGATCTTCCTAGTTCTAGTATGAGCTTCACTGGTAAGGGTCCACTGTGTCCTTTCCCCACCAATATGGAGCACACACCACCCCTGCAGGTTTTAGAAACAACTACCTGTACAATAAAATAGGTTTATCCTTTATTGCCATTGTAGCAAGACCACTTCTCATGCTTCTATTACAGAGACTGGTAATTTATCCAGAAGCATAAACTCAGTAGAAAGCAACAGGAGTGAAACAAGTCATTTAGATACTTTTGAAAGTTGCAAAGGTAACTTCTCTGGGGAGAGACGTGAAACCTTTTCTCTAGTCACCTGTGTTTTCAAACTCCATTACTCCAGTAATTATTGTTGACGGTTGACGGTTAAACCTTTTCAAGATAAAATTGAAATCAAGAAATTTCAAGATAAAAGATGATAAACCACACATGCGCCCAAAAAAATACAAAAAGTAGCTTCCAAACAAGTCTTATTCTGCAAAGGCTAAAACTGGTTTCCTAGTTTCCAAATAACTGCTAGCATTATATTGATAGCTAGCCAAAGCACAGGCTTTTGTTTTCTAAAATTTCTATTTTATGATCATGCTTAGTCTCAGTAAATTTGAAAATGCCGTATATTACTGTGTATGTCATGCAGACGTTTATTTTTATTGTGTTACTACATGAAAGGCACTTATGGCTCAGAACCACTACATCAACATAAACCTAAACCAAATTTCATTGTAAAAGAACCAATTGGATTTAAATCAACTCAATGCAAAAATAATTAATTTGTTAGGCTCTGAAAATGCTCTGGATACAGGGACATTAAATGTGTTAATAACTTAAATCTGTACAGATTGTGCATGCCAGAGTATCAACCCAGGGAACCACTTTAGCTCTGCCTCTATATTCTGTGTATCTATCCTCATTATGGGTCTTACCTGAACCCAAGGTAAATTAACCTACCCACAGAACATCCACCCCCAATACATCTGTCCCAAAAATTAACAAGAGTATTGTTACAAGATTCCTTTTTCAGATCTGAAAAATCATTTGCCAATTTCTGCAGATCAACAGTTCAATCTTGCTCACCCATTCTGCAGTGAACACCAAGCCTGCAAGAGCAGAAGTGGGTCGTGTGCTCTCAGGATCTTCTTTTCAGAGCTGCTGCTCACGAGGCTGAACTTCTCCTTTTAAAAGCCAGTCATCACACACTGAAAGTGGAGAACTAATCTGTCTCATGGTAACTTACCTAGGGAAGAATCTGCATGCTGTAACCTATAACCTTATTACAAATTATCTGAAATCTTATCATTAGAATCACTCATAGCAAGTTTTTTAGAAACAATTGGCAGAGAAAAAAAAGAGACCACATTTACTCCATGTGTTATATATACCTGATTCTCTAAGTTGGCCCATTATTGCATGGTAGGGATGAGTGAGTGAATGTGCCAGTCTGTCAAAGACAGAAAACTTCATGGGTTATGAAGTAGAAGACCAAAGGAGAAAAAAGACCTAAGGGAGAAGAAGTTAGATGCTTAGAAGCAGAAGGGGAAGGTGAAGACTAGTATATAAAGTTTTGTGAATTTATTCCTGGCTTTGTAAAACAAGGTGTGAGCCTGTTGTAGCAAGGTGGTTTTCCCCAGTTAAGAAAACAAACTGAGAATACCTTTGGCATAACCCCCAACCAGAACATGAGTGAACATAAGTTCAGCACTGTTCATGGCTGCGCTTGGATTTTTGAATGCAAGTATGAGGCTTTACTTCATTTATAGTCAAATAATTTAAACATAGATGTGAAGAGCAGTCTGTAATCAACTTCAAGTTAGAAAGATATCTCCCCAGCTATTGTGTTGCATTTCCATAGCCACTTCAACATAGGTGAGACATATGGTTTCACTGGTCACCAGTATTTCATTACTGTTGAAACCCACTGAGGTCTGGGACTCTGGTCATGGGGTTTCCCATGGGCACACATGAATGTGTATACATGCATATACTTGTAGTAAGCTCAGCGTTACAAATCATTTATACCTCACTCAAGTGAGCTATTGCTACCACACAACTGCTGGCTGGTAATGAAGCCATTCTTGTCCATTACAGCAGCTGACATTTCTACTGCATGACCTCCTTCTACTAGCTTTCAGTCACTCGGGTGAGAGTTTTTCTCAGTTGAATCTCCTCAACCTGTCTGAAGAACCATCTAAGTCATCATTTGTCAGAGTCCTGGATATTGACAGAGTTCTCTTGAGCCTGCAGTCCTTTTCACTTTGCTTTCATCTGTCATTGGGGTTCAGCTGCTCCCAGTAATTAACCAACAGAACTGCAGAGTGCAGACTAACAAAGCAGTTAAGGCAATTCAAAGGCCAACTGACATGCTGAGAAGTCCAGCCACACACTCCCATTACTTCCCTACCACTATGTGACCCCTCAGCAAGTAGGTTAGAAAGCCACCCCAACAAACAAAAGAATGCCTTAATCTCTCCCGAACTAGCTGGTGGTAGGATTAAATAAGCATTAGTGTCAGGGGAAGCACAAAGCCAGGCTGGGAGGAAGGAAGTAGGAACATCCCTTTCAGCAGGGGTTGTCCTTTTGATTGGCCTTATCTGCATTGTCACACTGCAGTTGGGGAGGGGGTGCTTCAGGAGCAACTGAGCAGACATTAACAGCTTTCTGATGCCAAAAAGGAGCAGTCCCATTCTCCTCTCCCTCGCATTCCAGCTCTGGCACATCTCTGACCCATCAGTAAACTGACTCATTAATCCAGCAGAAAGCTATTTGCTTTTTTGGTTAGGGTTAGTTTGCCAGTTGTTTAATGAACTGAATTGGCTCAGAGAGAGGTCAGAGAAGCACCAGCCAGCAAAGCAGAAGCAGGGCAAATGCGCAGCCAGGAGAAGAGGAGGGCAGCAGCAGCAGCCTTTCAGCAGGCAGGTCAGCTCAGCCATCTCATCCCACTGCACTTCTAGCCACTCAGATGGCAGCTGCTCAGATCTGGCTTGCCAACAGAAAACAACCCAAGAGGGACGTGGTTCTACCTACTCAAGTGGCAGCATTCCTGTTCAGACTAATAGCATCCTGCAGCACAGCTTAGCACCTTCTGGTCATAGTACACTAAAATTTACTGTCCAGCACACTGTATTTGAGATGTGGTTGGTTAAGGTTCATTGTATCTGCTGAAACATCACTGCTCAGCTGTATCACCCAGCCTTCTGCTTCAAGACCTACTTCCTCTTCGTAGCCCTCAGTCCCTTGCAACAGAAGGCTCAGAGGCCCTCCCTCATTGAGCGCTACAGGGAAGGCACTGCCCCCATTCACCCCCTCCCAGAGTGTCCTTCCCTCCCTTTAACACCTGCTTCACAGCCATGTCCCCCTCCTGCCCTCCACCCACAGCTGCACCCTGCAGTGGGTGCTTGATGCCTCAAGAGAGGGGCCATGGTGCTGTTCCATCAAGACACACTCTTTATACATAATGCTCAGAAACACATTTTCATGGTTTATTGGATGACTTGAGTTTTCCAGATTGGAAACCACTTAGTTCAGTTCAGAACTGATAGACAAAGGGGACAAGAAACAAGCACCCTTAGATGGTCATATTAAACAGGTTTGAAAATCTGATGGTATTTTTGTAAAGTTTGGAGGGTTTTTAATTATTAAATCTTTCCGCGGTGGTACAGAGAAACAACTATTATTACTACAAGTCTTCTCTCCCAGTATTTACAGAATTGAAGACATAGCAACTACTATTTTCAGATTACGTATCCGTCCTTCAAACAGCTTCAAAATTGTTATTATAAGAACATTAAAGAAAACAGAACAAACAATAAATATGCAGATAAGTAAATGTCAAGTCCATTATGGATCTTTTCTTAAATATACTTAATAGAAAACCCTGAAATGAAAGAGAATAAATATAGTGAAAAACAGTTTGAAAATTAAAATATTTTAGTTCTGCAGTAAATGTAGGAATGTATTATGAAGTTAGGCAGCAATCATATGCATAATTAAAGAAGTGATTATATGTATATTTATACCATCAATGCATAATCCTCAATTTGTTTAACATAAAACAGAACATCAAGGAAACGAGACTGTAAATTCCACTTGTTTAATGTGGAACATTAAACACACAAAAAATTGCTTGTAATTTTAAAGAGTATAACTTGAACAAAATTTCAAGGTGGAAAATATTTGGGAGGAAGTAATGAGTGAAAAGAAAAGGAAAATATTAATTTATGCTTAATGAACAGAAACTTCATTTGTAATAATTCAGGAGTGGTATGCTCCATTTTAAATACTTAAAAAGAAGGTAATGCTAATTAACAAGACATCTCTTCATTTTATGCAAACAAGATAGATGTGAGAGGTCTTAAGTATTCACATAGAATTTTGCTCTAGCACATCAGTAAATATGCAGATTTGTCTCCCTTACACCTTATATGTCTCTAATATTATCTAAGAAATGTTTGCATACATTCAGATTAATAACAGGATGCATTCTATGTTCTTGACAAGAACCTGGATATTTTTCTACTATAAACTGAATACGATTGAGAAGTCTTCACCTCCTTTGTGCCTTCCTACCCCAAAGAGAAAAGTCTGGGAAAGCACAATGGATGCACTGTAGAAAAGAATGAAAATGCAGCGTATTTAGGGAGGAGTCTCTATGAGGTGCTACTGAGGAGCAGCTAGACCTTCTTTTCAAACCAGAGAAGCCATGGTCAAAGCTCTGCAATTTTGAGAAAAACTGATTTTTCATTCCTAAACACAGTGCTAAAAACTAAATTTCATGGACCCAAACATAGCAACACCAAGTCATTCTTCTTCCAGTCTCAGCCAAGAGCTGTAGCAAAGATTATTCCTTTATATTTTTTCTCACAGTGTAGAGCATACTCATCTATTTTGATAACAGTACTTACAGTGTTTTCTTTTAGTCTCTTTAGAGATGGTACCCAGCTGTCTTGAAGCAGCCTTTTTTGTATTTGATTGGCATCACTCTTAAGACCAAATATTGAGCTGTTCTAAGAAGGAGTTAAAGAGCTATCATTGTAAATATAATGTTCTGCCTTACCAAGAGTTCTGTGGTTAATTGGATACTGGAAATAGATATTAGAAGGTATTGTCAGTGTTGTATGGCTTTGATAGGATAAGGAGTCATCTGTCATCAAAATTAAAGGTATTACAGAATTTTCGGCACCCTTGATTCTGTTGCTTAAGGGATTTTAACTTTCCACTGACCCTTCAGCAATCCTTCTGTGCACCAATACCTACCATATTGTCATCTGCTCCTGAGAAGGGAGGAAATAATATTATGTTCAGAATGTGTGTACTCGCTGATGAAGGAAAAAGGCACAGTGCTAAATATTTAGCTTTTTATTTCCTTACTCTTTTGAGTTTGGTTTAAAAAAATGACACATAGAGTGATATTAATGTAATACATGAAGGATTGAGATGAGTATGAAATTTTGGTTTATACAGCATGTGTTAGTGCCTGAAATTGTTGTAACTTAGCATTTAACAATGCATGTATTATCATATATATTATTTAACTATCTTAATGTTTAACCAAACCATTACTATTTGTGCCACAGTTGCAGACAAATACATTTTAAAATACTTGCTAAACTTACCTAAATACCATAATGTTTGTTACCTATACATGTTGAGGAGTTTTAGAACAGCTAATACTATATTATTGCTTTGTATTATAGGAAGACAGTATCTCTATTAATTGCTTACTTAACATTGTATGTTTCCTCTCATCTAAAAGTGTTGCTCAAATTAGTCCCTCTGGTTATCATTAGAACTGTGAGAGCCTGAAAAATCAAAGCTGTAGTGCAAGCCTGTGTCAGCTGCAAAAATGGTAAGTCAAGATAATTAATATTTTCGTGCAAAGAAATGTTTCTTTTTGTAAACATATAAGCAAGTTTATAAGTAGAAATATAGATGTTGTTTTACGACAGGATTTACTGTCAATCAGTCACTACCAAAAAGAAGGCTTAAAGTGCTTGTCCTTATTTTAAAATATTTAGTGCTTTAAATATTGAAAAAGTAGATATCATGAAATAACAGATATTTTGTTTATGCATAACATGTTAAAAATATTTTCATATAAGCCAATGTGCAAATATTATCAGTGCCCTGTTATGAGGCACTCAATTTCCTATATCTTATCCTATATTAGATCAATGTGGTTCATCCATAAACTGCAGGCAAATCTTAGGTATCTCAAAGTGTACTGTGTCAGTATGGACAAAGATGGTGAGACAACCTGCAGACTATATGCCCCCACTATATGCTGCATGTTATGGTTTTTTGATTCTGCTAAGAGTTTGAGTTAGAGCTCTTCTCATTTCTTTTGAAAAGGGTGCTCACTGCACACTGATACTGACTTTTGCTCCTGATACTTACCTTTTATTACTGTAGGCTAAAAACAAATCTATATATACTCAGTTAAATGTTGCCATAGCTGTTATGATTCAGTCCACTTCTTAAATTTTTCAACATTCAGCTATCTTTCTTAGAAATCATTTATAATAATTAAGTATAGCATGACGTGATCTTGTCTAGCAAAACGTTATGGGATTGTAAAACCAGGTTTCACATAGAACTGCCCCGATATATCTTAGAAACAAGGAAATCTATGGTATAAAATGTTACTAACTCATATGTATTTCTAATGAAGTAGACTGTTACTAGTTCTGATAACTCCTGCAGAGAATAAAGACAGTGTTCTATTTCAGTGCTATTTTAAGGTCTTACACAGAATTTAAATATTCTTCCCATCATCTGCTGGCCCATTCTTTTAGGCTGCAATTTTTGGGGAAAAAAAAAAATTACAGATCTTGCAAATTAATAATTAAATAAACAATTTTAATGCATTGTAAAATGTCATTTCATTTTTTTAACTTATTTAATAATATGAACTAGACCTTTAGAATACTGTTTTTTATTTATGCTAGCTAACCTTGTAACTTAACTTTTAAAGAAAAGGAATCTGTGTATTAAGAAACCTCACTGTAAGTCTTTTCTGTTAAGTCTTTGCTGAGAATTTTTATGTGTCAATTATGGAGCGTTCAGATTAGCAAAACATGAAAAGCATAAACCAATGCTTTTACAGCAGTTAATGAATACCCATTTGAAGTAAAAAAAATATTATATATATATATAAAGTGTATATATATATACACACTAACATAAAAAGAAATATTTCTTTTAAGTGCTACAATTGTCTTCTTGAAAAAATATGAACCAACCTGGCCTTTTAATCATACTTATTTTAAAAATGCCATTTTGGAAAATATCAGAATTGACACCTGGGTAAGTTGTTACCTGCTAGATATGTAAAATACAATTGATATTCTTAGATATTTGTTTCTGTTAAATGACAGAATTATCAAAATAATTTGGAAGGAACAAAATGTATTCAAACTATTGTAAGGTAAAGAAGAAATATTAATTGACATATATTGCAACACTCAATAGAATATAGTGTGAAGAGTTACACTAAGTCTGTGTGAATTCGTTCGTCAGCCCTGTCACTTCAGTTTTAAGATGTGTTATCTGGAATGATTTACAGGTACAAGAGACTAAAAAAGAAGACAACACCATTTCACACCAAGGAATGTTCCAATTATACTCTGTTACCTATATTAGCAATTTATAATTTCAGCTATCTAAAGTATAAGGCCAAGGTTCTGTGCTGTTAATTGATATGGAAATACATGTGGTAACATTGCAATTTTTTAAGTTATTGAATGTGATAGGGCATAATATTTAGCAACTGTATATCTTACTAATATTTTGAAGTTGGAAATGCCTACTCTGACTACACACAGTATTTGTATTTATAGATTCTATGCTGTAAAGATTTTTCATCAAAATGGTTATATACAACAAAATTGAAGTTTAAAAGATTACAAAATATCTAGGTGAATTGGCAGGATAGTTAGACCTGTATTATATATAACCATAAATCGTTTTATCCTATGTAGGTTTCATTCAGTTTCTTTTTCGATTGCAGATCTAATTTAAACTCTATAATAAAAGTCAGACCAATACAAATTATTTGGGGAAGATGAAAAAGTGTTAAACACACATTCCCCAAAGTATCACAGGTCATGGCTGGAAAGATGCATTTTCCTTTACAAAAAGATGTCACTTCCTTGCTTTCTCCATCAAACAGTGTAGAAACCCTGTGATAAACCATATCTTTTGAACCATTGAAGCACACTGCTGAGAACATCTGACATTTCCACTGACTTCTGCTCCTAAGAGTCTTGTATGATCTTATGGGAAGTGTAATATTCAGGTGTGAGGTTCTAGCAGACAAGAACTACCACTGAGCTTACAGAATGTCTTGATTTTGTGAACAGCTTATATACGCATAAGCACACATTCAAACTATATGAAGTCACACAATCTGTAGATTACTCCATTAAATGTTTTCTCAAATATACCACCATCACTTATGTGGTTATTGTGCTTCTTTATTACAGTAACTGTATGGATAGAAACAAGATGTTAGAATACATGCAGACTTTTATCTCTTCCCAGTAGGGTGACAAGAAGGAATGATTCCTCCAGCAAATTTCATGCTAGCAAACATGCTAAGGAGTCCACAGTGTGAACTCACTGTCCATGTCAGAAGATGCTTTCAAACAGAACAGCTCAGTCTAGGAAAATGAGGGACTAATGTGTTTATGACTAGATCATTCCTTAGGCACCTTATCACAGGCTAAGCTCACTCCTACAAAAACATTGTACAAACCTGATGAGTAATACGATTTTTACGGGAACAAAACTAGTCATGAAATTGATAGCTAGACTGATAACTTTTATTCGTTATCTGTTGACAAGTTAAAGAATACATTACCATGTTACTGTGGAGGTAACTTGAATCCTTCAATAGGTAAACTGCAAATATCTGTTAGAAGGACTGGATATTTCCTTAATGTGGACACCTGTAGAAAGCCCTGTTCATCTTAATCAACCAGAGAAATGTATACAGCATAAGGAAAGTATTTTCCGTTTATGAATAGGGGAAAAATAGTCTCTGAAACATACAGAATGACAGAGAGTGGTTTTGAGCTTTGTAGGCCTGTGTTTTCAATTTTTTCTGAAAGAAAAAACTAATACAAATCAAAGTTAGGAAAAAGCATGCCAATAGACCTAATAGAAGATACTTGTTGTACATGCCATAAATGCCTCCTCCCTTTTCTAAGGAGCCAAATACAGTAAGATATATATTACAAGCCATTTTCTTTTGGCAAGAAAAAAATTGTTCTCTTTATATGTTATTTGTAATGAAAGTTGGTCTTCTAGCTGCCACTGTTCTTTTCATTGTGCAGATCCAATAAAATATGTAAGAACCAAACTCTTTTCAGACTCCTTAACTTTTTGATATCATAGGAATTTTAGTGCCTGAATATCTGTTGGACTGCTGTAAAGAGAGCCTTGACTTCACTGCCCTTTTTGTTGTTTCCCATCATGTTTCTTACTTGTTGCCTATGACCTTGCTTAACTCATTGTTTGAGGTATATACTGTGATATGAAAGTTTAATAATGTACTTTTCACTAGCATATTGTGTATGACGATATTCCATTTATTTTTATCTGCTTGTTTGATCACCATGCTCAATATTGCCTTCCTACCCCTTTGCCAGCTGGGAAACAGCTAGTAAAATATGTATTGGCTTCATCATGTGAACAAAGGGAATATTTGCTATGAAGTCACAGCACTACTCTATGAAGCAGTATCTAAATGGACAGATATCTATTTATCTGCAAATAATGTGCTCTAAGGAAAACAGAGAGAGGTTAGCTGTTGATTTCAGAAGGGTATTAGGGTACTGTCAGAAACATGGGGCAGTTGCAACCTGACTTAACTTTCGTATAATTTTATTCATACAGCATTTCTTTAGCATCATAAAGCAAGGGAAAAACAATTCTCAAATGTACAGTGGAAGTGACAAGTGACTTAATGAATCCAGAAGCTATAACTGTTATTCAAAGTTTTTTTTCTCACCCCAAGCAAAATTTTTCTGAAGATCTGTGTCATGTTTCTAAAAGTTTCTTGTCTTAGCTTCAAAACAGTGCTGACATTCATAGTTTTTGGATAAAACACTGTTAAATTGAATTAATTTATCCCACTTAATTACTAAATTAACACTGATTCAGTTTAAGACTCAAATGTTAACTCATTAGGGAAAACGTTGAATATATAGTGTAAAAATTTACAAATGTCTCTTTTACTTTGAGAGTGGTAGACATTCTATATGGCAGAAATTACTGAACCTTTTGGAACAACAGTCCAAAGTTTGTATTTCTTGTGGCCCAGTACAAGCTATATGGTCAAGTTGGTGACTGAAGATGTTCTGAATACATGAGATTGCTTCAGAGCATTTTCTTCATTAATGACTAATCACCTGAAGACCACTGACTGTGAACCACCACTCTACAGTTTTGTTTATTTAATGTAATTTGTTTTCAAGGTAGACTAACCTGCCTTTGTAATAAAAGGAATCTACACCATAAAGGGAAGCCCTGATAATAAAGGGAATCTGCACCGTCTTCTAGAATCTGTGGATCACGTTCAGGACGATATCCTATGATGTTCTCTGTGGTGTCAGCTGCAGTAACAGCCTGGATAATGGAAGAGTAAACTGTTCAAAGATCTGCTATCACATATCTCTGGGGAGAAAACCAAAATACTGTTACAGCCAGGAGACACAAATTTGCAAAATCACCAGAATATGGCTAAGATAAATGTACAAGCAGAAAAAAAACAGACAGAGAAAAAATCCATGATGGAAGTGAGACCTATCCTGTAGGTAAAATTTCACAGCCTTGGTAGCACTCTTACAGCTGGTTGGTGTTTCTCCTCAAATGTCTGTGGACACAAAAAGCAAGGAAATAAGTTTGCAAGAATATGTCATTTTGCATTGGATGTCTAAAGCAGTCTCAGTCGCAAGGGAACTGCTTGTTTGGGGAAAAGTCCTAAGAAGAGAGTGCTCTGCTTTACAGTCCAGTGGGATGAATGAAGACTTAAGCTCCTTCAAATGCCCACCCCTGCAGATTGTCAAAGTCCATTTCAGATGAGCTGTGGTGTATGAGGCATGCTGCAACTGCTTCCTGTCATGCTGTTTCCCAGTCAGTTTTAGAAGTCAGCCAATATGGTGTGCTATCTGAAATGCTATAGTAATTATGTGTTATTTACAGTAACCAAAATTGGCACATGCATGTCTGAAAGTGCTGGCTAATAACCAGATTTCTTTAGTGTACACTGTAGGTTGCTTCTGAACACCCAGGAGAGTATAGATAGAAAATGTTAACAAGGAAATGTGAGGTCTATTTTGTATCTTTCTAGATGTGACTTTCTGTAGATATATCTAGATATTATCTGCAGACAAATGTGAAAGGCTACAAGGCCACCTGGGATACTTTGGGAAGCCTATAAGCTGGATAGGACATGAAATTGCTAAACACATGCTGTCTGAAAAAGCAGAGGTTGAATATGACCGCAGAGAGAGTCAGTTGATAAGCATCAATATAGAGAACAGAGACTCAAATGTCATCCTTGATTAAGAACTGATCATGAAAGAATTTGGGTGAATATACATATACAGAGAGTTGCTGTCAAAGCCATAGGTCCAGGAAAGACCAATTAAACTAAAGGTTAATTTGTTTAGTGAAGGCCAGGAAGTTCAGATAATTAAAGGTCATAGTGAAAAAGGAGTTTGAGAAACATCAGTGAAAACAGTGGTTGCCCAGTGGCACACGGGATCATGTTCCTTACAGGCTGATGTACCAATGAAAAAATATTTTTACATGGGGGAGGTACACAACAGCTGCCAGCTTTACTGACCATTGAGCAGTGGTAACAGCAGTTGCTGTCTGAAATCAGTTCCAGGTCAAATATTACTGTTTCCTAGTGTTTTCTTCTTTTTCCTTGTGAGCTCTATGTCACCACAAAATCTCATATCCTGTACGGACACAGTATAAATACCATAACCAATAATAAATACCGTTTTGTGTTCAGATAGAATATCAGATTATTTCTTTCTCTGACAAAGAAACTCCATTTATTTTTTCTGATGCAATCTATGTTCTGGAACATATGTGTTGCTGTTGCAAGCATGACACCATTTTGGTTGTACTTCAGAGGTGTTCACTTTGCCAGCTCTAATGCAGTTTTTAACAGCTTGTCTTTTTGTGACATATTGCAATTATGCCAAACTATGTAATCACTTATTTCACATCGAAGTTTCAAGTTTTTGTATGATATGCAGCCTTGAAACTTAAAATTCCACTACTCAGTAAAGCAATTAACTGCCTTCTGGGGGTGAATTTCACAAGAAAAAAAAAAAAATGATTATTCTTGAAAAACATAATTTAATGAACACAGCTCCAGAAATGTTATCTCCATTTCACTGAAGTAGGTGGGAGTCTTGCTACTGACTTCAACTGAGTCAGGCTTTTGCCTCAGGACAAGATGCTTCTCTAGTGAATAATAATGAATGACTAAGAAAGAGTAAGCTGTGGACTGTCTTGCTAAAAACGTCCACTTAAAAGATTATTATATACCTTTTCTTTGCAAGCTCTCAAGCTCATGTGTGTTGAAGTTGCTCTCATGCTTTTGGATGTGGCACGCTGTTAAACAGTAAGAATCCATACTTTTGGTTCATGAAAGTAGTGTGTGGGATTCACAGATATGATTTTTGTATAGCTTGAAAAGAAAAAATTTTACAAAATGAAAATTAAAAAAAAGTAAATGACTCTCAAACTCCTACTCAAAGATAGCCAATTATGAAATAGTTTGCTGCATTTTCCCATGACTGAAGTCAAATCCCTTGAGAATTTTTTTATAAATCTAAAATATCTATGAAGCTTCTAATATTAACAGAATAAAAATGTTTGCCTTTTAGATGATGATGAAATTTAAAACATGCAAGTTTAACAAAAACTACAGAAGTGATTGTATTTCTTCGTAGAATAGTCCAATGCAGGTACAGTTTGTTAATTACCTATCATTCCTCAAGAATTCTTTTTTTTTTTTTCAGGCCTATGAAAGAGCTTGTGAAGAGGTACCAAACTGTGACCCCTCTCTACAATAGGAGTGTTATAAAAGTAAGATTCAGGCACTTGTATCGTATTGAAAGTTTCTAATGATCAGGTTTAGACAGGGACGTAGTTGCCTGATTGCATACTTTGTGTTTACTTTTATTAATTCTGGTTTCTTGGAGACAAATTTTAATAGGTTGAAAATTCAAATTATGTAGATTCGTTGTTTTGCACATACGTCATGAAGTATTATCTTTCATCAGCCTCTTTCTATTGTAAAAATAAAGTGGTCATCCTGCCTAAACTCTGCATTTGTTACCAGTGTAAAATTCAGACATAGCCTGCTATATCCTGTTTCAAAGAATTGTTAGGATAATAAAACTGAGGAAAGTAATTATTTTTAGCATGACACAAAATGAGAGATAAAACTGTTAAAAATATTGAGACAGAAAACTACTAAATTTTGTAGCAAAAATGCATACACTGCATTCACTTTATACATGTTTAATCTTTAAATTCTCTTTTAATTCCAAAATAGATGTTTCAGAAGATTGAGCCCAAAATCTTCACACTTCATGAATTCCAAAGTACTAACAAATATGAATCCTTCAAGGGCTTGTCTTTGAACTTCTGATCCCCTCCAAGGCTTAGTTACTAAATTCAATACACCAAGAGGATGCTTTTCACTCATATGCATATCACCTTGACCCACTGATAAGACTTGGATAGAAGAGCGCAATGTAACTCTTTGCCATTTAAAATAGGCCAGACAAAATGGTGGTCCCAACCTGTATTTATATAAATGCCTAATGACTAGATCAGTACCCAACACAGGACACATCGCTCAACTGCCCTTCTATTTCTAGTGTGAGTCAAATTCTTATACTATTTAAAAAGGAATGAAGGCATAAAATACATTATTTTGTAACCCAGTCAGTAGGAATTTTCCTAGAATGGGACATCTTGGTTCTGGTAACTACTGTTTAGCTTCCTCGTTTTAATTATATCATTCAGTAAAAAAAATAAGAATCAAAACACAATATGCCCACTCAGAGACCATGCAACCACACTCTTTCCTCCTTGCATGTCTTTTCCAGCATCATGAATTTTCCATTTCCTTATAGTGTCACATTTTATAGCCACCCAGTGGCCTATGTCCACCAGGAAGGGTGTAAGGGAATTATCTCCCTGACACCATTTTATACATGGCTGGGAGGTGGAACAGGTTGCTTCTGTCAGACAGGTTCTGAGTGAGAGATATAGCCATGAGACTATCATACAAAGCCTTCAGCTCTGCCAGCCACTTTGTTTTAGAACAGCTACAATAACATTTTACACGCTATTTTACTATTTAAATATACATAGATTTACATGCTATTTTACAGGTTGCCTAAACTATTCTTTTAATATGAGGTCAGTTCAGAGCATGCGTATTGCATGTGGCAGTTGTTGACTAATGTGTGTTGTATCTATCATGAGAAGCTCATGCATCTCACTCTTCTAAGAATAACTAAGGCAAGTACAAGTGCTGCTGCTGGAAGTAGAAATGTCCCACAGCTACATTAGATATATGCAGCAAAGAAGAGCTTGAGATAATCTGTTACAGAATCATAGAATCAAGCAGGTTGGAAAAGACCTTTAAGATCATGAAGTCCAACCATTACCCTAGAACTGCTAAGTCCACCACTAAACCATATCACTGAGGGCCTTATCTACACAGATTTTGAGCACTTCCAGGGATGGTGATCCTACCACCTCCATGGACAGCCTGTTCCAGTGTCTGACCATCCTCTCTGTGAAGAAATATTTTCCTAATATCTAATCTAAACCTCCCCTGGAGCAGCTTGAGGCCAGTACCTCTTGTCCTATCACTTGTTACTTGGCAGAAGAAACCAAATCCACCTTACTACAACCTCCTTTCAGGTAGTTGTAGAGAGCAAGAAGAACACCCCTGAGCCTTCTCTTCTCCAGACCCTCACTTATTCCCCAGACCCTTAACCAGCTTTTTTGCCCTTCTCTGGACCTGCTCCAGCACCTAAATGTCTTTCTAGTAGTGAGAGGCCCAGAACTGAACACAGCATTCAAGGTGCAGGCTCACAACTGCAGAGTACAGGGCTTGGCCCTGCTTGCTAGGTTATTTCTGATATTGATATTGATGATTACCAATATGTGAAATATATATTACATATTGATAATCATCAGGCTGGTAACTGGAAGGAGCAAATGATTTCTCTGCTGCTACAGAGGTAAATTAACTCCCAGCAGCACCTTCTAAGGGTCAGCTGGGCCATAAGAATGGATTACGTCCTTGACAAACAGGCATTACCTATCTTCCTAGTAAGGAAGCAGGTAATGATTGGACCATTATATCCAATTATATATGTATGAGAACCACACAGTGTGCTGAATCCATAACTGGTGGAATTCAAGAGAAAGATGAAATATTTTAACTAAATTAGATCCTCCTAGGCATGAGATAGCCATGCCATATAATCAGCAGTTTCTTGTAAAGATTAATTTTGGGATTACCACAAATCCCATAAGTGTTTATTTTGTTGGTTTTAGTTGGTTTTGGGTTGTTTTCTTTTTCAAACAGCTACATAGTTCTTCGAGGCAGAAAACAAAGGGGTAGCAAGTATTCCAATTTAAGGGAAAAAAAAAAAAAATTGAGAGAAAAGTTTACATTTCATGGTTTCACAAGCCCTTGAGTAAAAATATTTTCAAAATCGCTGCTGAAATCCTTCCTTAAATTTCAGGAAGTTTATATTTCCAACTGAACACGGGAGCCCTCGTCCTCCAGTCTCATTCAAGAAACAGATTCAAAAGGTTACTTCTAAGTAAAAATTCACAGACACATGCCCCAGCATTGTATATAATTTCACTTTTGTGCAATGTTGACTTTATCTGTGAGATCAAGATAACTTAAATAATGGTGTGACACAAACTATAACAAAACTATTCCCATCTGCTCTCCCTGTGGTAGACACTAGACCGTTTCTTCTCCTCCCCTTCATCACTAGTGCAGATTAGATAAAATAGTCTTTGTCTCTGTTGTTGGGTCTGCATGCTGCAATTGGTAGAGCATATGTTTTCTGGCAATCCCTGTTACTCTCTCAGAATCCTGAACTTTAATTCTCTATTTATTTTCCTTTTCAGAGACATCAGAAATCTATATTTGGAGCTTAAACATTATTTTTGGTTACCTGATTATTTTCTTCAGTGTCACTAGTAACAGTCTAGTCTGTATTAGTGTACTTGCAGTGATCGTTAAAACATCTCTGTTGGCTTATCCTTAGGGATGTCTTTTTCTTGTCAGTGTGGGACCTTTATGCTCTTGCTCAGCTGACTTCATTATCAGGTTCATTACAGCTGAAAATACAATAACCTACAATATAGAACCTGTTGTAAAGCTCCTTTCTATATTTTGCTTGGTTTTGAGTTTAGAGGTCTATAATAAATATCATGAAAATTGCTTTATAAGAGTCTCTTACCTGCTGCTGCACTATGTCTGGTACTTTATTCCTTCTTTAGATTTTTATACCAACTTAGGTGGCCTAGTCTGGCCTGCATTGTAAGAGCAGAACACTATCTCTATTATAGGCAATGTTGAGAACTTAGTTCTTTTTACAAAGGTGACTTTTTAACTGCTCTAAAATTCACATGCTATGCTGGCTTGCCTTACAGCTTGGTATCCTCATGTGGTTTCCCATTCAAAACTTGAGAACCACATGAATAAAGCAATCTCCTCCCAGCTTGCCCTCCCTCACCGCAACTTTTCACAAGATCAACAGATTATATCAATGTTTTCTTGCACAAAGTAAAGGTCTAGTTGTGTCTCTGATCACACCCAAATCCTTTTAGCTAGGCAACTATCACTCCACAGAGTGGATCTTGCTCACTGTGCCTTTGTGGAAACAAAACTGAAAATTATATTCAAAAAAAGATTCTTGTCCTCAAAACAAACATGAATGTAACACATATAAAAAAGACGTGCACCATGCAGCTAGAAGGCTATCTAACTTACAAATATTGCACAAACTGGGCAGTTCTGAAGAACATGCTACTGTCCTTGATTCTGAACTAACAAGCATGAGTTTAGCTTAGCTTCTTTGCACATTTGGGAAACTAAAGCCTGACTCTGAAAAAGCAATGAAACATTTAAGTTTCTCAGCATTTGCGTGTGCTTAAAAACATTACATATATATATATATGATACATTTTGTGTAATACATAATACATATATATTTATATATAACTGTTATGTATTGGTTGTTATATAATATAATATATTTATATATTTATTTGTAGAGGGAAGTGAATATCATCCCTCACTATATGTTTCTAATCACCACTTTCTGTTCCTTATAAGAACTGCTGTCCAGAAGTATTTATCCTTCTAGAAATTCAAAGTTTGTCTTCCTTCTGTTCTTGAAAAGCAGGTTGTTTCAGATGCAGAAACCTTAAGAAGAATTAGAAGTCACAGAGGTACATGCAATCTGATAGACTGTCAGGGGAATTGAATGGAAACAGTGTGTAGGAGGGAGATACATGGGTGGTGGGGGAACAAGTTGTTCCAGTAGCATAATTAGGAAAAATATCAGCAAATATTAACTATTTATTTCAAGCTATATACCTGATAGAATCTGTGACCATGAGACTCTCAAGTAAGATGCTGCCTGAGATGCATGAAAAAGTAGAAATTTTTAATGTGTTCATGGATTTTACAACGGTAATGGCTTAATGAGACGGATAGAAGGATGCTTTACTTACTGTAAACATCCTTCAATAAAACTGAAAACTTCGGACTTGTAGGTGTGTTTTTTCCATTTACCTTACCTATAGATGACCATAATGCTACTGAAAAGACAGCAAGAATTTCACAGTCACACAAGAGCCTTTGTGTCGCCTTCAGCAGTAGCATTCTACCTGCAAGCCTATTTATGATTATAGGTATGTAAGATATCACTGAATCTCAGGAAAACAAACATTAAAATCTAACCAGAAACTAAAAGAAAAAATATAAAATCTGTACTAATTCAGTTGGCAGATAAACAAAAAAATATTCCTAGCAAACTTTTTTGCTTTTTCGTGATGTCAGGTTCAGCAACTCAGAACTTTAACTTGCAGGAAGTGAAAGGAAGGCATTTGATAATTATAATTTTGAAAACTATAATTAAAATACACATCCATGCATTTTGAGTTCTACCTTCTAAGAATCATAGAATCATAGAATAGTTAGGGTTGGAAAGGACTTTAAGATCATCTAGTTCCAATGCCCCTGCCATGGGCAGGGACACCTCACACCAAACTACGTCACCCAAGGCTCTGTCCAGCCTGGCCTTCAACACCGTCAGGGATGGATCATTCACAGCTTTCTTGGGCAACCCATTCCAGTGCCTCACCACCCTCACAGTAAAGAACTTCTTCCTTATATCCAATCTAAACTTCCCCTGTTTAAGTTTTAACCCATTACCCCTTGTCCTATCACTACAGTCCCTAATGAAGAGTCCCTCCCCAGCATTCCTATAGGCCCCCTTCAGATACTGGAAGGCTGCTATGAGGTCTCCACGCAGCCTTCTCTTCTCCAGGCTGAACAGCCACAACTTTCTCAGCCTGTCTTCGTATGGGAGGTGCTCCAGCCTCCTGATCATCGTCATGGCCCTCCTCTGGACCTGTTCCAACAGTTCCATGTCCTTTTTATGTTGAGGACACCAGAACTGCACACAATACTCCAAGTGAGGTCTCACGAGAGTAGAGTAGAGGGGCAGGATCACCTCCTTCAACCGGCTGGTCACGCTTTTTTTGATGCAGCCCAGGATATGGCTGGTTTTCTGGGCTGTGAGTGGACACTGAAGCCAGCTCATGTTCACTTCCTCATCAACCAACACCCCCAAGTCCTTCTCCGCAGGGCTGTTCTGAATCTCTTCTCTGACCAACCTGTAGCTGTGCCTGGGATTGTTCCGACCCAGGTGTAGGACTTTGTACTTGTCATGGTTAAACTTCATGAGGTTGGCATCAGCCCACCTCACAAGCTTGTCAAGGTCCCTCTGGATGGCATTCCTTCCCTCCAGGGTATCACACAGCTTGGTGTCATCGGCAATCTTCCTGAGGGCGCACTCAATCCCACTGTCCATGTCGCCAAAAAAGATGTTGAATAAGACCAGTCCCAAAAGCAATCCCTGAGAAACACCACTTGTTACTGGTCTCCAGCTGGACATTGAGCCATTGACCACAACTCTTTGTGTGAGGCCATCCAGACAGTTCTTTATTCACCGAGTGGTCCATCCATCAAATTGATGTCTCTCCAATTTAGAGACAAGGATGTCATGCGGGACAGTGTTGAATGGTTTTTTTAACTGCCCAGAATATATATATTCTTCATTTCCCTCTTAACTGTACTGAAATTAAGTTTCATCTGCCCAGCAGTTAATCAAGAAGAACTCTACTTGACACATCTTTCTCATTTAGAGGTTGATGCCACCTAACAGAGTAGTTACACTTCCTCACCGTTATACTGCCAAATCATTCTTCTGTGAGTTGACAGCCTTCAGGGTAGGAAGACCTGGAGACACAAACTGGACATTTCAGTAGTGAAATATGGTATATGAATTCCCTTTCTTTTATTCAGTCCTTTTCATCATAAGAACATCTGAGAACACGATATATCCTCAAATGTAGCCAACAACAGTAAAGTTGTTTACTGTTCAGTATAGCTCTATCAGCTATACAGTATAGTGAAATATCTTACTGCTTCCACTTCTACAATAGTATCAGAATTAACAGTATTTCTTTACTTACAAAAATAAATATTTTCTATGTTTTTGAAAATTCTGTTCAGTAATGTGGAATAATATATTATAGAGATACTTATCTTTAATTGCATGTAAATACAGATTATTTTTTATCTTGCCCTAAAAATGTTTTTTGCTCCTCTCTGTTTCAATAATTTGTTAAATTATGCTACTTTTAAATTGCTAGGAAATATTGCAGATTGAAAGTAAAACTATGAAATGTTGTTGATAAACTGTTTACTGGATACATTTATATGACATATGTTTTGGGCAACAACCAAACCGCACTTATTTTAGCGGGACAGAGGGAAAATAATTGAAGAAAGAGTCAAATAGTAAATGAATATTATTAAAAGGAGAAAGGGAAAATCAGAGACATCAGGTATATTAGATAAGGAAGGGAGGGAGGGAGGGAGGGAGGGAATAAAGGAGGAAGGGAGAAAGAAGAGAGGGAAGGAAAAAGATTTTTGCACTTAAAGTACCACATTTTCCTAGCAAGTTCAGAAGATCCTTGAAATCAGTAACTTGTTCTACTTTGTGTCTTTGTACAGGAAAATTAGTCACTTGAAGAACAATCCCAGGTGACCTACTGCCTCTGACTATGGCAATGCAAGATCACAGGCTGCACATACTTTGAGTCAGAGCAATCTCGAAGCAGCCTCTGAATTTTTTTCTGTCTTACTATGAAAGGTAACCAGTTCCTACTGCCTCAGGTACATGGACTATACCACTGTAGACCATACTAAAACTGTATTACTGGTATCTTATTTCAATTTGAGTAAGACCCAGTCTTATGAAGACTGAATGCTAGTTGTACTATGCAAAGCATCTTAATCTTATGTCAAAGCATGTGTAAATTAATAGAAGCTAAATGAGCTCAGCATTTTACAGATGGTGCATAATCAGTGCTGAACCTCTGTCTGCTTCTCTGTCTTGCAAAAAAATGATATTAGACTTTGACCTATTCAGAGAGTGTTCTGACTCAATTCCTTAATACATGCAGAATAGTTTTTTAAAAAAAGTGCTGATAAAAAGTATGACACGTGTGCAAATTTTATAAAATATAATTTCAGGAGGTAAGTGAAACCTGCTAGAACCTCATGTTTCATAATTTTAAAATGTGAAAGTACCCACCAACAATTCACTGCAAGTAAAGCTTTTTGTTGCCAGGACCATTGCATTTTGAAAATAAAACATCATGTGTATAACGATTTATCTACAACTATCCTACTGTTTCATCTCAGTCTTGTAATACTAGCTACTGAGTCACAGCCTGAAAGAAGCAAATAAGGAATGATGGACTTATGAGTGTGGCAAGAAAGAGCTTTCTACAGAGTATCACCAAGTTTTTCTTCTCACTTCAGTCCTTGTTATGATTAAAGGTTACTGCGCCTTGATAGCTAGAGTACATAAAACCTATTCAAATCACTATTGTAAATATGCTTCTGTGCAACCTGCTCCCTCAGAATGCTTGACTCCTAATTATGTGCTAAAATAAGAGGTAGAATTGCAGAAATTGTATAGAAGAAAATGATCCCATCTACTTCACAATAGGCCAAACTGAAGAATTCAAAGTGGTCCCTAAATCATGGCCAAATGCTCACTAAGAAATTTCTTCATAAACAATTTTTTTTTTCCTGAGGAGCAGCAACTCTCAGTTATTTATACAATTTCCATTAAGCCATTTTTTTTGCCTTTTCAAAAGGTACAAAAGGAGTTTTAATCCAAACATCATGGCTGCTATAAAAAAAAAACCAACATATAAGAGTCAGCTATTTCAAGATGATTATGAGATTAAGTAAAAGAATTTTCAGTGGCTTTGAATGGAAAGCTAAGACAACGAAATTGCTTATGTTTCCAGTGTGATGTCTGGTTTCTGCCTCTCGTTAGCATTACTTAGTGAAGTAGTAGTTTCATCACCTTAAAATCAAATACAGACTTTTCCTCCACTGTACTACATATGGTAATTACACGCTATCAATATGCATACTCTGGGAAAGCAAATATATTTGTCCATATTACTTATTTATTCAAATAAGCATAACCTTATCCCATGTTATTCCCAAATATTTTAGCTTCATTTTTCAAGAACATTAAGATCAATTTGTGCTTTAAGAACTTTGTTGTGTTCACTACGCAGCAATAGGACTGATATAAGGTTATATGAAATATTTTTATATGTGCACACACCCAACTATGAAAAGTTTCTAGAAGGCTAATAAAGAGGGGAAACCAGCCTCTAATTTCTTACCTAGTTTAGGAAGGGCTTTTGTGTCTGTTTGTTTTCTTACAAAGGATGAAGTAAATCTGCAGGGAAAAATGTGACACCAGTTAGGGAAAACAAAGGGGAACTATAATGGAAGAGAAAATATAAATGAACGCATTTTTTTCTTCACATTATTCCCTATTAATTATACTTTTACATAAAGAAAAGAAAACTGAAAAATGTAAATTTTAAAATTAAAATAATATTTCAAATATTTTTATATTTTAATTCTCTCACATATTTTTTCCACAAAGGACAGCATTTTTATTTTCTCTTTTTTTTTTCAAAAAAAATCAGTTACCTAATTTTTTAATGCAAAATCATAAATAAATTTTATTTGAATACTGCTTTCAAGAGATCTATAATGTTACTCAAGTTGTAATATAGTCCATAGATAAATATTTTCTTCAGGTTGTTTTTGGTTGCGTAGGTTATATTTTCAGCTTATCTCTGGTGATGTTTTAAAAGTTACATATATTATACGTAAAAAAAATGTTATGTCTTCCAAGGCACAGTTTCTACCTATGGGCTCCAGTCACACAAGCTATCAAAATCACAAAG
This sequence comes from Pezoporus wallicus, assembly GCF_028554395.1. Lineage (NCBI taxonomy): Eukaryota > Metazoa > Chordata > Aves > Psittaciformes > Psittacidae > Pezoporus > Pezoporus wallicus. The sequence goes on along the minus strand of NW_026641737.1, from coordinate 325,691 downwards.
TGTGCTCTGGATTTTCTCCTTAGGGCAGATATAATACAGATAAACACCTAACCTAGTCTTAGTAAAATGATTTTCATGGTCCTATATTACAATTCCTTTCTTAAAACATAAGCATTTAAAAATAGTTGCAAATTTTCCAAGTAGCTCCTAGAAGTGGAAGTTATCAGATCCTTCCAATCTGACAATTTTACGGAGAAGTATTCTTTACTATCAAATTCTTGCCACTCTACTGATTGTTTGCTAGTTTCTGATTAAATGTTTTTCACAGGTTCCCTCCTACAAACTGATCCTTCAAGATAAAGAGGTATTATGAGACAAAATTTTAAAGAACTGCAATCAGGATTTTCAATTAAAAACAAAATATTCCTATTATTAATAGAATCATTCAATTTATAATACACAAAGGGTCTTCTGAAAGATAAACTGAATTATTTATTTTGCTTGTGGATTTATTTTTCTTACCAGTCACATGTATTGTAATATTGCCACAATTTTGCAGTTACAAAATCTGACAGCTAATTCTAAAAAGAGATGTTCAAATACTCAAAAAACATAAACAAACAAACTTCAGATTTTTTCAAGTTTTTGTTTCATGCATTTCATGGACATCAAGTCCAGAAACAGAGGTAAAACCGTATCGTTTACAGTAAACTTTACTGCTCAAATTTTGAATTTTATATATAAAGTTATGGGACAAATATAAAATGTTTTTATATTGTAAAAACAGAATTCAGAAACAAATATCATCTGTTCACAAGCAAGGAACAAAAAAAAAATATATATATAAGACCCAGATTGTCAGATAAGCTGTTTCTATGAGCTATTCACCCCTCTCTGTTTCCTACAATATCACAAAACGAGCAGTATTCCTTAGGATACAGCATGAAATCTGCCACACAAGCCAGTAAAAGTGTTTTTTCAATTCTTCTTAATATAAATTCAGGAAGTATGTAAATATATTTTAAATTTTAATTCTTCAACAATGTGCATTCATTATCAGATTATAGATCAAATCTTTTTTTTTTTTTTGGTACTGAATTTAAAGGTATGACAAAACCTCCTGGGTATCTTTCTCACTCCATTTCTGAGCATAGTTTCCATTAAGATTAATGGCTGTTTTGTATCTAATGGGAATATATATCTTAAGAAAGAATCTGATGTAGAAGCAGAAATTTTAGTGAAAATGATGAACAATAAAGGTCATATTACAATAATTGTTGAATGAGAAATTTAACAAGTTTCTATGAAGGAAATGTTCCTTTCTTTAAACAAAAAGGCCATATGTTGACACTAATCACACTGAATAGATCTGCTCAAGCTGATATTCCAAAGATTCCATTGGGGACCATTTTCCAGACTAAGACTGGGACTCCTTCACTTACTCAGTATAGACTTAGCTGTATTATTCTCAGCTGTTCAGTGAGGCTGTCACTCCTCAAGGTCGGATAGATGAGTAGGCATAGAAATTTCCAAGGGCAAAGACCTAAAACACCAGCTTACCATGAAAAATTGTTACAGAAGCTGGCTAAATGATAGTGATATGAACCACAAATATAGAACACAAAGATAGAAATCAGTTTTAGGTTTTAATGGTTCTTAAATTACAAGACAAATTTCATCTATGCTATCTGTGCCTACATGTATGTCAGAGTAGTATCCTCCTGGGTTTTGTCATTGACATACGAACACTGTAAGGATTCATTTGGCTGATTTGCCTTCAAAACGAAAGCCTGATAAGGCACCATCAATTCAGATGCAGTACTGAGCATAAGTAAGGTCTAATTCAGGCCCTACATGTCATAATTAATTATAAAATGTACAAGATTGAGAAATAGAAAGTATAAAATGTACAAGATTGAGAAATAGAAAGTATATTCTAAATATTTTAATTTCCTGAAGTTAGAACTTTTCCTGTGTTCAGCCTTACTTTTAAATCGTGAAGGCATTTCTTCAGTGTGTATACATTTATGCTAATCATATACTACAGCCATGGGTTCCTCTATCAATATGAAATGTTTTGTACTTGCTGTTTTTGTGCATCTTGTATTGTTATGTGCAATATACAAAATAATGTGTCTAACTATGCCATTTATGCTTTTGAAAGAAAAAGCAAATTACTTACTGAAGAGAATGGCATTTGCATGCATGTGTGTCAGCTTTCAAGCCATTTCCCTCTACAAAATATTGCTTTCTACACTTAGAAAATGCATCCATCCATCAGTTACAAACCATTTCAAAGCACTTTATGAATCTACAGAGCAAAATGTACTTATCTTACATTGGCAGTGTCCCAGCTGTTACAAAATTGCTATTGTCCTAATACTTACAAGGCAATTTTAGCATCAGTTAATAATTTTACAGGATAGATAACTTCTAAAGCATTATAAAATGACAGACATTAAACAATAGCAACTTAGCATTTTTTGAAACAGTTCATGACAGCTTAAAAACTAAAGTGATTTTAATGTATAGTCTATGCAGTTTTAGTTTCTCATTGACAATTCCTTTAGAAGATAAAAATGTGAAAAATCCTTTTAAATAGTCTATGAAAGAATAAAACAAATTTATCTTTAAAAGATATTCAGTAAAAATCTCAATTAGGAATAATGTCTAAAATCTTCATGTAGAGATAGAAGGTGACAAGAATTAGAATTTATTTAGGCAGGAAAAAAAATGATGGTATCATTTAATGGTAGGGTACCACAAAATAAAAAAGGCATATCTATTCATTAAATCTAATACAAAAAGGAAAATACAGTGAACAGCATTTTATATAAATCAGTAGGCATTATTTCTTCTCTAAAACTGTTCTGTATCAATCTTAGTTTAAGAGCTTCAGTTAAAGGAAAATTCTAGTTAAATTGTTACCTTTAATATTGTTTAAGTAGCCATTGCAGCCAAATGTTCACTTTTTGGTTAGACATTTATAATTTACCTGCTGTACAGTACAATCTCTGATAGCAAAAGATTTGATGATGTGTAAAGAGTAAACTGTTCTAAACAAATTAAATTAATTGATATTTGAGGTTTTACTTTGGTAATAACTCAAAAGAACCTTTTCAGTGAAACTAATGTACATCACAGTGGCCTTTTTTGTCAATGTACTTATTAAGTTAAGTTAAACTGATTGTACCACTTGCTGTCATACAGCACAGGTAATTGACCACCTCATCAAACCATAGCAAAAGGAATCCCTTAGTGCCTAATTACTACATTCTTATGTACCATTGAACACATTAAAGAAATATTAATGTATTGTACTCTATACATCATTACCCAATAATGTTAGAAGGTCCTTGTATTGGAGAAAGGAGTTCTGATTGCAGTACAGCAATTTTCAAAATTCTGTCCATTTAACTTTCAAAACACATAGTATCTTGAAGAATTGTTCAAACAGTTATCCAAAGTGAAAATTTCAAACCATATTGTAGTTCTGCTTTACCCAAATACCATGAATGTTAGAAATTTGGGAAGTCTGCAAAGTGAAGTATAGAACAAATCTCTTAGGGCTCACGAAAGCAAATGGTTGAAGTGGTGATCCCAAACAAAAGGCAAATAGGTAATTCCTGACATGCTGCTACTCATTTATCCTCAGATGTTTTACCTAATGTTTAAAACTTCATGCATAAAACCTATAGAAGTGTGTCTAAGTGTGATGAGAGAGGTAGTAGGGTTCTCTTTTCAGAGAATTCAAGTAGGTGCAGCTGCCGTACATACCCAAATTAGACAAGGCTTTTTCTTTCAAAGTCTTGCTTACTTATATGAGCGAGTATACCCTTGCTGGTTTACTCCCACAAATAGGTCTGCAGGGACAAATATGCAACTGAGCACAGGCAGAAGTACTAAATCGTACTGAAGTGGGCTGAAAGCAAGGATCTTCAAAAAAGGTTTTGCCTGTATGAGGGACAGTTTTTCAATAAGCATTTTTGTGAAAGATTACATGTATTATGTCATCACCCGAATTCCTTGATAGTGCCTCACTTTAAATGAATCTCTTCCTTTGAAGCAGCAGACTCATGTCATGAATTCTGGCAAGACTGCACTTAGGGCTACATCTCATCTTTGCAATTGTCAGGAGACTAAGACCTTACAGACTGCAGCTCTGGAAGGAAAAAAAGAAGCATGTAACAGCAGTCTAAAACCTTCTTTTTCTGTTTCATGCAGAGGTTCTTGCAACCCAGCTATGACCTTAATGTCATGTAAAACTTCTAAAAACAACTGGTTTAGATGGGTGTTCATAGAGGTATAACCTCATTATGAACAAAAATAAGGCACAAATGCAATATCAATTTATTCTTTTCCAAATTACTGCAGATTGTATCATCATTCAGTAACGTCACATAGTGGTAAATGAAAACAGGTAGGTTCACATTCTGGTTCATGTGAGAGGAAGGTAAAATCTGATTGTCTAAATTTTAAAATAATTCTGTACACTGCAATGACAATAACCAAAAGTCAGCCTATGGAAATTTTTAGAAATAATCACTTTCTGCCCAATCATTCTCTATCAATGTGTAGGTACCAGTACTTTGAGTTATTGCCAAAGACTGTCATTTCTGGATTCATAACCATTTGTTAAAATACAGGGGACATAAGAAGCATCAGCAAGTACTTGCAAACTGCCTTCACCCCAGCTGCCCTGACATTCCTCAATCTGAACCTTAAAGTCACCAGAAAAAAAACTGAGAGTCCGCAAGACTTCAAATAGTTCATCCTCTCCAGATCTCTTAAAAAGCACAAGAAAACCTTTCAAGGATAAGGTACTTCACAAAAGCACCCTTCTACTCTCTATCACAGCTTTCTCTAGATAGAGCAGCCTGTGTTGCTTCAGAGAAGACCTAATTCCTTCAGACACTTACTTCATTCTGTACAATGAGTTTCTAAGAGCATTTTAGACTTATTGTGCTGAATCTGCTCTGACTGTAGAAACCATATTTTAACTTTTCCTACCTGAATACATTTTCAAAGCAGGTAAGTTAAGCTGTATTTTTCCCTACAAAAGATAACAACTAAAAAATTAGACTTCCTTATCTTTTTTTTCTCCCAAATTTCAACTATTTCTATAACAGCGTCTACATTAATAATTAGCATTTGACTCATGTCTTCAGGTAACCTTCAAGATGCATTACTCACCCATAGCCTGGCAATTTCTGCTTTTCCATCATAGAATATTTATTCTGTCCTGCATATATGTTATATCACAACATCTATTCTTGGCAGAAAGCATCAACAGTTAATTGATCCATACTTAGTATCTCACACAGAAACAGTGACATTTTGAAAATGTAAATTGTAGAGAAAAGGTGTTGATAAAATATATTCTAGAAATAGCAAACAAATTCATGCATGCTCCAGCCAACCATTTCAAGCTCCTGAGACTGACTGCTTCATAGAAGCAGAACCTTTGTGGGAATGTCTTTTAATATTCTTTCATAATGAGAAAGAATGAATCCTTCTTGCGATAAGCACAGAATGCGTTAGATTGCTACTAGTTTATTGTATTGACAGCATTTCAAGCAAAAGAGGTGTTTACATTATCTTTTCCCTGCAAAAAATTAACAACTGTTTGAACGCTACCATGAGAAATAGCCACTCATGAAGTCATGAGGCAGGCAGGTAAAGGCAAATCATGGAAATCAGAATTACACAGCCATCACGGGGGAAATGGAGTAACTTGGGTGAGGCAATATTTTCAGTTAAAAATTCTAAATGAGAAGAGCAGTTGAAATGCATATGCTAGCCTCTTGGACTCTATTGGTACATAGCTTCCATAGTTACAAAGATCAGAAATCTAATCTTTAAACAAAAATCTACATACTATGAAAAAACAGGAGAATTGATATGCATTCATATGTTGATAAGTACATGCATATATTTGAAATGACAAATATTTTCTAATACTTAATGTGCTTTAAATGTTCAGATTGTCTTTAGGCTTTTTGAGGTTTTATACATTTATGTGTAAATTAACATCTCTTACAAAATATTTTGTAAACATCTATATATATTTTAATAGTTGTTTTGAGTAAAGTACATAACTTAAAATTCAGAGTAGTTGGGATAGTAGAAAACAAAAATTCAAAAAACCTGTATTGATAGTTTGAACTGTTAGCTTCTTTAAAATGTTTTCCCTTTAGTGTTAACAATTAAGGGTATTATGAGGATAACTTAAGTTATATACCAAAAATAAAATTTTCTTCCTGACTGAAGTTTTCTCATAAAAGATAGTACCTCGATTTCTATAAATAAGAATGCTGCATTTTACTGAAGGACATTTACTGTCAATTCTTTTCACGGATGCACTCATTGTATACCATACAAACTGAATAGTTCCTGGAGCAAAATTGTATTCAAGTAAATAAATCTTAGCCAGCCACACTATATTAATTCCAGAAGTGAAGGCAGTTTGTGTGTTTAACTACTTTATTCTGGTTGTATGTTACGATGCTCTATTTCTTTGTTTAGGTTTTAGTCAGCTTGTTTCTTTTATTATATTTGTGTAAAAGAAACTTGTAGCAGACACAATATCCTAAATATGGGGTTCTATTCGCAATTCTAAATATGGGGATTCTATTCTAAATATGGTGATCCTATCCTATTCTATTCTATGGGATTCTATTCACAATTCTAAATACGGGGATTTTTCCATTATTTTACTTTACTTATGTTACTCCTTCATGCTTCCAAAATAACTTTAAAGTGATTTCAGTTTAACAAGAATAAAAACTGTAACATTCAATATAAAAAAAAAAAATCCCAAGCCATGTTACTATTGTGTCACAAGATACTGGGGAAGTTCCTTTGTATGTTGCCCATGAGTTGATGATGTGTTTATCATTTTTCCTGTGCAATAAATGCATTTTGAGGCTGGGTTTATAGGACCTTCTTAATTTTGTTTATTTGATGACCTTTTGGCTTTTTCTTCAAGGCCAATGTCATTGTGAAGCTTTCAACAGGTAAATTCTATAAGTAAAAATAGATAGACATTTCCACATCTCATTCTCCTAAGACTAAATAGTCAGAAATTTACAAAAAGTTGTAACTGCACTTACCACAGTTCAAAATGTATCCTGCTAGACCTCGGCTTACCATGACAAGACTGAAAAACTATGGTTTTCTGTATAATTTTGTTTTAAATTAGGATTGCCAGACAAAAGATTAAAAATCAAAATATTTTGTTTTCATAATCTCCTGATGATCTGGTTGCCAAAGACAAGTGCCCTTTCATGGGCAGGGGCACCTTCTGCTAGACCAGGTTGCTCAAAGCTCCATCCAAAATGGCTTTGAACATTTCCAGGGATGGGGCAGCCACCTGAGTAATCCACATGATTCATCATAGACAAGGCAGAAGGGCTTAAAGCCCACCTACAATGATCTGTTGTGTTTTGGGATTTTGTTTTGGGGGGTTTTGGTTGGTTGGTTGGTTGGTTTTGGGGTTTGGTTGAGTTTGGGTTTTTTTATTTTCTGCATATGTCTTTTTAATTACAATGCTAGTTTCAAACTCAGGAAACAAGATTACCTGCAACTGGTAAACTTTTCTGCTTGAAGGTACAGTGAACTTCAAACATACAATGAATTGTGCATGTACCATGTCAGATGATCAAAAAGAGTCTAATGGCTTGTACTACAGCTAGATGGTGTCTAAGACCTGGAAGTCCTTATAAATTAGACAGTTATCAAAAGTCTCCTCAGGGGCAAAAAGAATACAAGTTCTGGCATAGAAAAACTGTAAGTTGAAAGGAAGTATAAAATCCCTACCATTAGAGGTAATCAACACCAGTGCTGCAGATCATAGCTTCTGTTTTCCATGGCCAAAGCTAATTATTTGGACACTGGAATATTAGTACCGTGGGATTTTTCCCATTCAGTCAACAACAACAAACAAAAAACCCAAACAAACAAACCAACAAAAAACTTACAACCCAACATTTTAAAACTTGGTTTTCCAAATGCAGTATTATTTCTTTTACGCATTTGCATAAGCAAAAACAGAAAAAGAGATGAAGAATACAAACACACAAAAAAATGTTGTTTCAAGCTAAAATAGTTATTTGTTTTTTAAAAAAAAAAAGATCCTCCTTATGATGAACATATTCACTCTTTGGAGAAAGAGAATACAAAGATGGATCTGAGTTTTATACAATAAAGACTATGGTCTTATCTTGTTTGCCAACAGAGTGTAAATCTAGATGACTGACTTAAAAAAAAGTATAGGCTTCTGCTGGATAACTCTAAAGCTATCTAGAAATCCATTTCTTGAAGATTTCCTAAATTGGACAAAGACTACTCCTTTTATGGATGTCTTACCATCAAAGATGAACTTATGACCCTTCATCAGTACAAACTGGAGAAACTGAGAATTTTGAACCATGTGTGAATTCAGCATCTCAAATTTTGGAGCTCACAACAATTTGCACATTCAATAAATAAAATCTTTTTATTTTTTTTTTTTTGGTGTTGGATTTGGGGATTTTTTTGGTTGTTTTGGGCTTTTTTCTTTTTTTGCTTGGTTTGTTTTTTGGGGGGAGGGGTTTCTTGATGTTTTTTGTTTGTGGTTTTTTTTTTGTCATTTTTGTTTTGTTGGGCTTTTTTGGTTTGGGGTTTTTTCTCTTGCACACTTAAAGAAAATCTATTGTTCTTTCACTTTGGAACTGAACAAACTTCCTTCCCATATTTGCAAGAATGCTTGATTGCAATATCCTGTCCATGACATTCACATTCTCCTTTATGAAAGAAATGGTGCATGGTTGTACCATTTACTCACAAAGTCTTGAGGATGGCAATCCACTTGGATCTGTAAAACTGGGTAAGGAACTTGTCTGCCTACAGAAAAGAACGAAGTTATCTGTATATTTGCTGGCCTTGTAGACATACAATGGTAGACAGAACCCCTAAATTAGGATCACTGAGAGGATACCTTTAGTCAGGAGCATCTGCAGTGATATAGTTCCAAGAATCAAACTGTCAAAGACAAAAAGTCCACTTGTGAACTCAAACCTCATTTGCATTCTATGGGTTGTCTTCAAGTCTACTGCAAAAGAACCAACCCAATTCACTCGGAAGTGCAGTATGAGTGGTAATACTGCTATAAAAATTCTTATAGAAAAGTATGCTTCAAGGTTTCTTTGCCCAGGACAAAAAGAAAAAAAAAAAAAAGTACCCCCCCCCCCCCAAAAAAAAACCCACACAAGCAATCAAAAACAAACAAACAAGAAACATTCTGCTTAGCTTTTATTATATCTAAACCTCTAAACCAGATTCAAAACAATAAAGCAATGTTATACCAGTAGACAAGCAGTCTAAAAAGTAATGAATTGCACAGAGTTCAGCTTGTAAAAAGTGCTAGGAAACATGTAATCTTAGGCCCATGTTTTATGGTGAATGCCCTTTTCTTTTGAGGAAATTAATTAATTTTTTTTTAATAAATTAAAAAACAACAAACAAGCAAGCAAGAAACACAAGCCATTCATTGGGGCCAACAAAAAAGACTCAACTGCCTGATAATGAACATCAAGAAACATAAAGACTTTTTAAAATGTGTCCTGAAAATGGTTGGGGTTTTTGTTGGTTTTATATGTTTGTAAAGGATCATGTTTTATATTTATATGTTTATAACTGACTTTTGGGTTTTTTTCATTTTAAAAATAAATTACCAAAAAAATGCAAAGGAGGAGGAAAGAAACCCTCTTCTAGTAGTATTTATTTTCTATATCCACATAATCTCACCTTCCATGTTGACCAACTCAGTTTACCCAAAACCCATTCTTTCTACAGGAAACAGGCTGTACAGAAAGGCACTCATGTTCTCTACAGACAGCGCAGAAAACACTGCCGGTCAATACTATGCAATATATAGCAGATAATTATGAGTTGAGCGTCCAGATTATAATCAGTTTGACAAATGTCCACAAGCGTCTTCAGTCTATTTTATATTTTCACTAAGACAAGGCAATCATACAACCAGACAATTCCATCAGGGAAGCTTGTTAGCTGCTTAGTCTGTTAAACCCTGGTTGCCATAGCATCTAGAGTTGAAAAAGCTGCAGATTGGCATGAAAAAGCATGTCGACAATTGCCCTGTCACAGCATGCAAGCCAGGTCTGCTCAAAGGCAGCACACTACAAGTTTTCTTTCCCAGTTTGCACTACCCCATGCTGTTTAATAATATCCATTTACTGGTATTGGGATTGATCTAGTGCAGTGTAAAATCCGCATCTACTGAGATTTTGCTTTTTCACGTGGGGGAGATTCTTTATCAAATAGGCACAGAACAATTAATTTATGAAAGAAGTAAGTATTCTAAAATTGTAGGAGGCATATCTGATTTAACAGAGAAAAACAATCCAAACTTTTAATGATCAGACCTTTAGCATGCTAATGTCTTCCACAACATTAAAAAAAATGAATGCATTGTTCAGAGGTTTTCAAATAGTTTTGTTGCTGAAAGCTAGCTTTATCAAACATTGTAATACACTGTGTTGCATTTGGATTTTTTGCCATCAGAAAAATCTTAACATTTATTATGGCTATACTTTCTTTTTAATAGTATTCTTTGTATAATTAAACAACTTGTGTGCTACTAATTAAAGAGAATTCCATTCATAATTAACTTATTATAGTCAAATACGAATTAGTGTAAGTAACCAAACAGCAAAATTTTTTTTCAGGCTAAACATATTATGCAATTTTAATAGAAAAAGTTAGCATTATTGGTAACTTTGAGGAACCTGTTCCTTTAAAATGCGTAGTTTGGGAGCACATTCATGTTTCATCTTAAATATGGAAAACTACACAATTAAAAAGTTCATTAGTCATCTTCATCAAAGTTTTAGAGTTACAAAAAAAAAAAGAAAAGGGAAATAGCGTGTAAGTATTGGGCTTTACACAAGTGTTTCCTATCAAAAGTTTACACTTGGTTTATTCACTTTCCCTTCCATTATCGCCTTCTAATTTGTTCTGTCACTTCATTTTACTTTTCCTTCAATGCCACAACTGAAGAAAATCTTGAAAACTACATACCCAGGAGCACAATTAAACTGGCAAACCCAAGAGGATTCTGGCATGGATCTTTTCCCACATTTTCCAATAGTATTGTTTCACATTTTAATCTATCAATACCATCTAGACATGTTTTACTACAGCTCTCACTGTCAGTTATTTTACCCTATTAATTACAGGTCTAGACACAGAGTTAGAGAAAACATGTGAGAAGTTAAATCTTGGTAAAATTAGCAATCTATTAGAGTGTTCATGAGCTGTAAATCTTTTCAAATGTGATTTTCTAGTGCATGGTTATGATCCCAGTGACAGAAAAAAACACTAAAACTTTTTTTAAAAATTTTGTTGAAATTTTTACTCTGAGCTGCCATATGAATTGTGAAAACAAAACATCTTCAAATAAGAATACATTTTAACATCATTTTTATTGTGCTGCATAGTTATGTCTATCATATTTGTATTTTCTTTGAAATTTCTTCGAATTTTCTTCATCCTTTTACTAAGTTTGCAACTTAACTGTAGTTATAAATATGAAATTTGACAGAATTTTTGACACAGACAGAGTTAAGAGAACACTATTTTTTCACTTAAATCTGTATTTGTGTTTATTTATATTTTGGGGTTTTTTTTAATATCGAGACTATTTCTATATATGTTTTATTTGGAATTTTTAAGTTTCTTAATGGAGTGCTGAATCTACAGCTCCCCAGCTGATACCAAAGACCACAAGATGCTATCAGTCAGAAAAACTAGCTGCACCTTATTAGCTTTATGACTAATTAAATTTTTTGACTATTAAAGCCATTATGCATTTACCTGCCGCAAATCAAAACAAAACTTATGTTTTTTGGTGCAGAGCCTCTTAGAAAAACAGACTTTTTTTTTTTAAGACTGGCTAAGCAATAAAATTATCAGCTAAATGAAGGATGTAGTCCATCATATAAATAAATCAACCACAGAATGTAGCTTAGTGCACAGGTAAACTTTTCTGGCACTTCACTTTCCCCTGTTTTGATTACGCTTCTCTGAATTAAAATAAAGAATTGCAGATTATGTTGCAACTATAAAAACATTGTTCTTTGGGAAATCCTCAGATGAAAGTAGTATGCGTCTGTGAGGAACGTTTTCACATTAGAGTTCAGAAGAATGGCCCAAGTATTTTCTTCTACTGATTTTTGTGTGAGTACACAAACATGCATCATTCTGCATATAAGGAGGAGAGCACATTTAGAAAAAGCCCCTGAATGCACCAGAGCTTTGCTTTGCTCTGATAGTGACTCTCACTGTGGACCCTATGAGGAGTGGCTAGTGGGAGGTAGATTGTGTGAGAAAAAGGTAGGTGCAGTTGGTAGCATGCTAACACTGATGCCCCACACAACTTTGGGAGTCTCTGCCCATGATGTTGCACGATGACAGCGCACTGTTACATTGAGGTGAATATGACTGAAAGGCTCCAGGCTGCCAGTCAGAAAAATCAAGGAGTAGCCCAGCAATGTTCCTTCACCAGTGTGAACATTTTCTGCAGATACTCAAGCTGTGTGAAAAAGAGAAATAATCTCCTTTGCTCCCCGAACATCCTTTCTGAGAAGGGAATGAGCCAGGCTCTGTGGGCCATCTCCTCATCTGAGCCTTTGAAATCCACTGAAATGGGCATATGCTGATTTGCAAAAGCTCAAATCAGAGTTGTTCTGTTCCCTCTGATTGTAATTAATTCTTCTTTGGCATCCCTATTTCTATCAATAGTGACAAACTGCCTCTAACATTGCAGGTTCATTTTATGTATTCTTTTTTTATGTGGCTATCACTTAGTAGAGTAAACATGCATTGTAGGGCTCACATTATGCTTTGGAGGCCCTGCCATGGGTGGTAGACACAAAGCCTTTCCTGTCCATAAATGAGAAGTGTCTGCAAATGTGAAGTCCCTGGACCCATTCAGAATCCTTGCTATATTCTGATGCTGGCCTTTGCCTATTACTTCCAAGACTGCTTTCCTCCTTCCACATTTATTTCCTGAATACTCAGTGCTATTAAATGTACACAAGAATTTAACATGCAAAAAAACTCCATTTGCCTATTTTTAGTCTAAATTTTCTCTATTACTTAAAATCAGTAGCAACAGATTATCGCTTTGTTAGACAATATACAATTCACACTAAATATTATCCTTGTTGTTAGTATACTTATTTAGAAACATGCTTATACTTTTTTGTCTTCTAATTAAAGTGAAAGGAAGATTAAAATAGAAATTATCACACTTGAACTTCACTGACAGAAAAGAGTGGTTTGAAATAACGGTAAATACAGAGCTTTTACAATAGGTGTGAATGATACCGCAAGACAGATAGTTCTTTAAAACCCCCACTGCAAATTCCCTCATAAAATAGATTTTCTTTTTCTTAAATCTAAGCATCTTCTACAGTTTCTGTAAAGTCAAACAGCAGAACAGAACTGAAATAACAGAACCATTCCTACCAGATAAAAAAAAAAGAAGTGCTCTGTAGTAGCTTGTATTTTTCTGTTACATTTTGCCTTATTGTAAAATTTTCTTCAACTGACTGAAAGCACATTAACTGCTAGATAGGCATCACACTGATGTCTCCATGCTGTACCTTACAGCCGTGAATTTGCTACGATCTGTTTAATCATCAGCGTATTGATTTTCCTCAGCTTTCCTTCATTTTAGCCCCATAGCAGGCTTCTGTAATTTCCTTTGGACAAAGTGTAACCAAACTGTGCTAAGTGATGTTGATTTGCAGGCAAAAGTAAAGGGGTAAATATAAATTAACAAGCTATAAACATTTTACAAGTGGTGAGTCAATAAAAACAGTGTCTGCAGTTCTTTAAAAAAATTATTTGAAGCAGATTGTTAACAAAGGTGTCCAAAGAAACTGACGTGAGTCTGAGAATAATTTTTGCGCTTTGTGATTAAGAATTGATCAGTCTAAAAGCCTCTGATGCAACTGAATCACCCATAAGCTGCTGGACTGAAAAGGCTCAGCAGGGGCTGGTATTTGTTTGTTAAACTCCCATGATTCCAAGTAGATAATTGGTCTGTGAAGTTCATGGCAGAATCTGAATTTGCTTTCTTGCTTCCCAGCTGGCTGAGCACTGGTTTATAGACTTCTGTGTACAAATTTAGCCAGCAGCAAACCTCACATCTTTAATGTAAAAGGTGTTTTGTTGTGTTTTTCAGGTGCTGAGTGGAAAGCCCACACTCCAGAAGCTCATTAAAAGGGCCAAGTTACAGTACAGGTTTATTCCTGTCACAGCGCTTCAAAAAACAGTGATAAGGATTAATATGCTTCTTTGGTACTGGAAAAAGCCTGATACTATCCCTTGTGAATTTGATCATCTGTTTCGTTGCTTGTGTAAGATTCATTCTCCTATTATATCCTGAAGTTACAGCTGTAAACCAGGGCTGATAAGAATTCAGAAAGCACTGCCAGAGCCCTCAGAGAACTAATTGTTTTATTAAGCAGCATCTTGTTTATTTGCAAATTATTTCATACGTCACTCAGAGAAACGACTCTTCTTTAACGTGATGAAATTAATCTGCTGTACGTTATCCGTGACAGGCACTATATTGTATAAATATGCACAAGTAATGGAGTTTAAAAATTTCTCAAACTGTTACTTCTATTTTGTTGTTGCTTATGAATAGTTATTTTTGAACATTTATGGAATTCCTTCCAAGGCTTTTCATAATTCTGACAGTAAACTCAGATCTACAGATTGCCTAAAAAGTCACCTCCATCTGAATATAGAACCTGACAGTGTAATTGTGTGCTTTGGCCTGATCTGGGGAAACCATCCCTATGCAAGTGCTCAAAAGATTTACAAGGGCCCCCTTCTCCAGGAGCACAGGTAGCCCTCTTTCTAGGAATTGCCCTGTGGATGGTGAACTCTCCTGAATGATGGGCAACAAAAAGGGACACCGGATCCCTTCCAATAGAGATTAATACTCATGTCAAACCTTCTCAGGAATCTTGAGCCAACACATCTGAGGATAATGGTAGCTTTATCATTGCCACTGATACCTTTGTGATCAGACCCAGAGACATTACAAAGAATTACAAGATACTGTTTTAAATCACAAGCTGGAACAGATGGGCTTCACTGCATATTTATGAACTACCAGTATAATGGGATCATTGCTGGGAGTAGGAGGGAGAAGACTGAAGGTCCACTTCCATGCGCTTAGGATTTATGAAGGGAACAAATAACGCTGTCCTTTAAAGGAAGCTTGCTTTGTGTTCAAGCCTAAAGCAGGACTCACTTTTTTCATCACTCACATGTAGTAAAAGGCATTCATATGTTTAGTTCCACTGGTTTTATGGGAGTATTAACAGGAAAAAACATTTAATCATTGGCGCTGAGAAAGGAGTTTTGGTTATTTGTCTTTTTGCTGTGATCATGTGTGTGAAAATATGTTTCAGTATACCATAATTCAAAGCTCACACCTTTACACAGAGAAGGATTTAAGGACCAAACATAATTGAACAGATATAAAAGATATACATTCTACTGCATATGTCAGAAATTAAACAATAAACCCACATTATTCTTAACAGTAGTTTTTATTCCTAATTCCTTAAGTGCCACACCAGCATTTTAACCCATAATTGATTTATATGATTGTCTGCATAGTACATGGCTAAACAGACCCTTGTTTGGAGCTGGCAATTTATTGCCCTCCTGCATTACAACAAAGAAACCCAAAATGGTAGCCAAAGAGAAAACTGCCAGTCAAAACACTCTTGCTCTCTTATTCACACTGTTGCTTTCTACCTCCACACTCCATTTTTCTCTAACAACAAATTTAACTTACGAATGAGAAAGGTTAAAGAAAAAATATTTAGTTGCCAAAAACATGGCAAAAATATTATAAAAAGATCTGTTACTGTTAAACACTGTATGTCCTTAGAAAAATGCTAGGAACCACAAGAGTTACACTTTTATCTAAGAGGTAGCATATGTGCCATATAATACATATGTTGCAATCACAGCAACTTATTTTGCATGAGCAGCAAACTCTGAAAAAAAATAAATTGTCCAGTGCTCAAATGAAAGCTGTCAACATGCCTTCATTTTAAATATGAATTCAAAAGAAAAGCAGTTTTGTATACTTTCCCTGACAGGTTGGGTTGTTGGGGTTTTATTGGACAACAGTACCTTTTAGCATAAAAAGAAAAGAAGCATATTTATATTTGTTCTGTTATAAGGTATTCTGAACAGTTCTATAATGCCACCATTTTAATGCAAATTATATATGTTGAATTAAAATAACTATTCTTGTTCACATGCTCTTACTTCATTCTTCCAGTGATAACTTCAAAAAAATGGTTCATGTTTGCTTCATAACAGACACTGGTATTCCCTTTAAATATCTGTTATCCAGCTATTAACAATTTGTACAATCTTTTCATCTACAAAAATGAAATATAAAAAAATCCTAGGAGATTCTTGCATTCATGTAACTGAGTATGAAGTGTTCATCACTCTTTATATTCTGCATGATCATTAAGTGTCCTTTTATGCTATAATAAAGTTATTTTAACCCAGTCCTCACGTAATTTGACCCCTGTCTTCATTGATGCTCTATTGTCCTAGCACTGTACGTTCATGTGACAAAACAAACATCTCTGTCCTAGACCGCTGCCCCTCTTAATAATGGACCAATATCTCCCCTCTGGGCCATCCTTTGGAAACAGGGTTGCTCTTACATGAAGTGGAAAACCAGAGTTCATAAAGCAAGAAACTGTCCAGAGGACATGGTAGCGGAAAGGCATCCATAGGCCCTGAAGTTTAGATCGCTGTTTTCATACATAGCAACATGAATTAATCTCAGAAACTTAACACACATTAAAATCGGACAGATTTTTCTCCATATTCCTCCTATTAGAAGGCTGTATTCGGAGCCTTTATGCTGCCAGCAATGATGGCAGACAGCCCAGCTACCAGCCTTTGCAGGTTACATTTGCTTCAGACCTTAGACAAGAATGATTGATATTAGCTTTTCAGGGAGGTCTTTTCAAAAAGCATAATGGCAGTGATCATAGAGTTTTAAGATTTGATTTATTAAACAGCATATTGATTTGAGTTTGTGTACTATAAAAAGGAGTGCAAATGAAACTAGCAAAAGCAAACTGTATCTCAAAGCATTAATTTTATGCAACATTGTTACAAAATAACCCCAAATTATCTTGAACTACAGGACAACTGTGTTTTGCTAACTAGACAAGTTGGTACAGTTTTAGGTAGGTCACTGTTCACTCTAAGTCTTATCACTCCAAATCCAGTGGTCTAGATCCCAAAAGGCATGGTAGCATTTAATTCCAAAAATTACTTTGCCCAAAATTCTTGTGATCTCAAATTAGCAGTGTCTTAATAACTAACTAAAAGCTGGTGTGAACTTCTGCATTTTTATCCAAGAGTTAATTTGACCACCAAGTATACTCTTACATAGTTGAAAAGATAATTAAACCCTCTGCGGTCCAGCCTTGGGGACAAAAAAAAAGGCACTAACCACAGCAGCATTATTCTATTTCAAGAATTTGTATATGAAAATAGAAAAGCTATAAATTTGTTCTCAAGATTGCATTACTGATTATGATTTATTGATTTCAAGTGGCATTAAAATGTTGGGTATTAATTTCTACTGCTCTGAACTGTTACACAGAGTAACTTCTAAGGCTTCTGAATTGCTACATAGTGTTCCTGAAACTCTGGGTTACCTTTCCTGAGGCTTACTCTTTTTTTTCTTTTTTATTAGAAAAGACTGGGTGACCACAACAAAGCGACATGAGCACCTTTTCCAAAGACAAGCATCACTTTGTTCTCAAAACTGGGGAGAGGATAGACAAGATTTCCAAAGGAGCAAATCCTGTAGGAAAATGTGGAAACATCATGCATAGGTAACTAGAACACAATTTCAAGGAAATACAAGTGTATCATACCTCTTAAAGAAAGACCTTTAAATTCTCTGGAGGATAAAACAAAGCAAAACAATAAAAAGCTTTGGTTTTTTTCCTCTCCACAAAAATTAAATGTCACTCTAATTAAGAGATTTTACAGTTAAACAAACTTTTGCTTCTGAGAAAGCTACCAGACCCTGAACTTCACATAAGGTAATTTTTTCTCCTGATTGTTTGCCCATGCTGCCTTCACAATCACCACAGTCTCAATGACACAGCATATAGCAAAGATAGTGATGTGGAAAAGTAGTCGGTGGCATGAAGCCTTACTCCTTGATACTCTGAAGCTCTTGGGAGCACAAGTGTTACTTCTGGCAAGCAGATGAAGAGTCCTCCACTGACAGGCTACACAGCTGCTCTTTAGCCAGATCGTTGTCTGTGAAATACAATCTCCAGAGCTTTCACAGAGCCTAGCTGCTGAGCCTCACCTATTCAAACTGGGCAGTGGAGTAAGACTGAGGTTTCATTCAGTGCTTAAATATGAAAATGACTGTAATATGTGTGATGGACAAGGACTTGGAGAACAGTAACTCCAATGGATCTGAGTATTTGCACACATACACATTCTATTCAAAGCATCTGTAGGCTATAGAATGTTATCAGAAGACTAATATATCCCAATCAGACGGAATTTATTTATAGAGAACGCTCTTTTCGCAGTGTTAGATGCCTCATTAACTTGATTCAGCTTGCACACAGCAAAAATATTCCCTCCCTCTTCAGATTTTTGATAGGGAATTATAATTTCTTGTTTCATTTGTTAAAATCCTTTTGCTATGAGGACATTTCAGAAATGCTTTATTGCACATGACTTTTTAAAATGCCAGAGTATTCATTTTGACCAAAAGGCTTTCCTTTTGCTGATTTCCTCTTAAGAGAGATACCAGAGAGGATTGTCCTATTTCTTCTTTTCATTTGACTCTTTCAGAAACCATTAATAGCCAACATTTGATCCTCCTACACAAAAGTTCATGATAGCAAAGTTGAAAGAGTGGGTAATACATCGTGCTATGAACTGATTATAACTTTGGTATGTCACTGCTACTGTCACTATAAAGCTAAGGAAAATTATACTGTAAGAATTTTATCTAAATTTAAGTACAAACCCATTCCTGAGAGATTTATGGAACCCATAGGTCTGGAAAATTTGGAGCTTTTTAAACTCAGCATTTCAATTTATTGTGGAATTTTACAGGAGTTATCGCCACAAACTGGTCAGGAGAAACTGGCAAGAGTATAATTCCATTTTTTGTAGTTTACCATTTATTTCTTGGTTGCATAAAGCAATAAAGTCCAAGATCCTTTCCTCCTTGGTTTCATCTTCATAGTCTGCTCTCGTCACTGATTACAATTAAATACAAAGCAAAAGGAAAACATCCAAGTAAATATACGAACACACAAATGTATTGTATTCAGTGAATTCCAGTCATATGCTTACCCAGCAGACAGGGTCTCTCTAACAACTGGGATGCAACACAGATTAGGAGCTGGGGATGATATTTTTAAGAACTGAAGAAGAAATACATTCTTTAGTGGTTGCAGCTTGCATATAGTTTGATTTTAAAGTACTGATAGTTTTCTTCAGTGGGTTACTAATCAAAATCTTTCAGATCAACACAGCCTCCTTTTTTAACGTCTCTTATGAGAAAAACAATTTTTGCACACATTCGAACCAGTCCCACTACAAACTCCATTCTCTTTCCTTAACCATCTCATTAGTTTCAGTAAATATAGAGAACTGTCCTTTAGGAATGGCTAATTGAATTTCTTTTAAAGCACCATACGGGAAGGTGACATGAGAATAATTCTTTCCATCAAAAGTAAGTTTGTTGTAATGCTGTTTAAAGGAAGATTCCATTCTCTGTGAATCTGTGCAAAACAAGCTTCATTTTAAAAACATGGTGAAAATTAAGTTAGTTTTATTTCCAAGAGTAATCTGAGGGTCAGTTCCCTAAAATAAATAACCCAGCATTGCTGAATGTTGTGATTTTGTTGCAAACTGTCGTGATAATTTGTTGATTTATTAAAAACAAGGACAGAGGTAATGGAAGTTATGAGTCTTAAATCTTCCTGATTTTTTTAAAGTTCCCTTCCATGTACTATAAAACTAGTTGGTCAAAAGCTTTGAATCACTGTGATCAAAAAACACCCATAAATATCTCTGCCTCTATTCCTATGTCTGTCTCTGCTCCCTATGTTTCTCTCGTGTTCTCTTTCTGTCTCTCTTCAGCTGCATTATATTTTTAAGAACAATCTCATGACTTATGCACCCACTATGTAGCTCTTGAACATTTCAAGTATGTAATGTGCATAAGATTCTGGAATTTAGAAGGCTTTGAAACACAAAGAAATTATTACAGAGTAATCAGTTATCAGATGTGTTCTGATCTGCAGTAAGCATGTCTGAGAAATCCCATAGCACACATGATAATGATGGTGAGCTACTTTGAATTAGCTTCACAGTAAGCATTAAGGCTCAAAAACTTACCTGGAGCATCTGATGCATGGTAAATCAAAAATTATGCTAATTTTATTGCAAAATTATTTCTGCTCAAGCTTTTTAAGTTAAAGTTATGTGTACATTGCAAGTACTACTGCTTAGCACCATTTGGGTTACAAAGGAAACTGATTTGCTGAATGCCCTTCAGCAACATCCTTGGAGCCACATAATCCAGGGAGGACAAGGATTTCTTAGTCTGTAAAGTCCCCAGTATGACACAGACTGACCAGGCCATAGACCAGCCTCTCTCTAAGCAACAGGAAAATGGCATAAATGCCTCTTTTAACCCAGCAAATGTGGTTTATTTCTGTCTGTGAGAATGCTTTTTGTTGTATTGCAATACAGCCATATAAAATTTCTGCCTGTATTTCCTTCCTTGGCGCACTAATGCTGATGAGCCTGTGCAATTTCCTTAGTGATGAACAAACCTGCCATTAAAAACGCTGTTTAACCTAAAATGTATAACAAGGATAAAAACAGCAGCAGTTCATAAATGAGCCTGAGTTTCCATGGAGGTACTATAGATCGCACTTGTGTCTTAATTAGCTTCTCTGCTCTTTAAAAGTGCATTCTGGCTAATCTGATGGTCTACTGACAGTACAGACTAGTTTTATGAGCATGGAGTCCTCTTTCTTCCCATATATAGTGACTGAGATGATTAGGATGATCAAAAAACAGAACCTGTAGTCTGCTGATAAAATGACATACAGCACTCATCCAAGTGAAATCTGCTCATACAAGGTCCTGGAGGTTGGAAATAATAAGAATAAAAGTTATAGACCAGATATTTTAGAGAAAGACTTTTTCTCCTAATTTTTAGATTAAGGGACACTCATGGTATTTTTTTCTCTAATAGATCCCTAACTAATGTAATTTTAATTAAAATCTTACCTGTAAGGAATACAAGATGGCTGCAATCAGCTGTTTAAATTAATAAAAAAGTTTATATAAATTAATCATAAAATATTTCTGCCAAAATATATTTATGATAAATTTGTAATAAAATCTGGATCATTATCACATAAAGGTCAGCTAAAAATGACACATTCTCCAGAAAGCTTATGAGTTTCAACAGCCCAAGCAAAATTTTCCTCTTATCCCCTATTTGCATCTGTTTACCTCCTCAACAAAATATTCCAGTGGCATGAGAGCCTCCCAGTCATATTTTTCAGCTTCTTCATATAGCTACATATACTTTCTTTTCTGGCTTACAGCAATTACATTCAGCATGGCCCAACCTTTCCAAAGGATCACCAGCAAGACTGATAATTTACAAGAGAGTACTTGAGATTGTTCTGATATCTCATCAGCTCCTATATAAAGGAAGGGTCTACTAGGCTTTTAGTACATGAATTCTATACCCATACTTTTTAAATACTGGTCACCTCCCCCCAGCAAAGAACAAAAAAATTATCCTCAGTTTGCAAACAGTACTTTCTCACTTCTCTCTTCATTTTGATTCCCTTCCTCATTATCTTGTCTCAGCTTCAGGTTCTAATGTGTTGCCTTGTCATGTATGGACAGACTGTAATAGTTTATTATCAGCCCAGAATGACCCACGTCCATATAGATTCTACCTTAAATTCTTCCCTCTTGAGAATAGACTCAGATAATTTTTATCAAAAAAAAATATCTCCTTATCTTCTCAGGAGCAATGATATATCATTCCGTACTGCACCACAGTACATCAGGCTTACATTCTTCTGCGCTACAGAATACAACAAAAATAGCCAGAAAATGTTACAAGGTGTTCTCTGTGTGGCAAACTGGTGCTGTTGCTGGGAGAACTAACCTTCATTTATGCTATTTCAGTTTTTCACTGAATACTAATCGAGGGTCTTTGTGTATGTTGTTGTCTTCAGAATTTACAGGGGGTTTCTCTATTAGCAGCACTCCCATTGCCAGAATTTCAGGCCTTAAATTCGTA
Organism: Pezoporus wallicus; assembly: GCF_028554395.1. Lineage (NCBI taxonomy): Eukaryota > Metazoa > Chordata > Aves > Psittaciformes > Psittacidae > Pezoporus > Pezoporus wallicus. Next base: position 303,292 of record NW_026641737.1, on the reverse strand, counting down.
TGAGTGTATAACCTCTTTTGATCCAACATGGATTATCGTGATAAATTTATTTCTCTGCAAATAGCAAAATAATATTGTCATAAGTCAGACAGCATCTGACAGGTAACTAATGAAGACCAGATACTTGTTTTAATCACCATTCAATGGCAACAATACTTGTGTTAACCAGACTTATTTTAAAGACAGGTTCAGATAACACAGACTTGCTTCCTTGTTAGAGGTGTTAGGCTACTGTTAAATTATTCCCCCTGCCCCTGTGGAGCACTATGAAGCACCAAGAGGCTTGGACAACATGCACTAGAGGAACTCAGATACTCAAGCAATAACATGGGAGTTCAGATACACAGAAAGATAGATGGACCTCAAAGAATCTCATGTTGATGTGGTGGTATTCATGAACTAAAAGAGTAGCCCCCACACAGCCTAAAGTGAGTCAGGCTGATTATAAAATGCAAGGGATGCAGCCTCCCACATCTGACTCTAAATTCTCATTTGTTCTGCTAAAAAGAAAAAAAAAAAAGAAAAACCAAAACCTTCATTTGCTCAACCTAGTTTAAAGATTGTTAAGCAATTCTGTGATCCCTGTGAGCCATAGCAAAGCACATTCGAGCCTTTACACAATACTGCTTACTGGATCAGGTAGGAAAAGATTTTTTTGAGCCATCACAGTGGGAATTAATTTTGAAAGAAGGACATGAATCAATGTGTCTAAGCAGCAGAAGCAGACTACAGAGCCAGAAAGACTATGAGGAAGACTGCAAAGGATTGTTTGCATAGAAAATCTGGGAGGAAGAATGTTTTCTGGGCAAAGAGCTACTCAGATCAGGAGGGAACATAAAAAATAAACATTGGCCTCTTTGGTTCATGAACTGAGTGAAAATATCATTTATACAAATGGCTTCCCTATATGTTTTGTCAGGTTGCCATTATCACTTTTCAGTAGCCATTCTTAAAACTGGAAAAAAAACATATTTCAAGATATTACTAAATTTCAACATATTACTAAATTCAGGCTGAACAGCAAGATTGAATCAGGCTGCACTTTAAGGAATGATGTCTGAGACCGCAAGTACTTAATTCCCTTCAACTCACACTGCTGAGAAAGTGAAACGTCACAAACATAATGCCAGACTGCATAAAACACTCGTAAGGGGAAAAAAATAAATTTGCTTACCTTCCCTCCCCCACATCCAGTCCAATGGTTTCTGAGTTGGAGCCTTTAGAACTGGGGTCAAGGCATCACAACAAACACCATGACTTCCTCTCATAGTCAGTATTGCCTATATGTATGCAGGGACTGTGATTTGGAGAAAATGTACTATAAAAGGCAGTGCAGGATTAAAGGCTGTATACAATTAAAGGCAGCAATGGCTGAAAAAGGAACCATCAAAAATTGCATATACTTCGAGAGATGTACTTCTGTAGTTCTTAGTGAAATCTTATTTCAGATTCTGTTTTGTCTCATTTCCATTTAATTATGATTTTGGATTGTATCCCTCTAAATCTGTATGTCATTATTACCACAGCATATCTGGGCTTTTTTGAATGGCACTAATTGGCATCCTTGCTGGCAGTCTCAACAAAGAGGCCAAAGACTCTGTGTGTGTGGAGAATGAATTGTCACCTTCTTCAAAACTGTCCTTAAACAGGGCAGAGACATGCTGGAGAAGCTGGGTTTGTGATTGCTGGTGATGCTGAACCTGCACCCCTGTAGCAGTCTGAGGATGGTGCTGTGCATGGACCTCTTTCTGCTAGAAGTCCACCAGCCTTGCATCAGCCCAACTGCACTGCAAGGGTCCTCATACACAGCAGTATGCAGGACCAGAGTGTTAGATGAACAGCAAACTTCACCCTTTGAGAGCTATTAATCTGGACATTTTTGAGAGTAGTAAAACTCAAACATACAATTAAACTATAAATGTCCAAATACCTTCTACTTTCAGCTTCTGTTACAGTATAAATTGGATGAAGTCCCTTTCATATTGAAATGTAAATGCAAAACATAAATCCGAAAGGTAAAACCAAAATAAAAATGGCCAGCTTGGAAAAAGATAACATTTTTCATCTTTGGAGAAGATAATGATACAATATTCAAGTTTTCTACTCTAAAGGCAATATTTTTTGTCTAAGTCAACATACTTTACCATTTTTAAACTTTTCTCATCATATTTTTGACAGCAGGTTTTCCAATTTTGACAGCTTTTAAAAAGTAATTTTAACAGACGAATGATTTCTCCTCTCAGCAAAGTCAGATTATGTGAAATGTCAATGTAAAAACTATATACTGTGACACATAATCATTTTTCATTGAATTTACTTATTAATTTTACTTGCTATTGCTAATAAAATGTAAGTGCTTGGCTAATTGTATTGCTTATTTAAATTTTTAAAGGAATGTATTTTAAAATTGTATGTTTTTTCTGACTACAAAATTTCTCAACGGCAACTATAACTTGTCACCCTTTCAATTTATTTAAAGAAGAAGAATTACTATCACAATTGATATTCCCAGCTGAGCGGCCAAAGAATGAATCAGCAGGGAGAAGTTAAACCAGCCTTTCATCTATAAGTATGGGCTCTTTGATTTAAAGGTTGGAGGATATCTGCAGAATTTTGCAGGAATTTTTTTTTTTTAAATGGTGCATGTACTCCATAGAAAGCTGCAGACTTTTGTTATCTATGTTATCAGGTGGACACCTTCAGTAAGAGTGAACTCAGCAAAGAGGGGGGACAATCAGAAATGAAATGCACTCAAGGTTTTTGTATCTAAATCAAACTCAGCTCAAGTAAGGCATAAATGGGTTGGACCAAGTCCTTCCTCTAAGGGAATACTAGTTCTAAATCTAAGATTTCTGTTTCTTTGCAGTGGGTTTGGGTTTTATTTGTAATTTTCTACATCAGAAATCCAAAAGTATTATCTATTTCTACTCTATAAATCTAAATGAAAAAAAAAAAAACAACACAAACCAAACAAACACCTCACACTGTCAAGGTTAGTAAAGCATGTCTTCAAAGCATTTGGGATATAAGCCCAAAGTCATAGATTCATTGCTGTTTCACACACCTGTGAAAGGCTGGGATGCAATCCCAGCACAAAGGTCTCTCTTTATTTGTCTCACTGCAACCAGGAAAATACTCTAGAGCCTGAGATAAAGTACCCAGATAAGAGAAAATTAATAAGAAATAAAGACTTTTCCTCTTTATTAGTCTTAAATTCTCAAATAATCTTATGAAAAAGGACTATGTTTCATAGAAGGAAAAAGACTCAGTGTCAGGCCCTGTATTTAAAGTATTTCTGTATCAGCTCAACATAAGTGTCATTACAATCCATTTAGCATTCCATTTTGATCCATCCACTTCATATGTCGCTGGGCCAAACGCATGCTTGCATTTGAAATCACTGATAAACTTCCCGTGATGTAGGCTGCTCCTTCATGGCATTAACGTAAAACGGTTCTAAATCGAGCAATGTTCAATTATCATAGAAAGTACAGATGACTTAGTTCTTCGTTAACTTAATTGTTTTCCAGTAAAAGTGAAATGTGCTGTATGCAAATTAAATAATACCAAGTGTCAGCACTTAAAAGAAATGCTCATTTAGCTTCAGTAGAGGGGTTTTGTTGCAAATTTTGTTCATTTATTTTATAAGAAATTATGTTTGTCTTATTTTGTTCCAAACACAATATGATTGTGAGACACAGTGCCTGCTGGCAAAGTTGGAATTGCTGTCAGCAGGAAATGGCAAACTAATAATAAATGGTGGTAAAATATTTATGTTATAGTTTACTGGGAAAATGAATGCGGTTTTCTATTTCATTCCTGCTTGAGACAGTACACAATAACAGAGTTGTTTTCAAAATAAGTGGATAGGATTCTAAATGCTGTGGTGACTTATCTTGTAATCATCAGCTAAAAAAAAAAAAAAAAAGAATTTATAAAAATAGAGCCTTTTACTGACTCCAATTTAGGAAATTTTAACTGGGAGCATGTAGGGCAGTAATTAGTAGCATCTCACATTCAATGTCATTTGACACTAGTCTGATAGATCAAACGTTTGCATATGTGGTCTACGTAGTTGCTTACTCATAATTTTCAATAACAGCGCTGTTCTCATACAGGGAAGGGTGGTCCAGAGCCACTAGAGTACTCCGCAGGATGGTGATGTTCAAGTACAACACTGTGTTTATGTACTCCCCAAAGTGTATCAAAGCTCAGATCCACAGAAATAAAAGAAAAGTCAAACAAAACAAGCATTAGACTGCGTAAAATAAGGTATGGACAAGGCAAACAGGTGAGGCATTGTTTAGGTGGCTAAGATAGATCAATATCTATGCTTGCAACCCAGGAATTCTGCCTGCTTTCCTCTGGCATTGTGCAGATCATCTTACGGCTTGCAGACAGACTGTCGCCAAAACCCAACTGACAGACAACCTATTTCACCCTTGCAAAAATCATACTCATCTTCATTCTTGTAGCTCATGAGGGAAAAATAAAAGCCCCTACACCTGCGCAAAGTCATGCTGAAGTGTAGACATAAAACAACATCGCAGCTAACATTTTTATTATTATTATGCTAATTACAAGATGAAAGAAGTTAAGTTTTCTATTCCTTCAGTTACCAATGACAAGTCCGTGCATTTTGCCTAGGCTGGCTTATCAAAGCAAACTGCAGTAGTCTTTCAGGGTTTGAAAAAGATTTGTATGACGGGTTGATACTGTTCCCTCCTTTCTCTTCAAATGATCTGTTTTATTGTTTTATTATCTGTTTATTGCAGTTTGAGACAGCGAGGTATTAAAAAGCTCTGACTGCACATCCTGATGACATAGACCAGTTAAAGCCCTTTCCCCTTCAAAAATATGTTTTAATTTCAACCTGGTTAGATTAATGTATCATCATTTTAAAGAGCCACTGGGGTCCTTCAATAAAATCTTGAAGATCACCAGCCAGATAATCAAGATCACAGCTACCAGAAGCAGGATTTTGTATGAAACCATGGAGTACTTAATTTCAAGCACCAGAACTTCCTATGGGAAAACCTGCCTACAGAATGGGATAAGCTGTAGATCATGCCAGCTTCAATACAGAAGGGATCTTTCGTGCAGCCTGTATCTTTTGGGTCTTAGATACACAGTATCTCAATTTGAGGGTGGGGAAGGAAGTGAGAATACGGCCTTTTTAAACCCTTAGAGAAAGCATTGGTTTTGCTTTTATTAAAGGTGATGTACAGATACTACGTTCTGTTCACTTTTTAATTGAAAATCTCACACTTTTTTCCTCATCTCTGAACTGATTAGCTATTAAAATAGATATAGAATTTCAAAATAATGTCTATTTCCTTATTTTAAGAGGTAAAATGTTCAGCTTTAATCTCCAGAGTGTAAAAGGTCACCTTTGTAGACTGATGCATATCGTATCTCCAAGTAATGAGAACAAGTGTGCTTTTCCTCAGTGCAACAACCTCAGTTATTCTGATACTGCAACCATTTTCCTGCCTTACCTTTATAGTAGGGGAAATGTAATTTACTTGTCAGATTGAAATGTTTGATATAAATCTTTAGCCTTTCTTTCAAACAAGTATTTCTGAAACATTATATTATAAACAACTGGCATGTTTAATTAAACAACTGCTTTATTTTCAGCAGCAGAAGAAGGTATGATTATATTAATAGTAGGACCTGTGACCAAATTCAAAGAAAACATTTTCAGCTCAACAAGGAGGTATGATTATCTTAATTTCACAGCAAGACATGTGACTAGAATTGAAATAAAATATTTAAGTATCTGTATTTACAATTAATAATAAAAAAAAAATTGTAAAAAAATGAATAAATGCAATTTACAAAGTATATCTTCCCATAATAACTCTTGCTTCAAATCACAGGCTGGCTAAGAAATTTAAATCAATTAAACAGAAGTCAAAGAGCTGTTTATTTCTATGATGAAGTGTTTTAACTGAATCACCATTTACTGCTACTTTTGAATTAAAATACTATGTTTCTACAAAAGTGTGATATCAAGTCTTCTCTACATTTTAGAAGCTGGCTTTTGTAGCTAGACAGAGAATCAATGCTTAAGCTCGCATGATTTGTTCATATAAGTCCATTTAGCATAAATTATTTCACCAGCATGAGTAAACGAGCAAAGTTTCATTTAATACATTGACTACATTGAATAACAAATACTCTTTTTAAAAGATCACTAATAATGACATTGTTGCTGGGGTTTATTCTGATGTCTTGAAAACAGTTTCTCTCATTTCCGTGCACCCTATCATGATTTTCTACTAAGAGAAAAAAAGTTACAAGGTGTTAATAGGAAAAGGGATGAGATACAAAAAAAAAAAAATATTTTTTTAAATCTTTTCTTGCATTTTTGAAATTAAAAAAGCAAGATATGAATAATTTAAGTGCTTATGACCAAGTGAAATTAGCATTGAGAAAGCAGAAGCTGTTAAAGGAAACATACATTGAACTACAAACCTAATTACCCATATTTAGATATGTCTATTTAGGTAAACAGATGAAATATTTTTGATCCAGATGTGACAATTTCCATGCTGTCATTTACCTTGCAGAGATCATAGAATTTTTGCTTTTATCACATTCCCCCGAGTACTTTCATGTTTTCATTAAGAAGCAGTAGTTGAGAAAACATGTCAGATGCTAAGCAAAAAATCCACAATGCGGCAACATTAAAAAATATGTAACAACTATTTTGGAAGAAATGTCTTTAAACCAACTTACATACAATCTGAAATGATTTCCCAATGAATGTTAATTATCTTTAAAGTTCCAACATGACATGACTTCAAGTGCTAAAGAAAACACTCACTGATTTAGCCACTGTATAACCAAAGAACAAAAATTAACAGGTAATTAACAGCTTTGATAAATAACCATAGGTAATGTTGTATTGGTATTTGGAATGATTACTCCAAGGCTGGCTAGAGGTTAAGCAAAAAGCTAAGTGATGTCCACAGGCAAGTTGTGGTCATTAAAGATGTGATGGTTTTTGTTAACAACTGACTTAAAATTAAGCTTATCCTGAAGGGCAAAAATGTCACTGTCTGAGACTATATGCTTCTCTTTTTACAAAAAATCTTCATATATTATTCCTGCTGTAGCTAATGAAACTCCTCGGGGATTTGAGTATAGTATACTAGTTTATTGTATCATTATCTCAACATATCTAGCAGTTTGTAGAATGCTCATTAAGAATATTTCCCATCACAATTAGGTTGAACATGAACATTGTTTAAGTAACATAAAAACACCAATGTGTCAAAAGTATTATGTAACAATTTTGTATAGCAATGTTCCTTTGTCAAATGTGGACAACAGCCTAGTTCCCTGTAATTTATTTACCTTTATACAAGCAAGTGGAGTATGAGAGGACAAGTCTTCCCATCCTCTCACACAGAAATTGCTTAGATGTCAGTGGAATTATTCATGAAAGTTAATGAAGTTTAGTGCAAGATTTTGAATTGTTAATTTACTGGAGGGGGGGGTAATATATATGGGTTAACAAAGATGAATTTTTCATTTTCCTGATAATAGAAGATTTCCTTAGAGTCTTCTATGCCATATCCCATCAAGATACATCATTCTGCAAAGGATATGAAGAAATCAAAAGCAAGCATTCACATTTGCTAATATATCCTTTGAAGCTTGTGGAAGAGAAAGAAGAGCAGCCTCTATTGCGCTTTGTACAAGGCCGAGCAGTCAGCACTAAATAGATAAATGAAAATAACTGGTTTGCAGAAGATGGAAGAGACAACAAAACTATCAGCCAAACTCTTAATTGTAACCTTCTAATATTTTTCTGCAATGTATCTTTCTATATAGAATGTCCTTTTACTCAATCTGTGAAATGCTTTGCTGATCCAAGCTACACATTTAACCAATGACTCTGCTTCTACTGCTATCATTTCAGACCTTGACTTCTTCCCTTCTTTTTCAGCCCTTCCCTCACTCTCTCTCTGTTCATCCTCAGCTGAATTTTGCAGTTGTTCCTGAATCAAGCTCTACTTCCTTCTCTTTTGAGAAAGAAAACTACTTCTATTAACACCTTTGATCCCCAGTCTACATGTGGTGTTGACAAGAAAAGTCAGCCACTGGCTTTTGTGTGTATCACCCCAAAGGCCACCTCTGCATTTCTGTTTAAACTATTGTACCAAAAATCATCTATCTTCATGAGGAAATATGAATTTGCTTTGGTCATCTGCATGATTCAACAAATTGTGGCTGCTCTTTCTACCTTCAGAGAAGTTTAACAGCAATTTTATCTGCTTTTTTCTGCAAACTGTGTGCCTCTCTCTGATAATCAAAATAACTAACCCTGAGGAGTCCCTGTACTCAAGTGAGCTCTTAGTAGCATCCACTCCCTTTCACACACCATGCATCTTGGATAATTGGATAGCCTCCAATCCTTTGAGCTCCATAATTTGGAAAGGTAAATAAGAATGGCTGATACCAAGCTGATCTCCCATACTACACTCATGTTCACAACAGGTTTTTCTCAGAGTCTTAGGACATCACCAGCCATTCTGGGTCTTTTTCTAACCTACTTTCTCAGTTTAAATAATAAGGATTTCAGGAAAGTCACTATATGTTGCCATTTTATAGTGCCTAACCATGCTCGTCAGTGGTAATCTAGGCATTTTATAAGAAGTACCAGTACAACACAGAGAAAGCAGCACATTTTCCATTTCTCTGTTGCACCTGGAAAGATTACTCTCACCCTGCATTCAACCAACACTACTTTGGGGTTTTATTCTTGTCCCTTTTTCTCCCAGCAAATCACTACCATTATTTAATCCTAGTAATCCTCTTGCCTTGCCTTTTACTCTGCACCACTACAGTTAGAAATATATTAATATTTCCATTGCCTTTCATTGCATTGATTATTATCTACTTCATCCATATTTCTATTCCACTTATTTCACCATTTTTGGGGAAAATTTCCTTTCTTTGCATATTTTCAGTCTGACTTTCCATTTAAAAGTAAAGCTTCTTTGAGGCTTTTCCAAACACCACCCTACTTTACAATCACATACCATGTCTCTCCTGTCACACTCCTTGCTGCATCAGTTATGCTGCAGTTTTCTGACACTGCTGCTTTTGCATATGACCTTGTATCTGTCCCATGGTGCCAGCCTCCATTATGGACCCATTTTTCAAAGAGTACCTGGCCAGCTTCACAAGTATTTACTCTCATTAATCACCCCTTGCAAATATGTTTGAAAAACACTCCACTATGGCCTTTTCTTTTTTTTTTTCCACTTTTATGGCTTTTGTCTTGCCCATCAACTTGCACTGAAGCAACCTTGGGAATATAACCCAAAATATATGGTTCCAAAAGAGAGGTGAAATGTTAGCTTACATCTGAACAAACATACTTTCCAAGAAACATGATAAATTCTGTCTGCTGTAACCTGCACTTTAAAATCCATTAACTTTGTTCTATTAAATTGCACATAGATAGTGTAGATTCTTAACATTCACAGACTTCACTTTTGATAGTCTGCAACACTCACAACTCTAAAATATCCATTCTTAAAAGCCTTGTGCTGTTTCATCCTATCTCTGAACAGCAAGCAGGTAAATGGACTTATGAATGTAGAATAACTTCTTAACTCTCCTAAATACAGGATAACTGTAGATTTAGATCTGTGTAGTAACATTAAAACTTTAGCTTGTATCTTTGACTTAGTGGTAAGCTTTCTACTAGGGTTCTGATATTTTATGCTATTGCTTAGAAATCTTGGTTTCTAAAAGAAAATCTGATCATTCTGGAATTAAAAAAGAATAAATATAAGGAAGTTTCATTAATTTAAGCTTCCATTCATACTAGTAGATCATGCTCTCCTAAAGGCAGCAATTGAGTTCATTTTCTAATTGCAAAGAGGGTATGATGTTTTTTACCGGAATTATAAGTGTTTCTTATTATAGGTCAGTATTTTCCTTTACTTTCCACAAATTTCTAATGCAAAAAAAAAAAAAAAAAAAGGAAGGCTTATTAGAAAGACAGGATTTCCCAATAGTTTGTTAATCCTGCATTTTCTTCATGACAAGATATGGTGACTTTGCTGAAACCTATTATTTTTTAAACTGAGAAAATAGGTTAGAAAAATACCAAAATTGGCTGGTGGTGTCCTAAAACTCTGAGAAAACTCCTGTTGTGAACATGTGTGTAGTTTGGAAGATCAGCTTGGTATCAGCCATTCTTATTTACCTTTCCATGGCTTCCCATTTCCTATGGAGCTCAAACCTTTCTTAGTGTAGTGGATTTACCTGTCTTTCAACAGCTTTGGTTGTTGGGTGGAGAGATGTTGGCATTACTCAGACCTATTCAAATGATTTGGTCTGAAGAATCTCTAGAAAAATTGTCATGTAAATATTAGTTCAAATTTGAATACGAATGTCAGTTTAACTGCATTTGTAACTAGTTATACTTTATTTGACTTTTTTTTTTCCTCATCTAAATATGTCTTTCCATTGAAGCCAGAATGTTTCATAAAAACGTGTCAGTTTTAATGAAGTTTTCAATGGGAATGTTCTAAATATCCTGGCTTGTCTATTTAGTCATTTCCTAATGAGAGAGTGAAACAAAGAAAGGGTTGGAAAGAGAAATACACACACAAAAAAAAAAAAAAATCTGTCTTTTTTTGGCCACAAAACAGATATATGCAATTTTTTGACATAAAAATGTTCCAAATAGTTTTGTTTTATTTCCAGTGGGGAACAAAAAGACATCTCAAACCATACATATTTTCACAAACTGGGACATTAAATGTTGCCTTCAGGTTAGTGCTAGGTATGACATTTTATGTTTGCTTCCTGCAAACCATATAATAGGTCTGTAATAAGGAATACTTACGAAAATATTTTTCAGCCTGCATTCATTAGTAGTCACCAAGGGAAGTTCTACTTGACTGTAATTTTATATCTACAGTTTTTACATATGTTGTGTTGGCCTATAGAAATGAGCTCTTTAGAGAAAAGAAGCAGTACTTACAAACATAACAAACCAGTACCGTACACACAGATGATTCTGAAGATTGTGTTCAATTAAATTTCAGCTAGTATGTCAGTTATATTGACTGTACGTGTATGACATATCTGTTATATTGCATGCAAATATATTTTAATTTTACATTTTTACTGCGTCTACAAATGTTTTTGATTTAAGGCATAAAAAGATTTGATTTTGAATTTTCCGTTGCTGAATAAGAAGATGGAACTGAATTGATCCATAAGGCCGCCCCTGTACTTGCAATTAGCCACTGAATAGGTGCAAGGGTGATACAAATTTGCATTGGCCAGCCCAAGATCCCTAAAACTCAGGAAGCTGTGGCTGATTTCCCTTGCCTATAAGGAACTACACTGTGAACAAGTGTTTGCTGCAAACTGTGTCCATGGCACTTCACAATGGTCAAGGACACAAAAGGTCGAAGGAACACGTATTCTCTCTGCCAAAGTATGTCAGAAAACACTTTCCTCAAATCTTAGGGAAGGAAGATTTTAGGAAATCTTAATTTAGAATTTATATTAGGACGTCAAAACCTAGAATTAAGATGTGTCAAAGGTTGAGAACAAATGTCACAGGTTCCTATAGCAATAATTTTAATATGTTAAAAAGAACTCCTAGATAACCCACAGAATACAACCATACTCCTCATTACAAAAGGAAATAAAAAAAATTTAAAAACAAACTATTCAGAGGTCCCTCTGGTCAGATCTGGGGAAAAGCAATATTCCTAGTCAAAATTTGGAATCTGTTTTTTCCTCAGAACAGTGATTGTTACGTCATGACTTTTGAAAATAAAGCAATCATCTGGCATTCTTTTGTGTCACTATTCAGACTTTCAGCTGAGGTAAGCTAGCCAAATGTAGATCTATCCATACTGAAAATAAGACCACAAAAAGTTCACATAGCTTACTTAATTGGCTAATACAATGTAAATCGCAAATTGCAAAAATTCATGCCAAAAGGGAAGGGTCTATGGACTGAGGATTACCACAAGTGATTTACAAATAACTTTTAGTGGTACAAGTAGTAGAGAACTTTATAGCCTGTTTGCAGACAGGCAAAAAAAGAATAAATTAAAATTTGACACATCAACTATTTGTTCTACTTTGATCAGTTCACTTTAGCTGATAACTGCAGTAGAAACATTTTTTATATGTTTTTCATACTGCAGTGATGTAAGGCACACATACAGCATAGATATGATGGAAGGCCATTTTTCTTTTTTTTTTTCCACTCATGATCATGTAGAGATTCTTTGGACTACCCACACTGTTTACAAGGTGGTACATGTATCACCTATAAAACATCTGCGAAGCACAATATGTGCTAAACGTTAGTCAAGGATCGCTTCCTTTCAAAGTGATTATTGATCCACTGCTAAAACAGCTTATAAAAACAACCATTTGGGAAAAGACTTACAACTTTTTACTGCTATTCTGTTGCACATTTTAAAGTTATTTTTAGAGGAAATTTCAATAATGCCAAATAACTTTGATCTAATTATAGATGCCTACAAAATCTAAGAATATATACCAACAGTAATAGTATTATTTATATTTCTATCGAAAGGAAAGATAATATCCAGGACTGGCTTTTAAAACTATTAACGAGCCCTGGCAATGCAAAAAAAAGATGGATTAGGTAGATGTAATGAGATATGATTAAAGGGTGTAGGCACTGAAGGGTGTTGGAGAAATTCTTTTCAGGAGGAGTATAATTAGTGTCTGATAAAAGTACTTAGTAGATGAGATTTTTGAACAAGAAAGGTTAAGATAAACACATACCATATGACAAACCTGTTTATTTTTTTTTCCTTTGGTTCTTTGTATAGTCAATAATCTGTTGAAGTTTTTTTACATAAATAACATTTGTTGAATACTGGATGAAACTTCACAAGACAATTAAAGGGTTTTAATTGCAAATAAAATGTTGAAATGTCCTATTGCATTTCCATTACACATTTCTGTGTTGATTTATGGAACTTCAGTTGTAATATCCAACCTTTTCCTGAAATAAAACAACAACTGAACTTCTTAAAAATCAAGGTTTCTAGAAGTTGCTTAGCAACTTTCAAAGCACTTTTATTAAATTGGAAGCTATTTCTTCTAGTTTAGGCTTTAAAATATGGAGCAGCCTAAAACAGACCATCCCAGCCACATTTATATAAGTCCTGGACAGAGATCCTTTTTTTCTATTTGGCCAGCAATATTTTGTACACTTTAAAATTCCTATTAGAACGATATCAGGTCTTCGGTGTTCCACTTGTAAGTGTTAACCTTCAGTCCACAGCTGGAGTTTGAAATACGCGAAATGTTACTCCAGATAGAGCACTCATAGATGAATGGCAGGCTAATACATTAGATATCTAGGGATCCAGAAGGGCTTTCACCATTAAGAGTTTTTCCGAGCATGCATATGGTCATGCATCTGTGTAAGGAAGTTACCATGAGAAACATGAAGAAATTAAATAACAGCAACAGCTGCCTGCCATGCATCTGGGGTACTTCTCATTGAAGGAGAGCTACCACCTCATGAAATCCAGTCTCTATGTTCAAGACCAGCAAAGACGGATTTCTCTCTTGTTTCTTTGCCCTTGCCTTGTCTTTTCTACAGTAGCTCATTGCAACAGAATATTGTTCAGGATTTGCAGTATTTTAATAGTCCTTTCATACTTATGACTTCCTAAGCATGAAGCAAGCAGCAAAGCAAAACAGCAAGCTGAGATCAGCCATTGCATGGAACTCATATGCTGATAGCACTAGCCTTGTTTCAGAGCTAAGCCATAAACCATGATCATTTTTCTAATCCTTGAAAACTTATCACCCTTAAGGACAGCCACACATCAGAAGCCACTTTTCTTCCTCTGTCCGTGTACAGGAATGTTCACCGTCTCTTAAGAAAGGCTTTCTGCGGCATGCATGTGTGATATTCAAGTCCCTGCATGGCATGGAGAGTGATCCTATTTATGGAAAAATACACAATTACATAAAGCAATCTATAAGCCATTGTCCAAGTTATTCAAGTGTACATCTTATTAAGTACATAAAACCAGTTCCCACCAGTTCCACAGAACATCTGAAATCCCTACAAGGTGCTGAGTTCAGCTGTCTTGCAGAAACTACCCCAAAAGACTTATTGTTATCAATGAAACGATAAACAAAACAAATTAAGCAATTGGCAAAGACCTCTTGTTCCTCATAAGTACAACCCAAGTACATACATTCAGATTTGAGGATTATTTTCATAAAGCTAGATATGGGCAAAGGGAGCAGTGCTTTTTAGCTATTTCAATAGTAGATCAAGGTCATAAAAAGAAAGGGAACAGATCATTTGTATCATGATTTCAGCAGTTTATACAGATCCTGAAAGTCCATTAGTAACTAATTAAGAGATACTCCAAACATCAAGCAGATTTTTCAGTAAAAGTGAACACAGGGTCCTGTTCTAGTTGCCAGGAGAATGCCTAATCAATGACCCTAAAAGCAGATTGAAAAACTCTGGTATCAGGGAGTAATATGTTACTTATGAAATGTAATTATAATACTCTGCAAGTCAGCATTGTTCAGTATTGTCAACACTGTACAGTGCTGCTTCTTTTTCAGGTTCAGCTAAATATGGTGCCCAAAAAAACTCTGAAATAACTGATTTTTTAAATGAGGATCCCAAGCTGATATGCTAATTTGGCTTATGCTTTTTTGAAACTAGAAACTTTAAAACATACAGATGAAAGATGATGATAGACCATCTATTTCCTGACAATGAAAGGATGTTCCTCACATTGCATTATTCTCTAGATTTTTTGCAAACTTGGTATCAAATGGCTAGATTCATGGGGCATCCAGCATTTAGTTGAAGAATCTTTTTCACCAGATTCCGTCAATCCATCAATCAGGAATATTTTGAGAACATTCAAACCTAATTTTTACATTTTTTAATGTTAGTTTATTTCTCCCACTGATAACCCATGACCATCAAAAAAGGTTCAATGGACTCTGCAGCAGCAGAAAAGAAAACAGAGGTGCCATGAGCTCTATTGGGTTGCAGGAGAAGGCAGGAAAGTTCTTTGGGAAGGATAAGGCAGATGGGCTACTTCCTTCCCAGACACTTCTTGTACGCCTCTGCTCACACACCACCTTATGGAAGTCCTGATGTCCAAGTTTCTTCTTGTAAACCAATGACACTCTATCAGAGTTTCGAGGAGGTCATGGTGGAGCTGTACAGGGAAAGTCGGGACATGTTTATGACCTACATGAAAACAAGGCAGCAAGCACTTTTCTGCTTTGCTTCTAGAGGCATGGAGGTGTCAGAAAACTCTTAGAGGCATTGATAAAGGTGGCTTCATGTGCTGCAAAACCAAGACAATACTCAGACACCCATAGACTAGCACTATTTTCTGCCATCACTTGTCTGGGTACTACAAGCTGTGGCCTGCTCCATCTTTGGGGCAGCAATTATGTAGGCTGGAAATCAGTAGTACTACCCTGCTCTGTAAAACACATCTACTTACTTGCCTTCACTGTTATTAGGTTTTCTTCCCTTTTCCTTCTCTTTTCTTGGTATGGTCTTATGTAGCTGTCACCGATGCTGCTGTTCTGCTTTAATAATGAACCAAAACCATGTAACTTTTCTTCACGTGCCAGATTGTGGCACAGCCTCCAAAGCAGCAACTTTCATTGGTGAGTCTTGAACATACAGTACACCACAAAGAAAAAGAGCAGAGTTTGCCTACAGATACTCCGCATTTTTCACTGAGCTCATTTTAAGCTGACAGAAACTGGCTGCAGTGTTTGAGTGACAGAATGTATGCTATCCGAACTGGAAGCTGGTGTGGAGGTGAGGAGTATCTGAAACATAATGAAGAGTTTTAGTAAAGATGTAGAGGTAAGTCCTGTCAGAAAGGAAAACTGTGGACTAAGACCTGTTGGCCTTCAATGCTTTAGGTGCTTCCGTAGAGAACTGAAACCCAACATAGCTTTGATTTTTTTACACAGGGAGATTATGACTAATATTTTCTGCTATAGAATTGTCAGTGTGTGCAGTTTAGTGTTCGCTATAATTGCTATACACTGGTTCATAATTTTATTTAAATGTGAACTTAAGGGGACTGTTTTCTGCAGCATTCTTACTTGCTTTTGTGTTTTTCTTTCTTTTTTTTTTTTTTTGACTACACTGGGATAGGTTCTGCTTCTAGATGAAGGGAGCATTTCCCTCCCCCCTCACCCAAAATAAAAAGTTGCTCTTCTAAATATCACCCTACTTCAGTAAGGTCTCTGCAATCTGTTGAAGATTAGGGACACATTGTATGCAGGAATAAAGTTGCCAGGGATTAGATGGAGCAGTGAAGAAAAAAAAAAAGAAAGAAAGAAAAAGGGAAAGAAAAAAAAGGAAAAAAATCACCAAGCTGATCTGAGAAACTGCAAGGCATCCAGCTCCTTCTTTGTCAGGAGAACATGTATCTTTTCCCCACTACTTTCAAGGAGTTGAAATAACTATTTGAAAAATAAGGAAAATTGCTCCTCACCTCATGCTTAAAACAATAATGAGATTTAGGTACCCATCATTCTGAACTGCAGCTTTAGGAAAATATTGGCCCCCTTTTCACCTCTCAAACTGTCAGAAAATTCTTTGCATGTTCCGTTTCAGAAAACCCCCCAAATAATGGATAGTTCCTTTCAGAAACTGCCAGTAACACCCCATTCTTCCCAGGATTTCAGAGCTCACAGTAGTGGCTGCATAGATGAGGCCATCACAAGCCAGAGACATCATCAGCACAGAACACTCTGCTATTTATTTAGACTCTGAAAAAAGATCCTTCTTGCTTATTTTCCTAAAATAATTAAAATGCATCACTTAAGTTCCGATTTGCCAAAAAAAAAAAAAAAAAAGAAGGCGTGGGAGCATAAATGTTTTGGCTCTGAGCTGACAGTAAATATATCTTCATATCATGTTTTTATTTTACCATTTTTAATGCATCTATCCTCCTAGCCCCTTCTCTCCCTGTCTCCCCCCCCCATTCTCCCCCATTAATTCCTAAAGTGTTTGAAAGAGCCCTGGAGCTCACAGTATTCTCTCCCCTCTTTGCAGCGGGGGAGAGATGCATTGCTTCCCCCCCTTGCATGCCTGACAACGTGGTAGAAGCTTTACGGGCCTGCGGCGCCTGCGGGGGCACAGAGGGAGCGTGTGGCTACAGCCCCCCTCTCCGTGAAGCCGGAGGAGCCCAGGCCCCGGCGAGGGCGAGACCGGAGGTCCCGGCCGGTGCCCGCGGCTGGCGCAGAGCGGCTCACGGCACGGCTGCGCGTCGCCTGGGGCCTGGAGCCATGCTTACCCCGTGCCTGTGCCCGCATCGGTTCTGGTTTGGGGTTTTGCTGCTCTTGGTTATCGATGGGGTTTTAACCCGCAAAACAGGTCTTCCGGGCGTTACCCCAAATTCCTGCACTGCTGACACCAGGGGGGAGTTTCTTGGATGAAACTAGGGGAAAATATATATACATATATATAAATTTAAATCTTTCCCCTCTTTAAATCTGTTCCCCTCGAAAGCTAAGAAGCTCCTGTTATTTGCATGTTGTACAGAGAGTCCAGCTTGATATTAATTTAAGAAGGATAGCTCCAGCATTGCTGGTGATGTTCATTTGCAATTCCTACACACTGGCTATTATGTGCAGTGAACTAATCCTGCCTTGCCTTGGAAACAGAGCTTCCACTTAGCTCACTGCGCTCCTCAGATTTCCTTTATAAGGGAGCTGTTGTTTTGCTGGGATTTTATTATTATTAATAATATTACATAGAAAATTGAATGCTTCCAACTCTTCTGCACTTTTGGGCTCCTGCCGTGCTCCCCTTGCCGTAGGACATGGAAGCTGGGAGCACCCACTTTTGGTTCCTTCTCCCTGCTGCAGCTGCTGGGGGTGAGCACTAGACCACAGGCCGGTCCTCTCACACCCTGTATCGGTGTCCGGTCGTGAGGACCGTCGAGGTTTAATCGCATCCATCTGCTGGCATTTATTGGAAGAAAGAGCGATAGGGGCAGGCTACACGACCGGAAGAGCTGCTTCTCCTCTTAGGCAGCCACTAAGTCGATCGAACTTCAGCCAGGGATGTATCCAGCCGCTAAACTTAGGGTCCCGAAATCCTGACCCCTTTGAAACAAAGAGATCTTTTGCCTCTGGGACCCTTTGTAAGCCAAACTGCCCATTTCCCCCATGAAAGCAAACACAGAGCCCCATGCAAGTGTCCTCCACCCAGCCATCCGCGTTTTCCAAGAGCGCCAAGAGCTCCCGGAGGTGAGGAGCCACCCGTAGCTCCGGGCAGAGCCAGGCCGCGTTTCGTCCGGGCCCGAGAGCCCGGAGCTTCTGCCTTTCGCTCCTGAGAAGCGTTTAAAGCGTTTATTGGCATTATGGCAATACAGTGCACGGTCAGAAACAATGCAAGAAGTTACAGGCTCGGCCACCGCAGCCTTCCCCGACAAACCAAGGGAAGAAGCCTGAGATCTGCACTAAGGTACCCAAGGGATTAAATAGTGTTTGCAATTTTAGTGGGGTTTGGTTTACGTCATCCCCCTTCTCTCACTTTGACCTCCCTCCCCCCATCCGATCCCCTACCCCGGGGCAAATCTTGTTCCCTGTGATTGTGCGGCAGTTACCGAGGTGCCTGGTTTAACCTCGGATGACTGCCTGGGACATTTCGGGACCGATTACTCTGTAAAGTACTGTCTCTCGAGTCGCTTAGGATGAGGATTTCTCGCCGGCGGTTCGGAGCTGTCCGGTGACGCCTCTGCCCCTCGCCTGGGCTCTAGCGCGTCTAGCAAACGCAGCCTCCCCTTCTCCAGAAGAGAATGATGGACTCGTGTTTACACTCCAGACAGCCACTAACTTCTCCGATCTCTTCCTCTAGACCCCCACTGCTCCCCACCGCACCCCCTACCCCACTCCCTACCCCCCGCCTTTTTTTCTTTTTTGGTTCTACTAACAAAACCTGGCATTTGATGCCAGCACTCTGTCCTGTTCTGCTTTTGCATCATGACCGCTCAGACCTCATTCATTACGGATCCTTCTCCTGGACAGTTCCCCACTTTGGATGTCAGGCGTTTCTCGTCACGTCACCTTCTTCCTCCACAGATACCTCATCAGGGAGAGGACACATCCCAGGCACAGCCGCAGGCAGCAAAGCCCGCCTCCCTCTCTCCCCCCCCCCCCCCCCCCCCCCCCCCCCGCCCCTTGCTCCCTGCGACCGCCCTTCAGGCCCCAAGGCTTGCTTTTTCCAGGGCTCTAGAAATGCAGAAATATAGGAAAGCCTCTGCAGGACCGGCCGCTAACGCAGCTTCCCCGGTGCCCGAGCCAAGGGTACCTATTTAGCAGCGAATTTCCCCAAGTATGACACGACTGACACAGGCACCCTTTCTGACCGGGGTGTTCATATCAGTCCCTGCCAAAATACTTGCAATGCTGGAGAGCGGTGCTACTGAGATAGGGAACTGTGTCTGAAGGTAAGTTAGGAAATATTAAACGACTGCTTGGTGGAGGGTGGGAAATGCAGACAGCTTTGCAGGAGCTCCTAACCCAGCCCCAGTAGATCCCCATTTTTCTGAGAAAAAAGGTAGAGGTATGAGGGCATCTGTTTAACCCTCTTATTAATCTTTTTGAAAGCAGGAAATGAGATATAATCTTTAGGTGCTGACTTGTGACTTTCACTGTTGGTAGTTTTTGCAGTACCGGCTACTACAAGGTGTGCATGTGGCCCAAAAAAAAATAATACAAAACAAAAACAAAGAAAAAAAAAGCCCCATACACACACACAAACAAACAAACAAAAAAAAAACAAACACAAACAAACAAAAAAAAAACCAACACCCAAAACACACACACACAAAAAGAAATGCAGGCCCAAACTCCCGTGACTCCCGTGAGTCACAATGTTTAATAACTAACTAGGTTCAACTCTGCATGTCTACGTGTGTTTGTATTCCCATTGTCAGGGAATAAGGGTGTATGTTCTTCATATGTTAGGTTTGCAATTTCGTGTTGATTTCGACATTCCCTAACGACCCATCCCACAGAGGTGTCTAAAAGCACCTACAGATTATCTCCCATCTCTCTAATGTGACACACCTACCTACATTTTAGGGGTACATCATTTGAGACATATTTACAGTTCAACCCTCTCAGCAGACAGGAGGAGAGATCTGCGTGGAATTTAAAATCAAGAATGTAATTCTTTCTCAAACAAATAATCTGCTCCCTTTCAAATATAATTAATGTTTTGATAGTTCATTTCTTGTGAGAGAGAGATACAAAAACAGAGGCAACCTCTTGCGTCTCTGTTTGTATATTTGCAGCAGGAATTTACAGTACCTATCTCGTGAATGTGACAGATAGAGTGTTCTAAACATTTAGAAGTTTATTTATTAGCAGAACTACATCAAGAAACTGACAGGGCTTTACCCTCCACTGTGCCCATTTTCCGCAGGTTTTTGTTGCAGAGGAAATTGCGGTTTCAGGAGGAGGACATTAGCCTTTTATTGGGATGAGAACTGTTTCCTAGCTCCCAGGATGCAGCCTCCTGTCCTGTTGTGCTTGGGAGGCACATGTTCTTGCGCTTTGTCTTTCATTCTCCTCTATCTTCCCTCCGTGGGCCTGAGCCTAGACCCTTTTTTTTCCCCCTCAGGGAGTTCAGGAAAACAGTGGGAACAACATTTAGGTTTTGACAGTCTTCAGCGTTCAGACTGATCCGAGCAAAGATGTGTTTCAAGGCATATAGTCTGAACAAAGCCATGTTTGAAAATGCCCGGAACGTTTGTCAGATGCTTGTTAAATACTGTTATATGATCGGGTGGCTCATTAGTTATAGATACACTACCAACTCCAGCAGGGCTGAGTTACCTTTTTTCCCTTTTTCCCTGCTTTCTTCCTCTCTTTTCTTTGTCTCCCTCTTTTCCTTCTACCACCGATTTCACAGGAAAGTACTCAAAGGCAGTCCTGCTGCGCTCAGGGACGAGAAACACAGTTATTAATTCTCAATGTCTACATCGTTTCTACAGCACAACACAAAATTGTTTTCGTGGAAAAAAAAAAACAAAAAACGAACTTTGTCTTAAATCCAAATACTAAAATGCTAAAACGCTGGGGATTGGCTTGATACCAAAACCATCCGGCTACACTTACCCAGCTCACGAATGGTCAGATTCGACTTCCACCAGTACCAAAAGCAAATTTCCCACTTGCATCATTGGAGACTGCATTGGGATCCCTTTATGTCTACAGCCAAGCAATACATTTTGGTATGCCGTTTACTTTCCATTGCCACACTATTTTTCAAGAGTGAAAAATTTTTAAAAGCTTTAGTTTCCAGCTGGGGTTGCTTAGCTTTGCTCAAACCGGTGTTCTCAAAGAAAGGGAGGACGCATCTGAAAATGACTTTTCACGAGAGAGAACCAGACCTGTGGTCAGTCAGTAAGTCTTTAGCAACAATAAACATTAGTAATATGCGCCATTACTAACTTTAAAAAATAATTAGTGGACTTAAGAGAGTGGAGGTTGAATTTGCATTTTGAAAATGGTGCTCTGGTTGTAAAGGAAACAGACCTGGCTAGTTGGATGGCAGGCTTTCTGAAATGAAAATTAAAAAAGGGGGGGGGGGGGCAAAAAAAAAACTAACCAAACAAACACAAACTCCAGAATGATCCTCCTGAATCTGTAGTCTTTAAATAAATTGATACAGACCTACAGAGAGTTGCCTTCCTGCACAGGAGTAAGAAAAGTTGGATTTGGACAATATGATACTGTAACCCCCTTTTAATACCATCATATGTGTTTTCTGGATCTACCTTTTCTAGAAACGCCTGAAATGTCTTGTAAACACCTGGGCACTATGACAGAGATAACCTTAGTTCAATGCAAAGTTACCAACCTCAGTCCTGAGATGCAATTAATTCGACGTTTGCCTCCAGTGATCTGTGAAGAAAAAAAAAAAGAAAAGAAAAAAAAAAGAAAAAACATAAGGGGGGGGGAGACACATAAAAGAAAAATATTTACAGCACTGATCTGATAATATCTAGGAAAATGTCAACCACACACTTTTAAACTCATGTATTTAAAAATGATAAAAAAATAATAGACAGAACTTCGGTACCTCTGGGATATGCAACTGGTCTGTCTTTCATCAAAGACTAACGTTAGGGACGATCGCACTTACGTTTAGAAAATATTGTTATTTTTCTTAATGGGGAAAATTGGACTCCCGCGACTTAGATCTATGGTTTTTAGAACTAGGATGGAAATTGGACTGACACCACTTTGCACTTTAACAATCGGATTTCGTCAGGGTACAAGTTGTTTGTTTAACCCGACAGCTCCGTGCACCCCGTCGCACGCTTTTACACACTCATTAAAACGATTATTCACGACCTGTCGAGTGTTTTCTCGTTCGTTCACGGGAAAGACTTAGCGCTCTGAGATTCAAGCGCATAGGGGCAACTATACCAAGGGCCGAGGGAAGAGATTACTTATCTCGGTGATCATCTGATGTGAGGCCACCTTATCTCTACAGGTTGTAAAGCAGCAGTTGCTGGAGGTAAAAGAGGGGGAATCCCACCTCACCCGCCCCGACAAAACAAAAGGCGGGAAGAAATTAAGAACGAAGAAGGGCTTGACACTTGCTCAGCACCTCCCGCCGGGTCCCAGTCTCGCTTCCCAGCCTGTAGTTCGGGCTCCCGCGGCGCCACTCTCCGGGCAGGGGGTGGCGGGACCTGCGCCCCGGCGGGGACTGGGGGGGCCGGGGGACTGCGGGACCGGCGGCCTTCTCCCCTGCACACGGGTATCACACCGCCCTACGCCAGCTATCCCGTCCTGAGCTCGCCCTCCGCCGCCGAGGTGCCTACGCCAGCAGAGGCGAGGCGGGGGAGACAAAATATTGATGAAGCCGAGCCCTCCCGGAAACGTCCACAGAAGAAAATGCCAGGTCGAAGAGGGAGAGAGAAAATATATGTACATATAAAAAAAAAAGCGTGTTAAAAAATGCATCAAAATGTTCAGCGGTCCTGGGAGGGGAAATCTTCTAACCAAACCGCTTAGCAGAAGGGCTGGGGTGATTTGTTTTGAACCGATTAAGTCACTAACCAAAAAAGCAACTTGTGCCTTGGAGTACTTTGGTATTTGAATGCCGATCCTTCTTTTCTGTTGTTGTTGTTTGTTTTTTTTAATATATCGATTCCTGCTTTCTGTACTTAGATTACCCCTGATTCTTAAATTCCATCTATGAGGAACCCCCAGGGGCCTTGCTACTGCTGGGAAGGTGTTTTACACTTACAGAGGAAGCCAAGGGCCCAGAAGACGAAGCACACATCGACTCCAGTTCAGCCTTTGCAGATCCAGAAAATCATTTTTCATTTGGAAGAGATCTAAACAGAATGCCCCTTTATTTAAAAGAAGCGACCCCAAATGCATCAAGGGTTTTAATCTGAAACGGTTTCTTAATTGCTGGAAAGGCAAGCACGTATAAGTAATTTGTTAAACTTATTGGATTGCAATAATCCACTATCAGGTTAGCTAAGAATGGATCTGTCAAGTGTGTTTCCCAGCCTACGTTCTTTCGTTCAAATCAATCTGGTTTAATAATTAGCAGACAAAGAACCCGAAATATGTAAGCAAATACCTGAAGCTCTGCATAAATAAACATACTAATCAATAGCAAGCTACTCAACACTTGTCTTATTG
Source organism: Pezoporus wallicus (assembly GCF_028554395.1). Lineage (NCBI taxonomy): Eukaryota > Metazoa > Chordata > Aves > Psittaciformes > Psittacidae > Pezoporus > Pezoporus wallicus. The sequence goes on along the minus strand of NW_026641737.1, from coordinate 279,550 downwards.
ATGAAGAGACAATCGATTTTGCTGTTCCAACCTGCAATCAGAGATCCGTATTTAATTATTAGCACTTTTACCTTTACTGATTTAATAATAAAAATAGAGCTAATAAGTCCTACCCTTCCACCTAAATGCAAATCATAGTGATGACATAACTAAAAGCAACTCACGCTTCCCAGAAAAACAAACAACTTTGCTAGAACAGAATAAACAAGCAAGCAAGGAAAGGAGTTGTAGTGCTGCCTTTGCTGATGAATGCTAGAGGACACTTTCACATTCAGAAAAGATAAGGCAGATATATACGTGCATACATACACACGTGTGTAGACACTTGTGTGTGTATAGCTATAGAGATATAGCGGGAAAAGTTCATTGATAAAACAACAATGCGATTTTTATTTGCATAATTCTCATCCGTTTTCTCAAAGACCCATATGAGTGTGTGTGTGCACTACATGCTAATAAAAATACCCTTGCCGTTTTGTTCCACTGTGATTCTCGCCTCAAGATGCACCCGCTATCGGAAGTGTAGTTCAGAAACCCTAAAGGAAATTTACTTATCACTAGCATGTTTTTAAGTTACCTATGAGCCTGGGCATGATAAATATGTAAGTAGTTATATCATGCGCTTAACCACATCCCTTCATAGACTTCATAGTAATCTGTCCCAGCTTTGTTTCGTTCAGGGTCTTGTGAAAAGTCTCGTCCGAGCTGTCATCCTCATTTGGAAATACGCTGGTGTAGGGTTGCGAGTGTGTTTGGGTGTGCAAGGAGCATAAAAGGGGGGGAAACGCAAGTTCTAGCGTAGCATCACCCAGATTTTGCTTCAAAAGAACAGTCTGGTAACCGGTGAATATTACCCGTATTTAATTCGCAAAAGTTACAGCCTTTGGGGACATGCAGTGCTTCACAATGAGGTTTTAGTTATTTTTATGAGAATGCAAATATTTTTTCTTTCTCTTTTTTTTTTAAAACCTTTTTCAAGGCTGAGAAAGAACTACTGGGGTTTTTTTTACTCTGTAGCCAGATTTTAGCCAGATTTTTTGGCAGATACCTATCTCCTCTTGGATATGATCAATTTAACAGACTATCTAATATTAAATACTTGCGATCACATCATTTCTGGGTAGAAATAAGGGAAGGGGGCGGGGAGGGCAGAGAGGGGGCTACAAGATCTTTTCCTTCCGCTAACGAACGGAGCAGGACGAAGACCTAACCGAGAGGGCCTTCAAGGTAGCTCGGAGCTGGGCGAGGTCTCCCCTGCACCCGGGCGCTTCAGACCCAGTCCCTTGGCCTCCGAAGCGCCCCGAAGGGGAAGGGCTCCTTTCACGTGGGTCTACCACCTTGAAAAAGATGTCTCTGTGAAATCAATTGTGAAGAGGTCTGAATTCCCCACGGGCGGGAAAAATATATATAAACCCAGGAGAGCCCGGGCTTCGTGCCGCCTTTGTAGCTCGGAATTCAGGCTCCCCGGCCAGGCTGCTCCGGGCGAGGAGAGCTTTCACCTCTCGTCTCAGGTTAAGCAGTTCTTTACAGCTAACTTTACAAGGATGCTTTACTCACCTTAGGATAAGGTGACAATGGCAGGCTTTTCTCAGACTGCCTCTCTTTTATTCTTTCCTCTCAAATCACGGATAACCCCAAATACACTCGGAGGACTCCCTAGAGATAATTATTTGAAACGGACTTTGCATTAATTTCCCCGATTGAGAATAGTAAATCCTCTCTCTGTAAGTCTAATTCGCTGGCCTGATACTGTATTCTGTTACACGGTATTAAGAAGCTGGGGGGAGGATGGGAGGGGGGATGGGTGGGGGTGGAAAGCTGCTGGTAGTTGCTTTGGTTACCTGCTTATTTTGGCGGTTTGATTTATATCCTTTGGTTTTGTTTTTTCAGATTTTCGCTGGGTTGATTTGCCCCAGCGGAGTAGGGAGTAAAGGAGGATGGGTTTTCTATACCGCTCCTGGACAGGAGCACCCTGCACTAATTCCCAGGAAGAGGACTTCCAACGCTCTCCCCTGAGGCAGCGCGCGTCTGTTGGCGGCTACCAGGATGCGAAGACGGCACGGAGAGGAACACTCCTTTCTGAAGGAAAGGGCAGAGGCACTGCCCCGAGCCCTCCAAATACAGGCCTCGGTGTTAGGCCGGCAGGGCTTGCCGGGGCGCTGACGAGGCCCCGGGAAGCGCCGACTTTCGTCCGGCTGCAGGACCCCGCGGATCGGTCATGGCCCCGCTCTCCCGCTAGGCAAGAGCGCCCCCAGCCCGCGGCGCGAGAACCACCGCCGCTCCCTCCGCCCGCCCGGCCCTCGCCTCGCCCCGCGGACACGCGTGGCCGGGCACGGCGGCTTCGCGCGGGTCCTGCAGCCCCGGTCCTTTCACGCAGGTGTGGGCACCGGTCCCGGCAGCGCAGGGCGGGTGGACCACCCCCAGCGGGACCCACCCACGGGGCATCCCCGGCCCTGTGTGGGCCGGGCGGGCAGCAGCACGGCGGCGGGGCTGTCAGGGATTGATGCCGGCGTGTGCTGTGCGCGTGTGAACTCGCGCTTCCCTCGCACCCGCGCCGTTCCCTGCGGCGCAATGGGGACAGCCGCTCGGTACCGCGGCACCCTGTGCTGAGGTGCCTAAGCTCCCAGCACCACGGAAAACTTAATGCTCGGTGTATTAAAAATTGAAGTGTTTTCCTGAGGTTACACATGGCAGGAGCGAGGGAGTTCAGGACATCGGCCTGTGGGACACGATCCTTCACGCATTCCCTTCTCCACGTCGGGACAACAGGACATGAGCGGGCCGGTCCACGGCAGGCCCCGTCCCGGGGTCCTGCCCAATCCCCCGCCCCCCTGCTCCCTCCCCCCTGCAGCATAGTCACTCTGAACAAACCAGTGCTATAAACCTCCGCCCCTATCCCGAGATTTCGGTTTAAGCACGTAAATCTCAACACGCACAGGACGTAGTCACGGAATCTGGGGAGTGGGGAGAAAAAGAGAGTGCCTGGAGCTTGCCGGTGGAAGGGAGCTTTGCCCGTGGTCTGTTATAAAGGCGCATTTGCTCTGCTGAAGCACTCAGAACAAAACCCAGATCAGTTTTAGACGTACGGCTCTTTACAAGCTCTCTCTACTTAGTCTCGCAGAATTTTTGGCTTTTAGCCGCTTTCCTGAGACTTTAGGAATATAAGCACTCTTTACACAACCCCCAAAAGATTAGAGAAGCCCGCAGCTTTTTCTCAAGCGACAGGCTCAGATTTTTGAGAAATAACTCATTAAGGAATCCGCCAATACTCGCCATACTAAAACCGTCTTTCATACAGAGATGGAACAAGGAGCAAATTTTATCCAGGAAAGCGGGATGGCGTGGAATTTAGCACTAAGCCACATAATATTTCTACGCCAAACAGTGACCTAAAAGGCAGGGCACCCTCAGGGACCTGCGGGTACAGCGCTTTCTTCCGCCCTGTTACCAGAGGACACGGATCACGAGTATAGCTATTTGACTCCTGGGTGTAAAAGAGGAGTAAAATCCGCACTCACCCTGCTCCGGCGGAGGACTCCCATCCCCAGGTGTCATCGTGCGCCTTTCTTGCAGGTACAGGCAGTTTCTTCTGGCATCTTAAAAAAAAAGGCAAACACAACATTGCACCCGTGTGACTTTCTCTGGCGTTTGTGGCAAGCAAGCAAAGAGCACGTTAACAAAACAGACTAAAAAATCTACAGATGAACCATGAGAACCGCTTAAACCGGCAAAGAAACTTCCAACTTACCGACTGAAACGAAAGAGCCCGAGGGGGAGGGGGAGGCCGGGGGAGGAAACACTTTGAGGAAGAGACCCCCCAAAAAACATAAATACAAGGAGTTTAAAAAAAAAAACAAACAAAAAAAAGAATCCTAACATTAGGCACACGCAGTTTTTGTGTAACTGGTGCTTTGAAACTGTGCTTCGATTGCATGGGCGATCTGCTTATCGGGGGGCACGGGGGGAAACAGTGCGTTCAGACAGAAGTCTGTCGTCTCTGCTCATATCACATGGATCTGCCTGCTAGGAGAAGAGATAGAGAAGGTTTCCTTGAAGTGCACCTACCCTTCTGGCGGGAAGGCTTGATGGGATTGCTGGGCAGGTTTCTTCTGGAGGGTCCCATCTCTCTGGAGTAGCTGCAGTGGAGTTGAGGGCAGGTTCTCCGGTGAGGTAGGAATGTGCAGGAACTCCGCCCTCTGGGCACAGTCACACAAACCCAGCAAAACAGCCACAGCCAGCCCTAAAACCTCTAATGATCTTCACCTTCACCTCTTTCTAACCCAGATTTCCACCACTTTTCCATCCGTTTCCCCAGGCATCTTCACCACGGGGCCGGGGGGGTGGGGTGGGGGGTTGGGGAGAGATTTCAAAACAGGAACTCAGTGCACAAAACTGCAGAGAACCTGCTATAGACACTAGCGCATGGACAGACACCTCTGCAGGGTTGTATGCGCGTCTATCTGTCTGTATACATACTTATTGCCATTAGTTGAATTTGTAGTCACGTAATACGTATGCGCATATACTTTCGTGCTTGTGCGGGTGTATTATTCACGCTTACACCACGAAGTACAGAGCAGTGACTATCTACAGGCAGACTTCTTTTTTTCTTTTTTTTAATTGCCCTTTTCCCCCATCCTAAGCAAAAATGCGAACAATTAAAGAATATAGTCACTAATAAAACAGTTAGTCAAGCTTAATGTCCTTTCTTAAGCAAAACTCTGATGTGGTTCAGTCAAAACGTAACCGAAGTGTAGTGGGAGCTTTGCTTGAGTGAACAGTGAATTCGTAGGGATTGAGACCTCACATTAATACAAGTGGGGGTGTGCACTTGAATCATAATTTCTGACATAAATCTTAACAGTCACCATCAGAAGTTATAAAGAGCAAAATGACGTCCCAGTTAATTTTTTTTTTTTGTAAGTGCCTGTTTAAAAATTATCATTCCCCCAAACTGTAGTTTTGTGCCATTTAAGGCAAAATATATTATTATTCACTTTCTCTTACACTTTTTTGTAAGAATACATTCTACGTAACCGATACTATTTTATAGAAACAAAAGAAAAATATTTTAAATATGTCAAAAGCTGATTGGTCCAATATCGCACTGTGGATTCGAGTTACAGTTTTTTATCCCTCAAACACGTTTGCAGAAGCAATCTTAAAATCGTAATTGGAGGTTTCTTGATGAGCAGATTTCTTCTCCTACGATCTATGCGAGCAAATTTAATCACCTCAAACATCAACTAGGAATATAACAATAGCTCCTTAATTCCATAAAGACCACCTGTCCCCCATAAACACTCTAAATTAGGAAATGCTAAAGAAATGAGGATAAGACACCTCAACATTCTAGGAATGTGCATGCTTAAATAAATAAATAAATAAATAAATCCTAAAAGCTTAGCCTGAGGATTTGCCATGCAAACCACAAAGAAAAAAAGTATTAGATATCAGAATTATTGTCTGATTAAAAAAAAAAAAAAAAGAAAGAAAGAAAAAGAAGATAAAGAATGACACATACACACAAACCCCACCAAACTCCAACACCTCACATTCAGTACAGAAAGAGCCTGCACAAAGATTAGCCTAAAAGATGTTCTCAGCGAACAGAAGGGCTTCTCTGTCTGGGAAGCAGGCAAAGGTAAAGGCATATTTGGGGCCTTGGCAGTCCTGCTACAATCCATGGGAGTTTACGCGTTTGTTTTTTTTTTGTTGGGTTTGGATTTTGTTTTCGTTTTTTTTTTTTTTTTTGGTGGGTTTTGGTTTTTTTTTTTTTAGTGTTTTTTTTTTTTTCCTTTACAAAGCCAGTCTCATTGCTGGTAGTATGTATATGGAAACGTGAATAAATTCCCAGCCCAACACCCAGCCCTTCCCCCAGTGGAAGAGAAAGAGGGAAAAGTCTGTAGCACCTGAACTGCTTAGGCAGCACTTTACTACAGTGAACCTAAAGGAGGAGAGCATTGAGAGCGTGCCGAGCATTGCTTAAACGAAGTCTGGAGAGACGTACATCAGGAATTTTTTATATAATTTTTAGGAATTATAATGCATCACTCTTATCTAATTAATGCTTGTTAGCCAACCCCAATCTCTGACATGGTGAGATTGTGCTTTCCTCCAAACTGACTTCTCTTTTTCCTCCTTTAAGTACACTGACAGTGGATTTTTTTGCATTGCCAACTAATACTTTCAGTATGCGCTAATGGATTTCCTACGGTATACAGCCAATTGAGAGTGGTAAATAATAAATCATTTCCTTTGTCAGATGCAGCAGATGCCATTCTTTCAATTTGCTTAGGCACAAATATACAGAATGGGGTCTCGAGGCTTAGAGAGTTTAAATCACACCTATTTAATTTCATTAATTCTGATAGGTTTGTTGTAAAGGTGTTTTGGGATTCTTTTTTTCTTCCCTGTAACTTCTTTTAATGACAATGGAGTGAAGAATATGGGGGACAGTAGGCGCTTCCAAGTGGTGGTATCATCTCTTTATGCCCAAACAAAGCAACCTTTTTTCTCATAGTGATGATTAATTTTGAATTGCAGAAGTGAGAGTGAAAGCCAAGAATATCAGAGATTTCTCTCCTTCTCCCCCACACAGAGCAGAGCTGGGTGTCCCATCTCTCATCCATAACCTTTCACTCCCCTGTCCTTCCTGCAGATCTGCTTGCATCTGTTTATATATTACTTATTTTCAGAAGATTTCGCCTCCCTCCCCTCATTCTTTCAGCATGACAAATATTCTGCTTGCAAGAATTCAAATTTGCTATTGCTTTTTAATTCACACCCCAGCATTTCTAGCCCCCCCCCCCCCCCCCCCCCCCCGCCTCTTTTACTTCCTCTTGTCTGTCTAAGATCAGCTTTTTAAAGTGTTTGTGATAACATCTCCGACTGAGAGATTATTTTTCATCGGGCCTATTGTGAGCGGTGCCCGGTTTATTGCACATCTGCGGAGCCCCGTTCAGACTACACAAACGTAACAAATGAACAACTTGTCCTCTGCGGACTCACCGCGGGATCCAATTAGTTCCTAAACCTTTTGCAAAACTTTTCTAATTATTTTCAAGAGTTGCGGCTTTTATAGGCTTCCGTAAACTCATCAAGAAACCAATTCTTTTTTTTAGGATTAAATGCTTCTTAAAATTAGTGCTAGTGTAGCCCCCTTAAATCTAATGGGTCAGTTCTCCAGGCAGCGGAGAGTGGGGTAGTGGGCTACGGTGAGCATTGCCGCCGGCAACCTGATAGCGAAAAAGAGCTCCTTTTCAAAACTTTACATTTAAGTTAAACATAGGTTTGGGATTGATTTGGGTCCTCCCCCCCCCCCCCCCCCCCCCCCCACAGCGTTTAAACATCGGTATGCAAGCCCAGAGTCACGTGACATATCCCCCCCCCCCCCCCCGCTGCCTCCCCGCAATGTACCGCAGCTTCACTCCCCCCACCTCCCCTACCTCCTTCCCCGTCCGGAGGGTGAGTGGGACAGGAGAGAAGGCTTCCAGCTCAAAAACTACCCCTGCTTTCGCAACATCAAAGCCAAAGTGTTTGCAGCATTAAAAGTCTATGCATACATATAGGATAGATACTTCCGGAAGAGTGTTCCTTTAAAATAAGGACTGTATTTTATACACAGACGTACCATAGCTTTCTAAATTTGATCAACTGATTCTATGAGAGCTAATATGTATATGTATATATATACACACATACACGGTCCTCTTTAATAGATCTCCAGTTATCATAGAGTCGAAATTGATATCTTTCAGCAAAATAATTCTTTGAATGCATTTCAGAGATTGCAAGAACAACACGTATCTATGTAATCATGCAATCATGCAAAAATACCTTTTTTCTATTGCGTGCACAAATTAATTTTTAAATGTATGTATATATAGTTACATATATACGTACACGATTTTGAGCATCTTCAAACTAAAGCAGAGGTTTTAGTAAGACATCCTACCTCGCACTAACAATTTTTAAGAGGACTTGATAAGAGTTCTGCCCCAAAACGGAGGCCGTAGTGTTTAGCTAAATACCCTGATCCCTTATATTTGAATATACTGCTGTTAAAGACAGTATGATGGGGAAAGGGAGGAAAAAAGCGGGGGGGGGGGAGAAAGGAGCATGTAAAAAATGGTGGACTGCTGTAATACGCAGTGCTCTGATCTCCCTGTAACTTTAAAGCCTCTGGCATTTTAATTTTAGTTAATAAAAGAGACAAAAACCCTATCAAGTATATATGAATTTAGCCTATTTTTTTATTTCTGTGTGTTCATAGTAAACATTTTTGTAAGTGACAAACACGGGCATATGACCACAGTATCACAATCAAGAAATTTTAAGACGACGTTAACAATCACTCAAATTTATGCGGCATTTGCGCAACACAGGTTACATATTTGCAAGGTTTACCTATAAGTACAATAGGTATTAACATTTCACTACATTTAGAAAAAAAATAAAGGTGACCTGTTAGTGACCACATACATCAAAATATACACAACACAAACTGAAGGCAATCATTAATTTTGTCCCCTTCTGATTCATTTGAACGGGCAGTGCTGCAAACTGAAATAATGTTGCTGTTTTTTAAATTACTTCGTACACTGAGTGCATTTTGTAAAACCCAATCTTTGGTCTAAAAGTAAACAAACAAACGAACAAACAAAAAAAAAAAAAAAGAAACCCCAAAAAAGCAGTTCAGTAAAGAAAAGGCTAAAATAAGAAATGGCCAAAATGTAGTTCTCAGGCATCTTTCAGGATTAATTCTGCTTAAATACAAATTGCGTTTTAAGTTTTCTATAGTTTTCTTTAATTAAATGGTGGTTTGTGGTTTTGGTTGGGTTTTTTTTTTTTTCTTTTTTTTCCTCTCAAGGTCTGCACCCACCGACATATCCATGATAACTTATAATACTGCAAACATGGAGAATCTGGCGGCTTTTACTGATAGACTTATCGTATTTGAATAAAAAAATTGCAAAAGCAGTCACTATTTAGATACACATTCTACTATAATTTTGTCTTCCAAACTTCATAGTCTACAATGTAATCTCCCCACATTGCACCTTGCTGACACTCCTCACCTTGGTGGAATAATAAACAACCCTAAAGACTGAACAAACGTACAGAAAATGGGGGACTTAATAAAAAATACCTGGACTTTTTTGTTTTGCTTTTTTTTTTCTTTTCTTCTTTTTAATTATCATTTACAATGCAAATGTGTGTAAAATGTTCACTTACAGTCTGATCCCATGGATGTTAATGTATTAAAGGGTTTGAAGAAGACCCCTGATTTTGATGTGTGAAATAATCAGAAAGTCCTCCGGAAAGTCCTGTTGTAAAACTTGGCAAAGAAGGTCTTAAGGACTCACAGGGGAGAGTGGAGGGCGCCTGTGGCGACGTGGAGGAGGAGGCTGCCCTGGCCGTCATTGAAGTGCTGCTTTGAGAAGTCATTGAAGGGTGAGGAACATGGGGGAAAAAGTAACTCGTCTGTCCTGCTAGGAGGTTTACAGAGCAGGGGTTTAGGGAATAGGTGCCGGAGCAGGGAACTGACAAACCACATGGCACTGAGGCGGCCAGAGCTGCTGCTGTGAGGTGATGAGTGGCATAAGGTATCTCTCCATTGACTAGTCTATCAACACTTAACCCATTGGACGTGGAAAAGGAGTGGTTGTTCCCCAAGGAGTTTTGAGTCAACACTGAGCTGTAGGGCATAGGGTGGCTGGGGTAGGCGGAGGTGGTCCCGTTGTAACTCAAAGTGCTGCTGGCCCGGGGATGATGAAGGGAGAGGAAAGGGGACATAGGCCAGTACAAGGATCCTGCCCTGTCCATGAATGTCAGTCCGGTGGAGGTGAGTCTGGCACCCCGCTTGAAGGCCAGCTTGGCCCGCGAGGTGGTGGAGCGTCGGCGGAGCTTTCCGGTGGTGCCCCCAATGAAGACGTCGTCACTGGAGGGGTCCAGCATCCAGTAGTTCCCTTTGCCCGGGTCGTCGTAGTGCCGGGGCACCTTGACAAAGCACTTATTAAGGGAGAGGTTGTGGCGGATGGAGTTCTGCCAGCCCTGCTTGTTCTCCCGGTAGTAGGGGAAGTTCTTCATGATGAACTCATAGATGCCGTTGAGCGTGAGGCGCTTCTCGGGGCTCTGCCGGATGGCCATCATGATGAGAGCGTTGTAGCTGAACGGCGGCTTCTCGTACTTGCCGTTCTTCTTCTCCCCCTCTTTCCCGCTCTCCCCGTCCTTGGCCCCCTCCGCTGCCCCCTTCTTCTCCTCCGCTGCCTTCTCCTTCTCCTCCAGCTCGGCTGCCGCCGCCGCGCCCGCGTCGCCTTTGCCCGCCAGCATGTCCGCCTTAGCCACCTCCAGGGCGCCGGCGGCGGCGGCAGCGGGGGGCGGCAGGAGGAGCTGGCCCTTCTCCTCGTCCTCTTCCTCGGCCGCGGCTGCTCGCTGAGGCTGTTGCGGCGGCGGCGGGTGGTGGTGGTGGTGATGGTGGTGGTGGTGGTGATGGGGATGGTGGCTGTTGTGGTGGCTGTGGCTGCTGTGGTTGTTGTCGCTCTGGACGGCTTCGGGCACCAGGCTGTTTATGCTAAAGGAGGATTTCGGCAGCATTTTCACTTCCTTCCTATCTCCCATGTCCAACATCACACACTAGTCTGAGGGGGAAAGTTGCAGCGGCCGAGGGAGCAGCCCGCGGAGCGGCGGTGGCCGAGGTGGCGGCGGCAGCAGCAGCGGTGGCAGCGGTACCACCGGCGGCGGCGGTAGCGCAGTTGGACCGCAGTCTCAAGCGCTGGCAAGTCATGTAGCAAGGACAGGAACCGCCGGAGAGGGAAAAAAATAATAGTAACAATAATAGTCACCAATCAGATAAAATTAAACCGAGTCAGAGCGGAGGAAAACAAAAAAAAAAAAAAAAAAAAAAAAAAGGAAAAAAAAAAAAAAAAAACAAAAAAAAAAAAAAACAAACAAAAAAAAAACCAACAAAAAAAAAACCGCACAAACATACACAAGAAAAAAAAAAAAGCTACTTCATGGTGCCGGTTCCCCCGGCACGGCGGAGCAGGGGGGAGGACGGAGCAGCCGCAGCCGCGGGTCGGCGAGGAGCGAGCGGAGCCGGGCGGTACGGACCGCCGGGGCCGCAATTAATTTCAGAGCTGCCGACACGCACCGCCGCTGTAAAACATTTTTTGGTTTAACCTTTCCCACCGGCCGCCCAATCAGGGCCGGCGGCGTGCCCGCGCGTCGGCCCGCCCGCCGGCCAATGGCGGATCGCCGCCCCGCCCTCCGCCTGCCGCAGGCCCGGCCCCCGCCGCAGCCGCCGCCGCCGCCGCCGCCGCGGCTCCCGCGGCGCAGGGATACCGGCGCAGGGGCGCATCACCAAGGCGATTTGTGGGCACCCACCCCACCTTCTGCCCCCTCCAACCTCCCGCCGCCCAACACAAATCCCCTCACGCCAAACAAACAGCGCCTGTCCCAAGACTGCGGCCCCAACCGGGTTTTCGTACTTCCTAGTTTCTCCGGTGGACTAAAGCTGCCCCGTCGCTCTCTGTCCCCTCCTCTGGCGGCGGAGGAGGAGGACTGGGAGGCCGAGTGGGAGAGGAGGCTGCGGCGCACCGGGGGCGGAGGTACTACTTTGCGGATCCCCCCGAAGTCACTCAGCAAATTTTTTTTTTTCTAGACCCCTGTTATTTGTTGTTTTACCAAGAGAAAAAAAAAAAGAAAAGAAAAAATAATAATCAGCTGGAGGGTCCGCGGGCGGTGCGGCCGCCCTGCAGCCGACATTGGCCGGGGATCCGGCTGTGGCCCGGCCGGGACGGAGGCCGCGGCCTGCCGGGGAAGACGGCGTCCCGCAGCACGTCATGTGAGGTGGGAAGGCAGGGCAGCGGGAGAGCCCTCTCCGCTCTCCTCCTCTCCGCGCTCTCCCCGTATCCCCGGCTGGCGGGCGCAGCGCCAGGCCAGTGGCGGAGCTGGACTTGGGGCTTCGCGCTTAGCCCCCGACTCCCCGTCCACAGCCGGCGCGGCGGCGGGTCATCCCGTGTCCGCCTTGGCGCTGTCGGTTCACTCCAGCCAGGAAACCGCAGGCCGTGTGTCAGGTGTAAAAAATAAATACTACTACTAATAACCCAGGATATATATATTACGTTTTTTTTTCCGCTCCCCCAGGCCCGGCCAGCGGTGTCCGGACATGGGGGTTTGGTGTAGTATCGCTGGGGGATGGGGGGTGTCTGGTGTCGTGTCGCTGGGGGACGGGGGGTGTCTGGTGTCCGCTACTCGGCTGCTGGAAGGGCAAAAGAACCGGGCTGGCACCGCTGCTTTCTGCCTGCTTCCCTCACAGAGAGTCGGGCTCGGGGCTGCGGAGTCCTTGGGCCCAGGGGCTGAGGTTCGCCGGCCTCACCCCTTCGGGCCTCACTGTGAGCGTGAGAAGGAAAAAAAAATCAGCCCTGAAACAAAGCGAAATAAACCGCGGAGCTTTCTCTCTCGGGAGGTAGAAGGGGAAACGTACTGGATGGAGAGCGTGCTGATCGCGCTGGAACCGAAGCAGAACGTACAGAGCCGCGCTCAGTGCCCGAAAGTTAACTTTCGTGCTGTAGGAAAAGATAATCCGTAGAAATAATAGGTGCACCTCAACCCCAGCTGAAACAATCTGTCCCGGGAAAATTCAGGTTAGAGCTCTCTGCAGCAAAAGCAGTTGTGTGTGGATGTGCGTTTTGTGTGTGTGGATGCATGTGTGTGAGGGAGAGAGAGAGTGTGTAAGAAAGAGTAAATAAGGAGAACAATTACAATGGGCCGGTAATAAACAATTGCAATTGGGAATGGCATGAACTCTGTACATTGGATTAACCTCGAATGACCTTACCACAATTGTATTTATTTATCTAATTTCATGACAGGTTGCTACTGAAAAAAAAAAAAGAGATAAAAGTCAATGATCAACCGCGCTGATTTTTTACTTTTTTTATCTCCTTTTTTTTTTTTTAGAAATGCAGTTAAAAAAAAAATCACGTCAATTTGTAATTATTTTATTGCTTAACACTGAAGTCAATGCATGAGAATTCTCAAAAAAGAGTGCAGTGTGGAGGATTTGAGTCGATCATGGCAAAGGGTAAGAGGAAAGGTAAGATTCCTGCATATTATTATGATTATGATGATCATTAACTAATATGTGTCATTATGGTGCACTAGGATCCCCATTAGGGTGGCTGGGCCCAATGCATTTTCCTACTCGGTCTAGCATGTAATGATTCGGTGTAACCAGATTCTTGAGAAAGGACAGGTTACGTAAACATTTACTGATGTGGAGTAACTATACTATTTGTACTCTGATATGCAGGAAGGAAAGTGTTGATTAACACAGAAGAAAAAAAAAAGCAAAATTAGCTGATTGCATGCTCATAAGTGCAAGCTGTCATTGAACTGCTTTTAAAATAGACACAGCTGGGTGTTTGTGTTGAAAAATTTCTTGTGTTTTTGCTAATACTGAAATAAGCATGATTTTGTATACCAAACATTTTCAGATCATTAAAATTTGTAATCTGTGCTGGTTTTAAACACAAAGAAAAGAAACAGATTCATTTCGCTGTAAAATTTGCTGATATTATATTAACTCAATCAGGTCTGTACAAATGGTGTATTGTGCCTTATCAAATCTCTTTGATCCATTTAATACACAAAGTGCCAAACGTGTGTATTGTTTGTTAACATTGAGCGTTTTATTCAAATCCCAGCTCTGCAGTGAGATGGAGGAGTTCTCGTTTAATGTAACACTGACATTGTCTGTTGAAATTTTAATGCGTTGAGGTGTTTCTTAGGTCAAAGCGGAGTTTACTTTGCTCTGTGATGAGGGATGAAAATGCAGCAGGGAAGAAAATGAACCTTTTATCCTTTCGCATTTCTGAGCAAAGGGCTAGCACTGAAAGAAGCAAGTTTTTAGAATGTTTGAGGATCTAGATTTAACATGCAGTCATTTGTCACGGATGCAGAATACTGTGCACAAACTTAGGATTTTTTTCTTTTTTAATGCCGTGGATATACAGTTCTACCAAAGAAGGAAATGTTGTGTCCAATATGTAGTGTATATCTCTAAGCCTATGAAGATTAATTCTCTGTTTACAGGACAGAGAAGGATATGTGAGGGAAGCCAATTCAATTATTAGTTCTGATGGACTTTAGAGTCGCTCTTCCTTTTTTTTTTACTTTTTTTTTTTTTCCCCTCTCCCGCAGAGAATTTTCCTTGTGTAAAACTGGAGGTTTACTTTTTACTTGGAAAGGCAGGAGCCCGGCCCTAATACCAGCTCTTCCTTGAGCTCTGCCCTGGCCACGACACCCGCTCCCGTCCCTTCCGGTGGTGGCTTTGTGCATCGTGGAGCCCGGTTGGGCCCCCAGCTGTGGTTGCTGTCAGAAGGCCCCTCACGGCAGCCCTCCCCTACAGGGAAGGGTTCGTGGGATGTCTGAAGGAGCAGCGTGTGAGTGGAAAGGGAGCGCACGGCCCTAGCCCTGCGGAACACTAGTGGGTAGGCAGAGGGGACCCGGCGCTGCTCACAGGCAGCTGCTCACCTGCGCTCGCGCCTGCCTGGGGACCCGCCGCCCTGAGCGGAGGGGATGGGCAGAGAGCGTCCAGCTCCGGGGTCATGGTGGGGGTGAGTAGCTGGGCTGAAATGTCTTGAATGAAGTGGTCAGACAGGGATCTTCGTGCAGTTCTGGGGTATAACTCATAGAGATAGAATTTCAACCGCACATTTTTCTCCCTCGTATTTTTTTAATTATTATTATTTTAAATTAAAAGTCAGTGGAAAATCAGACTCTTTCTCCTGTAAGCTCAATGGACACAGCATGCCCCCCATCTTCCTCCAGCTCCAGCCTTCAATTCCCCTTCCCAGGGGTGTAGCGGCTCTGTACTCTCAGGTTCTTTCAAGGGGTTAAAATTTACTGACAGCTTAAGAAATGAATGAGTTTTTTTTCAGCCATGAAGAAAGGGTATTTAATAACCACGCTTCGATGGCATCATGCTTCCATTAAACTAGTCGGGACACTTCGGTTTAGCAGTCAGTAATATCACATTCGTAGAGTAAACGCCTGCATGTATGCATGTATAAGTCTATTCCCCGTTGACTCTAAGCCTACCTTAGTCAGTCCAGGTTACCTGGGGAATTAAGGTAAGGGCTATCCAGCAGACACTGATACCCTGCTGCCAAGGCACGGCGAATGGGGACTCAGCGGTGCGCGAACAAAGAGAAGGAGGTAGTCAAACATTCTGAAGAGGGGTGAATGGGACTGAAGGTGGGTGGATGAATGGAGGCAAAGAGGGAGAGGAAGAAGCATTCAGCGGTCCACCCTTCTAGTCGCATTTGTGGATCTAAGTTTAGATGTCCATCTATAGCCAACTTCCAATTAATCAGCAACAGCTGGTAGTGGTGCTAACGTTTGGTGATTAGAAGTTAGTCTATTTAGCATGCTGTATCTTTCTTCCTTGGGCTTTGGTTACAGGTTATACGATTAGGATTGCGAGAACAGTAGTGAACTAAACTTCCCAGTAAGAGGTCTTCACACCAGGGAAGTGTTACTTTGCTGCAGCAGCCCTGCCTCGTCAGTCATTAGGAAGCTGCAGGTTGTCAGAGACTTCTCTTGTGCGCACACACGCGCAGACACACACGCACACACATACAAACCACAGCACTAAAACTAAATTAAGAAGCCGATGATTAAGACAAGCGTCTACGAGGCCTGTCATTTCAGCATCCTTCCATCATAACATTGTGGCATCGAGAAATTTTCTTGAAAACCCTGGAAAAAATGTCTATGGGAGAGTCTCGTGTTCGAGATAGCATAAATGGTAACGTCAAATATAGACTGGGAACTGCCTCGATGCAAGATAATATTCCGCAGAGGAAAGGAGCACCGCTGAGACCTTTGGGCTACCTGCGCATTCCTGAAACTCTGGTGAGTTATCTCCCCTTTCTCTTGCAGCAGGCATTGTGCGACTGGAACCGGACCGGGTTTGAAATCCGCAGCTATGTTCCCTCCGGAGACTTCGGGGAACTCCCTCTAAAGATAGATCTGTAATGAAAAGTCTCTGCTGGATGACTAATGGTTATTGGCACTCTGTGCCCCTTTAAGGAGATCAGCACATATTGTGCCGAAGACCTTGAAAGCACCCTTTAAATACAAACATTTTATGTCCCCCTCCCATGTATCCCCACCCCTGTTGTTTTCGGGCTAGTTGTGTTGTATCCCACCACCACCACCACCACCACCACCTCCCCACTCCCCCCCCCCCCGCCTTTAAGCTCTCTAGTCTTCCCTCCTCCCACCCCCATTCAGAACTAATTGCTCAGTTGTTTAAATGTTTCAACAAGAGCTAAATTTCTCCGTCCGATGATCTTTTGAGAAGCTGCACTGTACCATAAAGAACAACCAGCGGGGCACTGTGTACCTTGGAGAAGCCTGCGCAGCTCGGGGAGAGGTAGCGTTAAAACAGTGGCATTAACCATCGAGGTGTAGAGAGTTCCCCTTCCGATGAACTTTCAGAAGTTTCTTGGACGGGCGGAGGTTGGGCAGAGAACGTGGAACCGGGAAACATGGCTGCGGGGACCAGAAAGCTTCGCTGGTGCCGTAAGGGAAAGGCAAGATAGAATAGTGGCAGAAAGGGATCCGAGTAAACACTGGAGTATACATCTCCCACGGCGGCTACGCTGGGTGGAGAGGTCTGAATTAAATCGCCTTAGTTAAAAGCTGGAGATTTTATTTATTTATTCCTGTAGCTGTGGAATACCATCCACAGAGAGCCTGTATCGAGCAGGCACCAGACTTGGCGTGTTCAGCTGCCACTGCCAGAATTTTTCAGAACAGAATATTTTTACACTCGCTGCCAACTTTAATGTTAAGACGTGTGGTTTCTTACATCCTAAATGTCACTATTATTTTATATGTCAGTCTGCATAAGAGAGCCATCACACCTGCCTAGGTAATAGGTGCCCCTGTGTAATAAAAGCTTTCCCTGATTCAGGAATCAAACCGAAAATTAAATATCCCTTAAGAATTATCCACAGAGTTATGCAGACGGAAATAATGAAATGCAGGGAGAAAATGGACAAGTTAAAAACCTTGGACTGTTCTCGAGGTTTAAATACGTAATTTTATATTCTTTTGTGTTTACTGTTAAAATATTCTTGGGCAACACAGTGCTTTTTTCCGGAGTTATCACACTGAATTAAAGATTAGTGGAATAAAATACAGGGCAAGAAAAAGACCTGGAGAAGAAAAAACCAAAACAAACCCCACAAACCCAAATAGTGCTTGAAGAAGACTTGTAGCTGCTCTTTGACTCCTAAAAACTGTGGCTGGAATATTTTCATGGTGTTGTAGCTCTTTAGCTTCTTACAAACGTAATCTTTGGCAAATGACACATGTATCTGGTTTGCAGTTTTTCGGTAACTCGAGAGAAAAAGCTCCCACCTCCCATCCCTTCTATTTTGCCTTCTTCGGCACAGGGACCGGTGTACTCTCCTTGCCGGTGCTGTTTCACCCCAGCGCTCCGCAGAAGGGGGCGCCGGGGCTGCCCCCACATCCTACATACCTGCCCGCCGGGCGCTGCTCGCTCTGCTCCACCCTGCCGCTCCTCTTCCTCACTGTACCGCACTGCACCGCACCCCTTGACTTCCCGGGATCTCGGGCTCTCCAAGATTAACTGAGGATCCAATTTTTAGGGCCTACAAAATCGGAACATCACTCTCTTACGGTTCCCCCCCCCCCCCCAACCATCCCCCCCAGGGGCCCCCTTGTAACCATAGCAAAATGCCCGGTATAGCACAAAAGCCATGAACAGCTCTACACCCTTCTGCAGCAGGCTCTCGGCCAGACGCTGGGCAAAGCCCGTTTGGGCTTTCTGGGTGCTTGGGGCTCAGGAGGGAGGAGGAGGTTCAGGGACTCGGTGCCGGGGCACGGCCCGTCAGCACAAGGCAGCGGTGGGACCCGCACTTGTGGTGCCGGGGTAAGGGATTTACTCTAGCTCCCAGGACGCTGCCCGGGAAGCAGATCAGACCTTGGGCGCTCCTTGGTCCCCTCGCATAAGCAGGGTTGGCGGACGTTGCCTCTTTATGTAGGTTGTTCTGAGCACTTTTTATACAGGGCAGGGTGGTCTCCATGTTTTCTTTCTTTCTTTCTTTACCGTAGGGAGGAGGGAGTGATAGTAAAGGGCTTGTTGGATTATTATAACCGCTACCTCTTCTAAATAAGTTTCTTGGGGAAGAGCGGATATCGTACCCTTGATATCAGTGGGTGTGTTCTTGCATTATTTTAATATGATACGTCTTTTATACAGAGCTTGTTTTCCTCCTCCCTTCCTCCCTCCCTCCCTCCCTCCCTCCCTCCCTCTCTCCAGCTCCCCCCTCCTTTTCCTCCCCCCCCCCCCCCCCTTTGTTTCGGGAATTTGTTTCTCTTTTAAAGCACCAGCACAAACAAACAAACATAAAAAAAATGACTGGCAACAAGTTAAACCCCATTTGTGTCCCTCCCACGGAGCACGGACGGTGCCTTGCTAAAGCCTGGGGTTTGTAGTTTTGCCTCGACAATAATTTGACCAAGAAAGAGAAGCGGCTGCAGACTTTCCGCGCACTGACAATGTGGAGAGGAAAAACGGTGAAAGAAAGAGTTCTCCCTGGATGCTTCTCCTTTGTGTGTTTTCTCTGCGTCTTTTAGATGGGGCGCTCGCATAGGCTTGCACACAAACACACACACTCAGAGGTTACGTTTCCTAGGGAGTTTTTAGAAAACAGTATTTATTATAATGGAGATTATAAACTCCACCTAAATAATCAAATCTTGCCGGAGCTCTGGAAACTACATCAAGTAAATAATTTCTATTTGCCTACTAGCAGAATGCTAGCACAGGATGGCATTACACTTTATTTTCACACTCATTTCAAAACGTCAATGAAAGGGTAAAGAAAAGGCTCACAAGTCATTGTAAGTTATAAATAAAACCATAGTAGTAGATCACTTTTTCCTTTTTTTTTCTTTTTCTTTTTTTTCTTTTTTTCTTTCTCCTTCTCTTTTTTTTTTTTTTTCTTTCTTTCCTTCCAAGATTGATTTCTTGGGGTAATAGGCAAGAAGCGTGTTCTCACCGAGAGTCAGGATGGGGTCCCGCCAAGGCTTGACAGAAGGGCTCTCCCGGTGAGCCCCCGGGAGTCCCGCGACTCCTCTCGTTTTTACCTTACAGAATAGCGGAAAATAACATCCGCGTTCGACTGTGCTAAATGTACCTAAGAGGTACCTTTTCACGCAGTCGCAGGGTTTGTAAACGGTAGTTTAAGTTTATCTGTTGTGGTGGGCACGTGTTTTGTCACATGAAATTAACTTGTAAAGGCTTTGTATCATTTTTTGATTTGTGTTTGGCGACAACGCGGATCATACCTCATCACGTTGATAGTTGATACAATTGCTAAATTAAAGTCATGTTTTCGGCTTTGAAAAACAACAAAACCCCAACCCTCTAAGAGCTCAACCACCCAAGGAGAGGTGTAATAACGCGGCGCGATGTTTTCCGTGCGTGTGCTGTGTTTCCATGCACTTACGTGCCACTCTGCGACTCAGTTGTCTGTGCCAAAGATAGCCAAATCACTTCTGGGCTTCGTCCCATCAGCTGCCACCCAAAAGAACATAGTGATAATCACTCTAACCTTTTGGAGGGATGTAATTGACATTGTATTTGCCCCCGTCTTTACCTATTCTCGTGTGGTAAATATTAGCCACTGAACTGCTTGTGATTTTGTGTTTGAGCCCCAAGAAGCTCACCAAATCATCACAATAAAGCAGTCAAACCTTCTATGCAGGTCGAGGTTTTGTTGTCATTGCTTATGTTCTGCTCCTCATCTCGAAGGAGGACACCGTGTCGAGCCAAGTGTTCTCATTCAGGGGCTCCTCTGGACTTTCAGATTTTGAGTCTAAAGTTATCGGTGTGTTGGGGCTGAAATTCTGATTTTCCACATTTCAAAAAGGACGAGGATCTATTTATAAATGTTACAGAAGGTTTCGTTACTTCACGAACAACAAAACGGGAATAGAGCTGCAATTTTCAAGAAAATAGGATTTCAAAATATAGAAATAAAAAAAGTATCATAGACGATGTATAATTCAATCGAATAACAGAAAATGGCTTTAAAATTCAGAACAGTAGCGATCCATTATGTCTGTTTTATTAGTGAAAAGTACAATTACTCTAAAATAAAGAACATTGGTGAATATATAATTGGCTGTAATCATGTTAGTGTTTAAAAATGACGGGGACTTTTAACACTGACAACAAAATGTTCAGAAACAACTTATTTATTCAAACAGTTTTTATTTGCATCCAAGTGTAGGAGAAACACACTTTTGCTTACTATAAATCAAGGCTTTTTCACTTTCAATAAGTGCATAACTAAAAAAAAAATTACCAATTATTTTAACATCCAAGGCTTAATAAAGTCTCCTGGGTACGACTGTAGTATTACTGATTACTCAGTACCCAAAAGACGCCATCTACAGGAAAAGGTCTTTAGGCTTAATACAAACCTAATCTCTGTTGATTAATAATAATAATAATAATAATAATAATAATAATAATAATATCAGAGTTAATATTCCTTTATAAGCCCGGCTCTGATTTTACCCACAACACTGATCACAATATTTCCTTTGTAATTGCTTCTTGCTATTCAGTTTGTTATAATTTGACACGATCTAGGAAGCTGGTACCACAGGCCTTTTCTCTGAGATACGACGTTTTAAAAAGCACATGGGACTCCACGAAGCAGCACTTTTTCTTTTCTAAACAGACTCTTTTCTCTCAGATTTGACTTGATAGTCCCTGAAAATGCAGAACAGCCCATAAGATCTCTTCCTCCAAACCAAATGGGTAGAGGATGCTTGCAAAAGAGCCCTGAAAACAAACTGCAACTTGACTGAAGGCGGTTTGTGCAACAATTGTGTCACGGAGTACCTAACATTTCTTTAACTTATTTCTTTTTGGATAATGTCAATAAATATCAGCGGTGCCAAGCATACCCTCATCTGTTCTCACAATACATCCTTTGCCCCATAGATTGGTACTTCAATGTCCCATTTAGGCGTGTTGTTCCTTTCTGAATCCTTGCTGGGAAACCCATCGCAGTAGAAAGAGTGCCCCTGAATACTTTGGTCATACAAACGCAGATCCGCGGAGATGGCATATGCCTTCCGTCGTGCGACTTTAACACTCTAGTTCAAGCTACAGAAAATATGAGGAAAGCCAGAGGAAAGTTTAAGGACTCCTCTTTTGCCAGCTGCCTTTTTTGTTTGTTTGTTTTTGTTTAGTTCAGACCATTGTGGGGGTTTTTTTCCCCTGTCTTTATTGCTTATTTATCTTCCTTTCTCGACGGCTGTCTATATTTCTGCCCCTGTTTTGTGTGTGTGTGTGCTCACAGAGGGGGTGGCCCCTGCACACTGACGATCCGACTGCGCCTTCACAGCCAGCTCCCCAAGGTCTACCAGGCGGGTTTCGCCAGTCCCTGAGGCTCGTTACAAATAAAGTAGTTCTGGCTTCTTTCGAGCCCAGGCCAGAGATCTGGATGATCTTGGAAAAATCCAGGGTGGACTAAACTGTGCGGTGATGAGTCAAAAGCAGAGGTGCGTTGACACAAAGGCTGAGGAAAACGACCCGTTGTGCACCCTCGACTTTACATGTTATTTTGGAAACCAGGGACAAAAGCCTAGAAACTATTATTATTTATGCTCCCACTGGAATCAGGCTCAAAGTTTACACATAAGTTCTCCCTCTGTCTTCTCACTTCTGGGAACTGATGGTGAACGTCCCAAGTAGAGGGACCGTGTCGTATCACTGCCTTTAGACTTGGGGAAGGCTCAGGGGCAGAGGGCTCCTTCCCTGGGAAGCCGCTCTTGCAGGAGCAGCCGGGCGCCAGAGGGCCCTCCCCTCGGGAGCTGCAGCGGGCGCTCCCCTCTGAACCAGGAGGTCTGTCATTTTTCGGGTGCCTCGTATCAAACCGCAGATGTCAGCCTTCCCCTACGTGTTCGGGTTGCTAATGCGGACACTTCACACAACAGAAATGCTCATCTCTGGAGCCTTTCCCAGGGCCACCCGCCAGTTTCGTGCGTTGCCTCTGTCGCAGGCGGCTCCGGGGCCCTGGGAGGGGGAGACCGGGGCACCCGACAGCCGCTGCCTGTGGGACCCTGATCACTTCGGAGCAGCCCGAGGACTCTGATGTGCCCCGGCCTCTGCAAACTGGCCGAACCACGAACTCCGCACAACCGGCGGGGACGCGCTACTGAGGTTCCCAGCTCGACGTCTCCCGTGTCTTCCGCAAATACCATTTTTGCCATGTAATTCACACCAAATAGTCCCTCAGCTCGGAGTCCCTCGCCACCCCCTCCCCCTCCCCCCCCTGTGTCGCCAATCGAGGGAGCCCTAGCAGTGGCCTCAGAAATCCTTGCCACCCCTGGGACCCTAAAGGCTCTGTCCGCTGCTCAGGGGAGTGCGAGGGGCCCTCGAGGCCTCTCACGGGCAGGGCTGTGCCGTGCCAAGCCAAGCGGTGCCTGGCCGCTTCCCGGGGCTGGCAGGGCTCAGAGCAGAGCTGCAGGAGCAAAGGGGAGCGGAGGGAAGCGGCGGCGGCTCTTGCAGCGGGTAGAAAGCCCCATGCGAACGGCGCCGGCGACATCTAGCGGCCGAAAGCAGCCAGCGCCGGCAGCGCCGGTGCCCCGAGTAGCGGCGGGAGGCGGCAGGGCCGGGCCGGGCCGGGCCGGACAAGGTGGGAAAAGCGCTACCCCGTCTGTCCGGGGCGGGAACGCACATTACACCCTCGACCCGCGACAGGCGGTTTCCCGTTGCTTTTCCAAGGATCAGGCACCTTTGTATAACCGTCCCCTCCTCCAAACGCCCCAGAGTTTTCTCTGCGGTGCTGGTATAGGTACAAAGCGCGTGCTCCCTCTTTGAGGAGCCGTTTTCGCGTGTTTGCGCACTGAGAGAAAAAAAATCTAAAATCTTTCGTCTCACTCACACCCCACAAAAAAAAAAACAACCTCTCAATGAAAGCAAAGCAGAAAGGCAGGAGTGACGGTCCCTCTCTCCCCTCTCGCAGGCGGCTCCCGGGCCGGTGCCCTCCCTCAGCATTGTCCACGGCTGGTATGGGCACTGCCCGGAGCGTTGAAGAGGAAGAGGAAAAATAACGAAAGGAAAACGAAAAAGCAGTACTATTGAGACACCGCTGGCGAAGAGAGACCTTACTATTTAAATCTTCGTGTCAGCTCTCATTAACAGCTCAAGTCCTCTTTTCCCCCGGGCAGACCTTGTCTGGTCTATCGACTTAATGGAAAAGAAAACACGTTTGTATTCTATTATTATAGACTCGTTCCTTGCCTCACGGAGACTGGGGAAGGGCTTCGCCGGCATCGTGAGGGGCTTCCCGAAGCGAAAGCGCTTTCCTCCCGCTCCTCCCGCCCCTCCCGCCTTGCCCTCGCAGGAAAAGTTAAGGATTCCAGCGTCCGGCTCCTGCCCTCCCTTACGAGAGGTGGCTGCAATGGCAGTCACAGGAAAAGGCTGAAGCCTTTTATTTTTCGCTGGAGCCGCGGAGACTAAGAAGAGACCAAGAAAAATAGTTTCCGCTATGTTAGGCCCAACTTAGGAAGGCGCAATAGTCTCTGCGGGAACTCGGGGTGATTTGTGCCCCAGGTGAAGAGCTCAGCGCAGCGGGTCCCGCTCTTAGAATAGCCGCAGACCGGGGAAGCCGCGGGAGGAGACAGGCTCCCAGGGCAGGGACTAACGGCAAGCTGAGAGTTTCCAGACCACCCAAAACAAACAAACAAGTTCTCCCGACTCTCCCACCGGGAAGGTGGATGTGATAAGCAGGGAAAGTTTTGAAGAGCTGCAGTCTGTGCAGAGCAAGCTTTTTTTTTTTTTTCTTTATTTTTTTTTGGTGCATGTGGTTGGGTTTTTTTTTTGTTTGCTTTGGTTTTTGTTTTTTCTTTCTTTTTCTTTTTTTTTTTTCCCTCTCTGTGGTTGTGTGTGATTTTTATTTTCTTAAAAAAAAAAAAAAGAAAAATTTGTTTATTCCCTTTCCTGAGACAGTGGAAGAGGGAGTGTCGACCTGACCTGAATAAGGCAGAGAATTCTGGTGCACAGAAAAGAAATGGCTCATTTTACCCCATCCTCTGCTCCTTCACTGCAGTACGGGTCTGTTCAAGGGCAGGACACTTGAACCTGAAAAGAGTAACAGGCCGAAACACGCTTCCTTAATATTTACCTCTTTGCTCTACTGGCCAAGACTTTCTTAAGCCATCTCCAGCTGTCCACTCCCCCTCCCCCCAAACCCCCTCCACCCCGCGTTGGGACTCGCAGATCTCAATAGGAAAGGTGAGAATGTGGAATTTCTCAGAGACACCACCGCACTCGGGCGCGTTCCTTGCGCAGCTGCGGTGTCGGAACGCTTCGTCCCAGGGAAGAAAGCAGGGCCCTGGTCCTGTGTCTTTCCCGCCGGGGTCCCTCTTCTACCAGGGGCACCCTGTCGCCTCGGGCATAGAGATTAGGGCCCACAACTTTCCCGCTTGTGAAGTGGCGTTTGCTCTCAAGTGCTTGGCTGTAAATAAGCTCTCTGAGGCAGTAACAACACAGCCGTCCTGCTGTCAGAGCGGAGGCTGCCTCCGCACCTTTCCTCTGCAACACACTCCGTCAGCGTTTTAATTCCAGCTCCAAAGGGAACCTGCAATTATAAGCACCCCTCGTCCCCCCCCCCCCCCGCTCACATTCTCTTGTTTGAAACATTCACTGAGGAAGGTTATTTGGACCGAGAGTAAAATCAAAGAGGGAGGGGAGGAAGAAAAAAAAAACCACCACACCCCACAATAAATCCAACAACCCAGCAAACCCTTCCATGTGCTATTTACAAAACTCATTGTCATGCTTCACTCAGGCTGTCTGCCTAGCTTGGGGAAATAAATGTGACTGAACCAGAGACAAAGCCGATGCAGCTGTATTTGAATTTCTCAATCACTGTCAAACGTGCTCTTGTCTCATAAGTCTCAGGGTTGTTGTTATTATTATGATCGTCATACCTAATGTGAACATACCCGAAAGAGAGGTGCTTGGCAGCATAGGAACCTCTTTCCGGTCGGGAATACACAGAGATTCCTTTAGCAAAAAGCCAAAGGCTTCTTTTCCCTCCTGCTTGGAAGCCTTGGCAGAAAAACTAAGGAAAAATTGAGATCTGTAATTTTCCTGTTTTTCTTCCTTTGTTTGTGTGTGTGGGTTTGTGTTTTTTTTTGTTTTTTTTTTTTTTTTTGTGTGTGTGTTTCTGGTTTTGTTTTTTGTTTTTTTTTTGGACTTTCCCTGTGTCTCCCCGCTTCCCGCAGCAGTGGGTAGGTTTGGCTGCCTGATTCCACAGATTACCCACAGCTTCGTGCTGCATCTTCGGAGGGCAGGAAAACAGGAGTGATGGTCTCTTGTGAGCTGAAAGGTGTCCACTGGATGTCACATCCCAGCCGTAGTGTCAGCTTCCCTCTCTGGAGGGTGGTTAGGAGCCTGCCAGTATGTTTTACGTTTGAGTTTTACCAGGGCTGTTACACAAAGCAGACTCTTGCCCTCAGCTCCTTCGAGGGGGAGGAGACTACAACTCACCGGTGCCACCGCAGGAGGTGTCTGTAAGGGGGTACCTCGGCACACCCCCGGCTGTGTGCTGCCTTAGGTACCCGGCTTTTGGCGAGGACGGGCGTCCTCCCAGGGCCTCGTAGCCCCAGCAGGTCGTGCTGAGCCGAATAGCTCCGCGGAGCTGCCGGGGGGAGCCTCCAGTCCCGGCAGCAGCGCGGGGCTTCGGGGAACTTCTCCCGCCCAGCACCCCTCCACGTGTCGGGAACGGCGGGAGCCGGCCTGCCTAAGGAGGGAGGAGCCCCGCTCCCTCTGGGGCCGCCTCAGCTGGCCCTGGGGTCCCCATCTCCTCCCCCGACCCCACTTGTGCCTCTGCCCTGCCGAATGCCGCCTGAACCCTGCCCTTGGGGGTAAGCGGGGTCCTGAAGGCCGGAGACCGCTCTCGCGCCCCTGGGAGTAATTTAGACCTCGCCATCAGTCTGGGGATCATCTCACCGACCCTGCTCTTTTTCAATCGGCCCCTTCGTTGGTCCACTTCTCAGAGAGCCACCCGAACTCTTCAGCGGGGAAGTGGCCTTGTATCTCCTTCATCGAGCCGGACCGCCCCCCCGGACAGAGCCATCCTCCCCTCCGAGCGTGCTTCGCCTCGGCAGCGCCAGCGGCCACTTTCTGTGCACCATGTGCTCCAGTAAGTGCAAGCAGGGAAATGAAAAGTAATGTGATCGATTATTATTTTTATACCATATTTGTGGACGGGTAGAAGTAATAACAGTTATTTACTTAGTCGAAATGTTTATTTCACACTTGGTATATTTCCTTACAATCGGAGTCCGATGTGGGAAAAATAAGCACAAATAAATTAGAATAACAAAAATACATTTTTAGCAAAAGGCAATCCTTCTCCTGTCTAATTTTCCCGGGTGCGTTTCTTCCTCCTGACATTAATTCAAGCCAACGAAAGGGCTAAATAGGTTAGTCTCTAGCCCTCAAGTCAAGCACGAAGGAAAATAATCATTTACTTGTCTGCCCCTTTATTTTTATTTTTTTCCTTTCCTTTCCTTTCCTTTCCTTTCCTTTCCTTTCCTTTCCTTTCCTTTCCTTTCCTTTCCTTTCCTTTCCTTTCCTTTCCTTTCCTTTTTTTTTTTTCTCTTCTCTTTCCTTTGGGCTGGGGATAACGAACAATCAAAAGGCAAACAAGCAGGAGGGCAGAAACCTAGGTGGGTCTCTCAGGGTACAGCCCTGGTACCCCTGTTATCACCCCCAGGTCCTGCCGGCTTCCCTTTCCTTCCTCCCTGCCTGGGTATTAGGCATCATCTCCCCTACTCGGTGCAGGGCTGCGGGCTGCTTTAACCCTTTCTGCTCCGCTTTTGTCCCTTTTGGGACTTATTAGCTTCTCTAATTTGTTAGCGGCACTTCGGCTGCCTCCCCCTAGCCCCCAGTGCAAGGAGGAGAATGATGCCAGGGCAATACACCCTACTTTGGGATTTCACAGTCGTGGTAACAGCATTTTCACATGCACATATCACATACACAGCATACATCAGGGTCATCTCAACAAGAGGGAGAAGGAAGGGTGGGGGAGAGGAGAATTAAAAAAAGGATACAATTCTTCTGTGTGTGTCAAGGATTTCAAACAGAATAGTGCTTGATACCAAGGTAACACTTCCCTATTGCAGGCTCCTAGTCTTCTTCAAATTGCTTCATTTCCCATATTCCAGCTATTTATTTTGTTGCTAGTGATTGCATGCAACAGTACCCCAGTTTGGATTACCCATGCTAGCAACAGGCAAGAGAAAAATGACTCCTGGCATGCCCATGGTTGCCTGCAAATGCTCTGCAGTGAGTTGCATGATGGCTTAGTTTGTCCTGCTCCCATACAGCAGCCAGCCCCTCTGTGCCATGGGGCTGCCGTGCCAGAGCTGCCCCAGGCTTAGACCGTGTCTGTGGGTCTGCTTTGGGCTGAGTGCAGGGCTGGGAGCTCTCTGACCAGAAACCTGTGCTTTTGCAACCATACCTTTCTTCACTCATTCCTACCACCTTTCTAGTTTTTCCTCAGGTAAAGCTAACTCTTCTTATGGACCAAGGCACCTTGCTGCTGGATCTGCCAGAGCAAGAGCAAAAATCCTGGAGAGGACAGGGCAGCCCATTAATTCCTACAGCTGTTATTTTTGGAAATGCATTTTTTGTATCAGCCTGTAAACCCTCTGTGAAACATGTGGTCTCCAGTCTGTTTTCTCTTTGGGGGTAGCAATGTACCTTTTCCCTAGCTACTTAGTCTTTGTTCAGTGCCCCAAAACAGTAAATCAGACAGTATTAGCTGGGTTCAGAGCCTTCAACATCTTCATCCCTGTTCTGTGGTTGGGGCTGCCCCCCAGATAAGGTCCCATTAGCACCAAGAGATACCTGCTGTCAGTGAGCTTCAGGGCCATAGCCTTCTGCCCTGGCCCTGAATGACAGGGAAAAGGGCCAGAGATGAAACTCCAGCACTCATGGTCCATGATCCATTCAAACCCTGCAGATCCCTTGATGCAGCACAGCTCTCCCTTTCACAGCACAGCCTGCTCAGGACTGGGAACAAACAGGACTGACTTTGCATGGGCTGCCTGGTTTCTGTTCCTGCCCTTCGCTCTGCCTTTCCAAAGCCTGGCAGAACCAGCTGGTTTAGCTTGAGGGGTCCTGTGCTCTCTCAGGAAACACAGTCCCTAAGAGAAACATGGTAGCTGGATGTATCTTTATGTTTAAGGTCCTGAAAGAAGGGACAGAATAAAGGAGGAAGATACTTGTTCTTGAGACCCGCAGTCCTGGGTTTGCTTTGGCACAGGGTTAATGCTTGAGCAGCCCTACCTCTGACAATAGTACATAGCACATAGGTAAAGTGCTTCCAATTTGTGAGGCAGTTAATTCTCCTGGTAGCTGTCTGAGATTATAGCCCTATCTTTCAGACAAAGTAAGGCAGACAAGTTAAACCTTCATAAAGTTTTAACCACAAATTACTTATTTTTTTTTCCTTTTTTCCCTCTGGTGAACTATTTTAGTTGAGTTAGACGGATTGTTTTGTATAATAATAAACCATCTGAAAGCTACTGGGAAGCTTCCAATGTATAAAAAATGGCAATCTTGTTTAAACTCTGGGAAAGATAATTGTTTGCCCTTGCTGTATGTTTTGCATTCTTGAAGTATATCTTTTAAGGCATAATATACATTTTGAAATCCCATATATGCATCTTTACAATAGTAATGGCTTTCTACAAGCTCTGTGGGAGGTGACATTTCAGCAAGATACTTCCCCTTGACTTTGTTTATTCCAGCAGTTTAAATTCTACCTCTGGTGATAGCTGTTAACTTGGCAATGTGAAAAGTGCTACATGGTGTGTACTGTGCTCAGTCAGCTCATCAGAAGCTTACCAATTACGACTGTGGAGCCCATTCTTCCTGCCACAGCATGCCACCCACCATGCATAGCCAGGACAGCTGATCTTCACATGTGCATAAAATCTGAAAGTATGCACACATTTACACAGAGCCTGTACAAAGCAGGCACAATAAGTCTGGTGCTCCTTATAAGCCTTTTTGTTTCCTGCAATAGCTCATATACAGGCTTCCCTGCCTTTGTCAAAAAAGGAACCTTTTGAACTCCACCCTGCCAGGAGAGGAGCTTTGTACCTATCAGACAACCAGGACACCCGTGTTTTGGGCAGAGGACTAAATTGTCAAGATGGCTGTGAAATACAAGGTTGCAACTATTAGGATTATCCATCTCATCTGTAGCTTGGTCTCCATCCACATCTTTGAGGCACTTGGGACAGGAAGTAGCTGGAAGTGGACTGTGAACTCAATTAAATGACTGAAATGTGCTGGGATGACCCATGAGTTGGGCACCTCTGCATTAGGAAACAAAGAACTTTGTTAACAAAAGCCTTTGTAAACCTGCTTCCACAGGATGAAATCTGATCTCTGTTTAAGGTCTCCTAATGACATCAGTGAGGCAAGATTTAATTCTAGACAGATGCTGCTTGTCAAGCACATAGGGAGTGTTCGAGCTTCAAAAATAATGCTACCTTTGAGCATTCATTTTTGTTTGGAATATCCCACTGAACATACAAAACCTAGATTGGGCTTTTTATTAAACTGTGATTTGCACTTATCCAAAGGTATTATTTTCCTTTATTTTGAAGCAACTATATGCAAAGTGATTTTGTGCCAGAATCTGTCACCTTTGACTGCAGTTTCTTTTGCATCAGCTAAAATAGAAGTAACCCTGTTCAACTAAGCAGAGTAACACTGGTGAAAAAAACAGAATAAATAATCAGAGAACCAAGCCCTTTGAATAGCAAATGACTCCATAAATAGTCCTATTGATTTCAGTGGTATTTTGTGATATAAGTAGCTACATTAACGGAAACCGCAAATACAATCTTTAGTGCTTGGACAGAGAAAAAAAACCCAACAAAACTATTTAAAAACCCCCAACTTTATCCCATGATACATTAGTCAGTTGACATGTTATTAGCTTATTTTATGACTTACCAAAGTCAGAATCAAGTGTGTTGATGACAAGGATGACTCCTCTGTTAGCTGCTGTGACAATTCAACACACTTATGACACAAAAGCTGTTCCTTATTTAAATAGAACCAGCCAACAAATCAAGTCATGCCAGTGAAATACTTTCCATTACTCTTAAACAAATGCTTCTTTAAGCAAGAAAGAACAACATTTTAGTAAACAGAGTTGTCCCATTTGGGAGGTTTATGGACGGTATCAGAATACAAGAATGTCATAACATGGTCTCCCTTGGCTCTATTGCTCTGGATGACTTGGGAAAATTTTTTTGCTTGCTTTTCCTTGAAATCCAGTAAAGAACTAAGTGAAGTCCAAACATGCTTTCTTAATTATGTTTCTTTGGCTAAACACAGTTTTAAAAAATAGAGAAGTGTTCTCTGGAAATGTTTTGCAGCATATTTAAGCCTGACTATGAGAACTGGGTCCAGATCCAGAGAGCTGAAAAACACCTACTCAGCTTTAAGTCTTCTGGATCCAGCAAAACTGTTGCTGGGATCTAATTACTTTGCTATGGACCAATTTCTGCAAGTGACTTTGGGTGGTTTGACTCCACTTATGGAGTTGGAACACAGTGCTTAAGTGCAGGGGAAGAAACCATGGCGGCTGGGGAGCATCACAGCCTGGCTAGCAATGGCATCAGGTCTCCACACTTTCCTGTCAGTACTGAACTTGCTGTCAGCATTCTCGGGGGTGCAGATGGTATATTTCAGGAACTCAATAAAGAACTGTGCACCCGTGCGCACGGTACTGCTGAAAACTTTTGTAATTACAGTAATTCTGATGAAACCACATCAGCTCTGTCCTTGTCTTCCACTCATTGTTTTTCTTTGTATTCTCTTCTTGGCATATCACATAGTAACTGTAAAAAATGTTTTGTCCAAAACACAAACTCCCTGTTCTGAATGCTGCTCTGCTATCAGCAGGAGCAGTATTTCAAATGAGCTGCGGTGCATTTGCCTCTATGAATAGCTTCTTTGCTCATGCTCGACTGTAAAAACCTTATATGTATCTTTTGAGTGCCCACTTTTCATTAAGAACATCCAGAGCACAAAAGGAAGGTGTCGCACAAGGTGAAAAAAAGGGATATTTTGCTTTATCACAAACAGTTCTCTGCTGCATTTCCTCAGCTATGAACAAGCTGTAGCTATTTGCTATTGAGTGTGGAGCATTCTTATTTCTACGAAGTTTTTCAGGGAAGTACTTTGAATAAGGTTTTGCGGCTCTGATTTTTTCACTACCTGAAACTAGTCTGCCATTTTTTCTCTTTCCGTCTAAGGGTGAAGTGACACAAACTGGATAAAATGTTTCCTGTCTATCAGGTAACGGTAAGGCTGTGTCCCAGCCCAAATCTATGCTGCACATGCATTTATCCCACGGCTGAGGGGGTGGAGGTTCTGCCTAGAGCTCCAGTTTTGGGGAAAAGGCGCTGTTTGTCACTCACAATGTACATTGCAGCAGCAGTTGGAGGAGACTAGGAGGAGGCTGGTCCCCTACAGTTGATTTTCATAACCTTTTGGATTAGAAATCTCTTGCTGGTATAGGTTCCTGCCAAATTACTGGTACCCTCAAAACAGAGAGGACAAAGGGAAGCTAATAGATATTTGTGAACCAATACAGCAGTGAAAGTTTCCCAAGAACGTATTTCTCACAACCACACTACAAGCCTGAGAGATACTTGGTGCTGGCTGTAATTCTGGTCCCTGGTCTTACGAAGACTGACTCCCTGTGCTGTACAAAGTGGGACTCTAATGGTAAAAAACAAGGAATCTTCTAGTTTACTAGTAAAAAGGTTTCCCAAACTCCCAGAAAACATAAACAAGGATTGAAATTATACTATTTTCTGAAAATCATTTGTTTCTAAGAGATCTCATGACATATGGGGGGGAGGGGTGACGTTTGATTTATAATCTTTTTGGTGTTTGGATAAATTCTCCCATACTTGCAAAAAAAAAGTTTTGAAAAAGATGTCTCAAAATATTTTCTTGACTGAGAGATTGCATTATATCTTACTATATTAAAAAAAGCCAAAAATGTGTAGTATGAACTCCTGGGGTGGTTTTAATGGCTATTATTTATAAAACTTTTAACATTTCCTTTTTTATTTTCTGGACTAAACCAAACTTGTTTCCTTTACCCTTTTCTCCTTCCCTTTCCTTTCCCCCCTTTCCCTTTCCCTTTCTTTTTTCCTCTTTCCTTTTCCCTTTCTTTTCCCCTCTTTCCCTTTCCTTTTCTTTTCCCCTCTTTCCCTTTCTCTATCTCTTTCCTACTTTCCCTTTCTCTCTTTCCCTTTTCCGTTTCCCTTTTCTTTTTCCCTTTTCTGTTTACGTTTTCCTTACCTTTTCCTTTCCCCCCTCTTTTTCTCTTTTCTCTTTTTACCTTTTCCTTTTTCTTTCAAGCCAGGCAACCAAACAACTAGACAAACTGATTTTGTTTTTAGTTCTGTTCTGAGATAAATTTACTGCCCCAGACAGTACCAGTCAGGAGCCCAGTAGCCAAGTGTTCTCTAATTACTTACAAACCTCTGCAATATCAATGCAACTTGATCTCACTGCATCAGTAACATAGCATCCGGTTTTACAGCTTGACAGTGGTAGCATGAGAAGGAGTGAAAATTGACAGCAAGTTGACAGAATACTGCTGGGACTACTCTGGGGTCCATCACACAGTTATCTTATTCTTATGCCACTAAAAAGCTAACACATTTGTCAACAGAATAGCCATTACAAGAAACTGACTTAACAGTAGTGGATTTTTTAAAATGTTTGTTGTGAATGAGGGTTTCTTCTTCCTCCCCTGGAATTATCCTTATGTATAGGTGGAGGAGACATAAAAGAAGATGGGTGAAAACAAAATCACAGGGGAAGTGGAAAATATTTGTTTTCTCCATGTGTGTACATTGTGCTGAGCGCAGCAGGGTGCTGAGATGGACTCCTCAGATGCTATCACACTAACTGCAATATCATATAGCTGTGTATCTCCTCCAAGCTCCTCTGAAAAATTCTATAGTCTGATGACTTAGCTGGCTGTGTTCAATCTATACAGTCTAAAAAGAGATGCATTTGCTTTTAGATCCAGAGCTTATTTTCCATTCCTGTTCATGTTCAGAATTCATTGCAATAAGGAGTCATTTTATTGTCATGGTTCCTTGGCTGTGTTTTGGTTTCTTTTGTTTTAATAGAAATAACAAAGCAGTTTATTCTGAGAAAAGCAGAGATAATAGTGATCTTCTGAGGATTTGTATATGGTATTCTTGAATCCCTTCTTTTGCCCATTTTAGCAGTTTTGTCCATTTATGCTGAGCTTTATACCCATCTCCATTAGATTTGCCAGCCCCCTCAGCTGTCTTTCCTGTCTTCAGATATCAGCTGTGCATAAGACATTACGTGCTCTCAATAGTTCAGAGATACTTTTGCACTGACATGCTGGCAGAATACCTGCTGACTGGATAGCAAGAGGTGGCTCAAAAAAAAGATAACTGCTGAGCTATGACTGATGCTTTATTCCTAGTGGAACACAAATACGGCTCAGTGTCCTCTATGTAGCCACCAAATTCAGTGAAACTTGCAAAATTTCTCTTTAAGATTTTGACCTCATGCTTTGGCTGAAATATGCCAAATTTCAAGTTTTGGAAGTTATGAGGGGAAGTGGGAATGACAGACAATGGACCAGATGCATCAATAATGCTATATATATAAGGTCTGACTGAAGAAAAAAAAAAAAAAGCAAATATCCAAAATTGTGCCTCAGAAACAAAATAGATTAAAAAAAAGTAAAAATGGAATGTGTATTCCTAATTCCTGTAAGTACTTTGAAAATACCACTAAGAAAGGTTTTTGATGCAGTTGGAGTGAGAGAAAAACACATCTTCTAAAGGCACAATAACAAAATATGCTAGTTGTGAGTCCGTCTTGGCTGAGAAAAGAACATTTGAATCATGGCACTGACACTGAAATGCTTTCTTTATTTTAAATTTGCATCTGGCTCAGAACCTTGCGTGCTTGCTGCGTGATTTTGACTATCTGTTAGCGCATTCAAGATGTATCATAAATAACAGTATTGAAAACATATGCCACAGGGGAAAGAAATCTGTAATAATGCCAGCTGCCATTATATGATAATGAATTTCTGTCACTACTAACCTGGAGAAGTGTTTTTCATAGGGAAAAAAGTGGCAAATTTACCAAAGAGAAATCTGTGTAAAACTTTTAAGTTTTTAAGCCAGCCCTAGAAGAGCTAATTCATTTTGATCAATGGGAAAAATCTGGGAATAATTTTGAAGCTGAATAAATATAGTTTGATTAAGCAGTGTACAAGAGCAACATGGCGACAGTTTTCACATATGTAGAAGGGAAATCCTTTTAAAGTCATAGTTTTAGGGTACATATTCATAAGAAAGAAGTAAATTACCGGATAATTTAAACTGAGTGTTTAAAATGCTCTTGAAGGCTGGAATCTATTAGACAACAAAGTAACTTGCAAAATATCAGTAAAGGTTTATAATATGGGAAATATGAAGAAGCTTGGTTGCATTATCAAATATATGTACTGAGAAGTAATCTAGCTTTAGAGTGAGAAAACTTAGGTGGTCTCATTATTAACTCACAGTTTAATTTCTATGATTCTATGACTGAATCTCATGATGAGGTTACTTTCCTCTTCTGAAGCTAGTGAGCTTCAGAATATTATTCAGTATATTATGGCAAATATGCAGTCAGGTTAGTGTTTACATTTCATGGCCACTGAATATTTTGCTATTAGGACAACAGTTTGCATATTTATTTCAAAATTTTTAGTTAAAGTAGGTTGTATTCCAGCCAGTGTCTGTTATGTCCTGAACTGGTGTGATTACATCCAAGGGAAATCTGCAAGAACACAACTACTTTAGGAATCTTTGTCAGAGACAAAGGCCATATACCTCCCTCCGTCCCCAGATCTACATGCTCACCCACCTTGTATATGTATAGATATTTCCTTTAATGTAACATTATAATTATAGATCATATTTAACATAACTGAAAGTAAATAATTTCTCTTTGGAAGGATGTAGGGTCAATTGCAGGATGTAGGAACAAACTCAGCAAAAATAAAGCTATAGGTTTCTAAATATGGAGTATATTAAATAAATCCACATGACTAAACTCACTTGATCAGAGGTGTTTTCAAGATACATGGAGTGTCAATCCATAACAGGAAGAACAAGACTTTGAATCAGATGTAGTTGAACTCAGTAAGACTGAGTAAGCTTGTAAAGTCCTACTGAGCTTTTCAAAACAAAAATGATGTATTTGCATAACCAGAGATTTCACTGGAAAATAAGCTCATGTAAAGAAGTAGGATGCAAATGTAACTTTCCACTGGGGTTTACAACCTGTAGGTTGTTTGGCATAGTCACATAACTAGTTATAACTAGTTATAGAAAAGCTGGTGTCTTCATTGATGTGATTTGGATTTTTGTCACTGTCTTAGAAGGGACAAAATATCATGGGTGGTTTTTAGAAATCTTCTGAAATCCACAAACATGGTGGGTTTTTGTTTTTTTTGTTTTTTCTTTTTTTTTTTTTCAATGCTTTGTTTTGGCTTCTGGTATTTAAGGTAATAAAGATCGCTCATAGGCTTGATCAAGCACATAACTCCTTCTGTGTTGCATAGGTGACCCTAACAGGCCAGCACAGGATTAAAAACTTCCTCAAATAAGGCCTCTTAGTCCTGAAGGACCCAGCTGAGCTGCTATACAGAGAGGGTAAAATCTTTTCCTTTCAGCTGCACTAGGCTGCTGCATTAAGAGCTTTGGGAGGTAGAGGCACATCCAGGGGTTCCTGCATAGTACCTAGTCCAAGTATAAAGACCTTTTCTTGAGACAAAGCTCAAGCCGTTTTCTGACAGACCCATGCCAATCAGTCGTAGCACAGATGTCATGCTGTTAGTACAAATAGTGCACAACAATGTTCAGCCATCATATAGTTTTTTCAGAAATGTATTTACTTGGCATCATTTACAGCAACCCCGAGGTACCATTAACCTCTGCTGAAATGTAGGATTGCATAGCTCTGTTCTGCCAAACTGATCTATGGCAGAACAGAGATTCCCAGGCCTCTGTATTCAGTTCAGAGCACTGTTCTTTATTGAATGATTTGTTTTTCCAGCACAAATAAGGGTCAATCAACATTTTCAAATAACAGACAAATGTACAAGTATTATGAAAATTTGTCTCTTGTACATTTTTACAATGGCCCACGAAAATTGACCCAAGATAATAGCAGGAGTAATTGACCAAAGAATAGCAGTTTCTTTAATCAAGGGAACATGATGATTAAATCAAAAGCTTTAGATCTGTGGATATCATCAATGGTCTTTTGTCTATTAATAACAATATGTCATCAGTGAATTTTAAAAAAGCATTTGCTAGAGTGTGAAATGTCTACATTTAGATGGAGAAAGGTCAGAACAGTATTATTTGTAATTAAATCCATTAGCTGTACAGTGGACAGTTTTTCAAGTGATTTAGATTAAAATATATTACCAAAGTAGAGCAATACTTACAAAGAAAGGTGCAATCCTATGATTTCTTAACATTCAAGTATGTTTTCCTTTGAGTTTTTGTTGTTCTAAATAGGATCCAAGCTGTAATATTTTAATTTAAAAAAATAAAGGAAATTAGAACAATGAAATGTTGCAAATGAAAGGCCTGGTCTTGCTTTAGAAACATTGGCTGAAATACTCCACAGCACTGAAGCCTGAGGGACACCATCACTTCCTGTTCCTGTGCTGTAGCCATGGGGACAGTGAACATTCTTCTACACCTTTTTGCACAACAGATCTCTAGCACAAGAAGACATGCAAGCTTGTAGGAAACTTACTAGCCTAGGAAAGGCAGCCAGCATATGAAAGCAAGAGCAAGCATATGTTGTGTTAGCATGGTCTGTGATAATGTGGAGCTTTCAGAACCCAAGGTATACCTTTGTGTCAAACAGCATTGCACAGTGAAGACATCCTTTGTATATATTAGTTCATTAAAAGGTGTAATAACGGACTATCCATACATACAAAGGACATGAGAAGGTATGATTCTTCTGTTTCCTGAGCCTGGAGGGAAGGGATATTACAATTTTCTGTAGCAATATTTAGTGGTGATAGCTCATAGATCCTCATCGATAGCTCCTTTGTCATTCCACTCTTCCTTCAGTTAACTGAGCTACAGTCCTCAGGTGAAAAGTCTTATAGACAATGATGTCTTACTGATATATCTGTCCTATGTACTGGTCAGCCAAGCATCTCCTGAAACAATAAATGTGATTTTTCTAATTAATGATAGTATCAAAACTTAGTCACAAGGACACCTACTGAAAGTTGCATAAGCATCTTAGTTCTTACACTTTGTTACTACTGAATGTAACTACTAATTTTGCGTTCCTCAAATTTCCTCATTAAACTAGATGCTTTGTATTGATTTACTAACTCAGAATACATTTTACAACAACTCTGTAGAAAAATGATCATAAAACTGTTTGGTACTATGCAGGCATAAAACATGAGTTTGATAGGCAGTACATATTCATCAACTGGAAAAGTGGGACCGGAGACACTTTCACTGTCTACCTTGGGAAAGTCTGTAGGGACAGTATGAGCATTTGAGTGACAGCAGTCTTCCACGTTAGCTTAGTGACCACTAAGACTGGAATACAAAGATGGTTCAGCTACCTTGGCCTGAACAGGGTCACTTTCTTGTACAAAAATAATGTGGCTACCAATGTTGATCATATATGGCGAGCTGGAGCTTAAGAGGTGGAAGGAAACGTGGCTGCCTGCAAAAGTGTCCTAGAAATATGTTAAACTCAGTATAATGTATTATTCTTTATTATCCTTTAAGACTCCTACTCACAAATAGGCAGAGGTGAGCAATTTTATGCTATAAACAAAACACAAGCATACAAATAAAGTATTAATAAAATATTTTAAAACTTCTATTGAATTAATTGATTATAAGTGTGAAATCTTTGCACTTGCATTGTTTATTACGGGTTCTTTAAACGTAACTGCAGTTTGTTTTCTTTTCTTAAATTTCTTTTATCCCTCTATTGTTTTATGTCTTTCCTATTAGAATATCTCATTTTCATTTTGTAAGTGCTTTCATACTATCAAACTTTTTTCCTGTCCTGAACACTTTCAGTATATCTATTTCTCTACCTTTTATAGAACCATTTCCTCTAATATCAACAGCTTTTCTATATTTCTTTTTGACTGCAGTTCATTTGTTGAAATTTCCAGTGCATCTTCTAGAATATACTGATAATTTTAACTTTTTTTTTTTTTTTATGTGAAGGGATCCTAGCTTATCACAAATTGCCATAAATTCAGAAGTACAATGTGCTGTAGGCAAGTCGAAAGTATCCAGTATGTACTCTTCTTTCATTTTTCTGATCATCTCTATTTAGTACTGTTAGCACTTTCTCAGAACAGAAAGTAGTCCTGTTAGAAATGATTGGATCATTTGTTTTACCCTCAACGAAGTGACATTCATTCACCCATTAACAGTCCCTTTTTTCCTATCAAGATGTCACCAAGAAATAATTTTTTCTACTTAAAAAAAAAAATAACCCCACACTAAAAACCACAGGAAAATGGGAAATCAACAACTGCAATGAATTATTTCATAATGTAAAACATTATTAATTTTTGATAACATCAGAACTTTTTTGAAAAAAGGATGAAAGAAAGAACACTGAAAAAAATTGGCCGGTAAGTAAATGAGCACAATCATTTCCTTGGGGAAAAAATGCGCTTTCTCAAGTGATAGCTCTACACCAGAGAGTCTAATACTGACCGATAGTTTCTACATAAATACAATTGCAATCAGTTTTCTATTTTGGGCTGTATTTTTACTCCATTCATTTAAGAGTTTGTTTTTTTTTTTCAGAAAGTAAAGTTAGCTATCTAGATGTGGTAGAGCCACTTCATCCTAACTCTTTGGAAGGAAATGGAACAAATCTTTTATTTTATTTCAAAAAAGTTAAAACCAACTTCCCTAAAAATTGGAAGAGGGTAGTGTGTCTTAGGGTTCTTTAGGGGAAAGAAAAGCTACTGTTGAAGTTTGCTGAAGTGTGGAACAGGTGTAATTTTCCATTCAGTTCTCACTGATGCTTCTCTGAGAGAAAATCAACTCCCTGTTCAATGCTGTCCCAGGTCATGGTCTAGGGGATGTTTTTCTTCGTATCATTAATGGTAATATAATTTAGGTTTTTAGCTTATCTAAAGGACATAGCTTGTTACCAGGTTGAACTTGCTGACACCAACTCTTCCTGCAAGCAGGGTCATTGGCTTTGGGCTCTAGGCTTGCTTTTAGAATAGAAGGGGTAGTCCGGTCTAGTCTGATACTCTTGCTTTCTTGTCCTTTCTCCAAGGGAAATGATTGTGCGCATCACAGTTTTTCATTTTTCTTTTTCTCTTTGCATTTTTTTTTTTTACAAATCACACACCTGTAAGGTCACTGTACAATGATTCTGGGGAACTAAACTGCAAGAAGATGGATGTTGCAATTGGATCTGAAGGTGACAAACATGGAAGCATTCCTGGGAATCAGAGGAATCTTTGTCTAGAGGTGGTTGTTGAAGCAACTCCACCTCCTGCACACAGGATTCTAAAAAATAATAAATAATCACTGTGTCAGACAGGGACATTTTGCCAAAATGATTCTGTTATCTTTTAGGCACACTGAACAGTTCAAGTACCTTGAAGACATGAAATCAAGCACAGGAAGTAAGGCTCGTTTGCCTGAAGACATGTATCTTTGACCAGCTAGATTTTTATAAAAAGAATTGGAAGAAGAGTTAGGCATATCAGAAGAGAATACCACAATCCATAATACACAAATCTATTTAAGACCACAAACCCTTCCATGCAGCACTATATACAGAGGGTTAAAAAATCAGAGCAGTCAATACTGTTTATATGGACTTTGAAGACAAGCTAGTCTGTGCTTTTAGGGGTAAGTCACATGGCATGTATATAGAGGTTCCAATGCATGCACTTACAGACCCATTGAACATGAAGCTCAGTCTCTCATAAAGAAAAGTGTCCAGCTATCTGTAAAAAAAGGCAAATAAATAGTCACATTTCATGTGCTTTTTACAAGAGATAAAGGAGCTGAATGTAGGAAATCCTGTACCGGCTGGTGGGCTGTTGGAGACCAGAGACTGGGCTGTTCTCTGAAGATGGTATTTTATCACATTATTTAACAAAATGTTGTCTTTCCATGAGGCTTTCTGATAAAAGTGACTATGTTCTCCTATAGAATATATACATATTCATAATAGATTAGAAGTTAAATCTTTACCTTGTTGAACACTTCTAAGTCACTTCCACTAACTTTGGTTTTTCCTAAATAAGAAATAATTATTTTCCAGAGGCAAATATGACCAATCTACGTTTTAAAAATTTACTGAATGCAACATATTTGACAACAATTGTGCTATTTGATTGTAATATAACGTGAGGGGAAAAAAAACCTGGAGAAAGAATAAAACAGTAGTTAAGATGGTAGCTTGAACCTGGAGACATGTGGTATCTAATTCCATGTACTGTGGCTTCATTATGTTTGAAACTTGCTACAGAGAATGCAGAACCACTCAACAGCATACATAGTGGTATCCAAGTATATCTGTTTAAAACTTTCTTTTAATAAGCAAAGTTTGTTTTTGGAGTAACTAGTGAAATACAGACTGCCAAAACAATATTCTGAGTACACAATTCAGTGGCATCGTAAGGAGTCATAAGAATCGATTACTGTTCCTTCCCCCTTTCTCTTTCCTGTCCTGCGCTTAAACTTTTCATCATTATCCTGTTAATGGATTAATTCTACTTTTGATACTCGTGTTATATCTTTTATACATATATATCTTTCCTGAAGGCAAGAATGCACATTTCTTAGAATTTTGTAGTAGTGTTTGTGTATGAGACATGTACACTAAAATGTAAGTTATCCTGTTGACTTTAAAATGTCAGTGTGATCAACTAGTCTTTTTCAAAATTATGAATCATGACATATAAATAAAATTTCTTAAAATAATGAAGTACAACTATATGTGACATATCTATCTGTTTAAATAAAATATTTGGTTTTGCTATTTATTTCCTTTTTTTTTAATTTCTTTTGTCTCATATAATTTGCTTTAAAAACGTGTTAAGACATTTTATTCATCAGATAAAGTTTGGAAACTGTTTTTCCAAAGAAAAATCAAAAAAAGAAAAAGATACCTCACATGATCTGAGGACTCTAAGAGCAATGGAATTTAAGAATAATGCCATATTACCTGACACACACAGGAAAATTGTACATAGGAATGTCGACTGGACATTATTTTTCTCTGTTTTCCCACGTTTTGAGTACCAAACAATTTGCTACTCCAGGCTTTTTAGATCTAGCCATTCTTACCTCTTTTGCAGTCTGGAGGTAGCTTCAGATTTTTGCCTTAGGCATATTACCTGCTTAAATCTGCATTTCTATTAGATTATACTCTCTTGAAATGTTTTTCTGCTTCTGTGGTACTCTTGTGGGAAATATTCTAAGATTCTATTGGTTTATATATTTTAATCTTTCGTACTTTGCTTCTAGTTTTCTGTACCAGGATTTGCAGACCTTAACTGTATTTACCCATGGTTGCAGCTTGACTTTCATTGGTTTGTGAGACAATTCTGCTTACTCTGTGGAGCATCTTACACAGCATGTAAGTTCATTAATACTGGGGACAAAAAATATTTCTCAAAACACATGTGGCAAAAATGAGTCTACATATATCTGGTCAGCAAACACTGGTAATAATAAGACAGCTGTGTAAGGATAATACTTGCTACTTCTACTTTGAAGCTGTATTAATTCTCCCAAATTGTGCTAAAACTACTGAGTGCTTTTCCACCCACCCCCCCACCCCCCCACCCCCCCATTATACCAGAAGGTTGCCTTTCTTACTAAACTGGTGACACTTCCACTAGCTGCTGGGTGTCACACTACACGTTGCCTGCATGTGCTGCCTGCCTTGTCTGGGCATCTTGCTACAAAAGGGAAACTGGCAGCATCTGATCTCAAAGTCTCTTTTAACAGAGGCAGAATGGAGGGGCATAGCTATGACTACCTGACAACTCAACAGTAATATTTTCCTGGAAGTACATTTTCCAGCTTAATATAAGTCAGTCATGCATAGGAATCAGCCCCATAAGCATGACTCCCTCAAATCAGGAAGCATAATATTCAGAGGTGCCTTAAACTTTGTATTTTACATAAACATTAATCTGCCTGTGACCTTAGAGTACACTGCTTACAGTTTGGCTGGGTGGCAGGATGTGTATTCAAGAAAAAAGAACAATTCTGTGGAGGAACTGAAAACAGTTTTGAAAGTCTTATTCACTGCAGATGAGATTGTTAAATTCGTTATACAGGAATGAGTAATTTTTAGATAAGTGTATTAGGTCTCCCAAGTGATTTGCATGTATAATCAAATGAAAAGACCTCTGAAATATTGAAACTCTAGATGGGAAAAGTGAAATTCTATTAAGAAAGAAAGAACCTCTGCATTTATAGCGCATTCAAAGAACATATCAGAATATAAATTTAATGCAATGCAGCAATGCTCATCTCACTTTAAAGGTAATTATATAGAAAAAGGGGCATTTAAAATGTATAAGTAGAGGCTTTTTTTGCACTCATACAGCATATAATTAACAAAGTTCTTTATACCTATTCATACAAGAAAGTAATAAACCACTTGTAAATAATGGCAATCTCATATTCTTTACAGCTAAATGTCAATAATCTGAATGTCTTTTTTATGCTCAGTTATAAAACTACATTTTTGACATATTAAGTAGAAGCAGGTATTACTAGTGTGGCATTTCAATTTTCTGGAGATTTAGACGTATTCATATAAAAAGGATGCAAAATGAAGAAGTGTAGTTATAGAAAATTGGAATGCTTGTAAATTAAATCAATACTCTGCCTGCAAAACACAAAGTGATAACAGAAAAAGTGAAGTTGCAGAACATTTCGCAGCAAAATTAAAAGGTGTAGGTGTTGAGACCTTCCAACACTAAACTGTAGGTGCAGAACAAAAGAACAAGAGAACTACAAAGTACCAAAACATGTGGTATGGTACAGATCAATTAATAATGATTTGCTTTGCAGCAATTACTGTATCCTCACAAGATTCATTTGAAAAACATATCAAGCTTTCTCCAACACTCGTGTGTTACACATTCTGTTGGGAGCGAACACTTCTCAGAAAAAGGGGGAAATAGGGAGAGATTAAAGAAAACATAAATTAAAAAATATAAAGGAAGAGTATAGATAAATGATTTTGGATTTATTTTTCTTCCTCTCCTCAGGCTTTGAGAGTTTCTGTTGCACAGCAGACCCCTGTCAAGGCATACGCTCTCTTGAACAGTGAGTGCAGAATGCTTCCAATATACTCTTGTTTGACCTTGCCCTTGAGTGTGTGGGTACCTAAGTAGGGATGTGTTGCTGGCTATCAGAAAAGAAGTACCAGGTGCTAGGTCCTACCTTAGCAACAGAGACTGGGCTAGATTGGAAGTTTCAGGCCTGGAATGAACTCAGATGAAATTAGTAAGGATTAGTGTTTTGTTTTTTTTTTTTCCTCTCTGATCTGACTGTGTATGTTTAAATTGTGGTGTTTAGGAACATCTAAGATTTCTTTCATGTTTACTGCTGCCCATTAAAAAACACACACTTTGCCAGTTTATAGCAAAAAGTAAGAAAAAATCAATACTTCCCTGAAATGAAACTTCAGTTGCTCTTGCTACAATTCAGGGACTGCACCATAAGAGCTACAGTTTATGTTGCACCTAACCTTACATTACTAGACTGGTTAGTTTTTCACAAAATAGGCCAAATATGCAAATTCTTATTAGAATGATTCAAAATCTTAAAAAAACCCCCTTCATTTTATATTAAAAATAGAAGTGTGTTGCCTGCACAAAGTAAATGTTTAATGTCAAAGAATATATTATCATAGATAAAGTTTTCCAAATGACTTGTTTCTTTGTTAGAACCACCAAAATTTATTCCTCCTATTTTTAGCTAAAAGGTAATTATTTCTGAACAATCTTCTATATTCTATTTAAGATATTGTATAGATAGAAACAAGATATTGTATAGATAGATTTATATATACATCTAAATTTATCTTTCTACATGTATATACCTACACACATGCATGCAAGGTACATTAAACCAAACTGGTTGAGATAGCTAAATAAATATCTTTGCTATTCGGTTTTATTTTATGATGAAAGAAAACACCATTGGTTCTTCTATCAACACTTGCAATCACTTTTGAAAGGCAAAGAGCAAATTCAATTTACTGTTGCAGATTTTTGCAGGATCAGAACTAGACATAGATCTGACCAGAATGCCTCTTTAGAATAGTCCTTTCTCTTTCTTGGCTATGGAGGAAGCCTAGCTTTTAAATGAAGCTATGTTCAAACTGGAGATGAACACTGTGAGATGTCCCAAGGTCTTAGTTTTTCATTTACTCAGTTGAGTGCTCTGGCTGGATGTCACCATGTTTCCTTCCTGCCTGCATGCTCAATTTCACTTTTGAGGCAAATCCAAGAGCAAGGGGAACAGTGGTGAAGCCCTGGGGGCTTCCTGCAAC
Organism: Pezoporus wallicus; assembly: GCF_028554395.1. Lineage (NCBI taxonomy): Eukaryota > Metazoa > Chordata > Aves > Psittaciformes > Psittacidae > Pezoporus > Pezoporus wallicus. The sequence continues at coordinate 234,738 of NW_026641737.1, read as the reverse complement.
ACAGAGTGCTGGTGCGACCATGTCTGACAGTTTAGGCACATCCTAAATTCCTCTTAGGAACCTCACTTAGAGTCTGAAAATTAGATGGAATCAATTTATTCTTTAGTTATTTTTTAGCACAGAAATTAAAGCAATATTTGTTTTTATGTTTGGTTTATAGTGGGGTTATTCCAGTTCTTTTCTGTATACCCCTCAAGAGGATCTTTTACATGCATGATATCCACCCTAAAATGAGAGAAGTCACTCGCCCCTCTGCCTGTGTGTAGTTCAAGCTCAAGATTACCCAATGTGTCATTGCCTTTTTTGAGAAGGGTGGAAAATGAGCAGTCAGGCAGCAACAGTGGACTGGCAAGAAATTTAAGGAAACATTTCATTGAGTTTTTTGAAATTTAAAATTCTGTATCAATATGGAATCGGCACTAGAAAATCCTTCCCTGTGGCAAAATCTGCTGGTACATCTGACTCCTTCTTTTGCTTCATTTCCATGCTGGAATGAAGAAAACTGAAACAAATGAACAAATTTAATTTTGGTGCCAAAGTAGCATCACTGCAATGTGGGGATGATCTGAAAAAGCAGAAATCTGGTCTACAGTGAGGAGATTCAGACTTCTCCTTGATCAGACTTCTGAGCTGAAGTTCCCCTGTGCTTGCTAGTGACGAGAAACTAGATTATAACAAGTGAGGGCACTGAAGGTGCAATTCTTACAGGAATACAAAACCCACTCAAGCTAAATATATTTCTGAATAATGTCTGAAATTATAGGTTAAAGAATACTTTTATGATGAAGTTGTTCCTATTTTTTGGTCTCAACTATGATTTTTTTTATTTTTATTAATGCTATCAAATATTTTTGGAATTGTAATAATTAGTGATCATGCAACAAAAGTGAATACATACTTCAAAAACATCACTACTACTTTCTGAATTCAAACATGATGGCACGATATGGGATTATTGAACTGGTAACCCAATGATCATTCCCCTTTTTCTTTCTTCCATTCCAAATAGTAATTTATTCATAAGATGGGAATCTTTGTCTGTGTTTTGAACTCAAACCTTGACACTGTGAAGCAAGACGCTATGTTGATATTCATGATTTGGGAATTGAAAGCTGTTTGCTTTTTCAATCTCCAAAAATTTGAATTTAATATTTTATTAAATGTATCATAGTCCTTCCTTTGTTTGTGGAGTGAACAAACATGAAAGAAAAATGACAGATAATTTTAAGCCCAAAGGCAGAAAAATGTATGTGCATAAATAGAATAGGGGTAAAAAAAAAAGTCCAAGCTATTTGAATCATAGAAAATTCATCAGACATTTCTCTGCTATAAAAGAAACATTACTTACATTAAGGCTAATTCCCTAGTGCTACTCTCTAAATCTTGTTCTTTTCACTTTACTTGGATGTAAAACTATTTAAGCATGTATCTTACCACTTCAATGTTGTGCAGTATGACACCGTTTCTACAAAAATCCCTATTTCAGTAACTTGTTCCAGGAGAAATCCGATGAGCTAAACATCTCGAGTTACTCATTTTTACCCCTTCACCACTATGACAAGCGTTTCTTGAACTTTGCTTAAAAGTTCTCTCTCATCCTTGCAGGGCACCTGAAAGCTTATCAAATCCAGGCTATTTTGAGCTCAGAGTGGGTGGGAGGTAGTAAAATGAGGATTGGATTCTCATATTTGATGGATTATTATGATGATAAGGAAGGCTGAGCTAATGAAGGCATCACTGCTGGCCTGAGCACATGTGAAAAGGCAAGTGCAGTTTTATCAGAGTATTAGCAATAGCAGCATAGAAGTAACAGTGCTATATATGGAAAGAAACTTGTTTAAACAGGAAAAGGACAGCAGTAGGATCAAAGAGAGAGTAAATGTCGGACAATAAAGGATAAAATAAAGTACTAGAGTGTACATATCAATAAAAACCTGGGCATTGGCTTTTAGCATCAATAACTATACAGAGTAAAGTGAAATCTGAGAAAGGAATGGTAAAATCAGTGATTAGAAGATGAAGTCAGACAAATTCAGTTCAGAAAGGAGAAGATATATTTAACAGGATGATTCATGCAAATTGTTGCAGAGAGTCGTCTAATTACAAAAGTAATTACCTCAATGCAAATGTACCTTTATTGGGCTGTAAAGTATGAAAGAACACATCAAGTGACCTATTGGTTGTTTTTAACCTTAAAGTCTACCTATATATTACAAAATCTAATAAACATCTTTGCTGTTCTTTTTAAGTCCCTTATCTGGAAGTTCATGGGAGGTCATTAAAACATGGAATGGATTCTTATTCAAGTTATTTTTCCAAGAGTTACACGAATGAAAAGTTCTACCCACAGATATGATAGCTCATCTTCAGGCCTCAGAACTGGTGCTCTGCCAAGATCAAAAGAACAGGCACTACTGCTTGCTGCAAACTCAGGGAAGCATTTATAGTTTTGCTTACCTTTATGTGAAGAATAGGAGAAAGATATACTATATAAAGTACAATAAATTAATACAGATGTTGATTTAATACTCATAATACTAATGCATGTAATTAAACTAACTGAAACTATTAAGGAAATCAGGCAGAAGTTTTTGAGACCAGTCAGAAGTGCAAGCAGAAAATATGCCCCAACAGGAGATACACAAGAATTTTTTGAAGAATGGTGGATAAGATAGTAATTCCAAAGAGGATACCTACTTATTTTTTGAAAAATAACAGGCTTATTTTTATAAGAACTGAAATGAAGGATTAAGTCTAGTATAAAAGTTCGTATCTTAGAAAAGAAGAAGGCTTGAAGCAGGCAGTGTTTCTTGGGGGAAGGGATGATGTTGTAGAGGCACGCCAAGAAAGAAGGAAACTGTCTTTCCTTAACAGTTGTAGGCAGAATTTGTACCAGAGCCATGATACTAAGGCTGAATCACTAGAGGATGTGTTTAAAACAGCTTGGTCTATTCAAGTTTTAGAAGAGCTGATGAACTGCAGTTTTGGTAGGGAAAAAAAAAGAAAAAAAAGAAAAGCAAAACTATAGCAAGGCAGGGGCAAGAGGCCCATATGCTGACTTTCTGAGTAGCCATTTATGTGATAGTAAAGGTAAGAAGATTTTGCCACTTTTTTTTTTTTTTTTTTTTTTTGCTACTCTTTCATTACATGTGCATGTGGAAAGAAGGCAGGATGGTATTAAACTGACATCCTGCCCCAACTGCCAGAATGTCTTGTTATGGCTTCGAAGTCTAAATTCACACAGCAGAAGGCACTGTCTGCTTTACTCACTTGCACACTAGTAAGGGCTCTCATACAGCCTGTGGGAAACCTGGGCTCAAATCCCTTTTCTGCTGTTGGAAGACTAGAAAATATAAATCTTTTTCATTTCGCTGGTAAGAAGAAACTCAATTGCCAGACTGTAGGGTATTTTGAAATTGAGAACTTCTCAGTCTCTTCTGTTAGTTCTTTTTCATTTCACATGTCATACTTAAATGTTCTTCGAGTTAGAACAAAAATAGCTATCTAGTGCATTGAACACCTGCCTAGATGATGGAGAACCTGAGTTTTCTGGTCCTGTTTGACTTAATGATAGACACAAACAGGGTCTGTGTCAACTTACTCTCACTCCTGTGTGTGCGAGCCATAGTGCTGCTCTCACCAGGGCTGTTGCTCAAGGCAGCCCTACTGATGTTCTCAAGGGAGGAACTTGTTGATGCCACACACGAGCGAGACTGCTTGACAGGGTTTGAACTGCAGCTCTGGCCAAAGACAGTTGCTGGTAAAGTTTCTTTTGCCCATGTGAATCATACTTTGGAATTTGGTTTGCAGGTGCCAGCTCTGCTCACTAGTTTCCCAGTTCCTGCATGTCTGTATTGTCTTTTTCCAGTCTACATAATCTTTATATCTGACTGAACTTTCTTTTGGTGTTAAATTCCATCATCCTTTGATCCTGCCTATGTTATTCCGTCTTCCTCAGAATGACCTGGTTTTATTTCTGTGATTGCTATTTGCAGTGCAAGTCTCCAGAAACCCAGCAGGCTCTAAAATTCCTGTTGTTATTTTTGATATACAAATCCCACACGTTGATGGAAAGATCCAGGGGTAATTGCAAAGACATTATCTCCAAGATATTGAGTTCTGTTTCACGTTTTTCTTTGCAGTAGTTATCAATTCCTAGGAGGTAAAAAAGTTTATTACAAAAATTTTGAACAGACTATACCATTCTAATAAACTATTCCTGTTTCATCTTTCTTCTTATGCAAATATAAAATTGTGGTTCTTTGTCAGAAATGAGTTATCTCAGCAGGGTGCAGAACAATAATTATTCATGTCAGGACTGCTGTGATAGACGTTACTCATAACGACTCAAATTAATCATAAGGCATATGATAGATGATGAGTACATCAAATTGTGTGGTGTGGATGCATAAGGACTGTGGATATTGTTAAACATGTCTTTGATCCAAAACCAGAGGTTTTTTTTTTTTTTTTTGAGAAAGTTCAAATCATCTGGTTATTTTATTTAGTCATTAATATGGATCCACATAACAAATTAAAGCTATCCAAGGCACCTCATTTGCCACTGGCAACTTTAAAATCTTGGAAAGAATACACTATAAATACTATTGCTTCACCTCAGAATATTGTCAGCGAAACATGCCAGGCATGCCAACGTAATATTTTTTTATGCTTAACCCCTCTATATGGGTCTTATGGTTTTACAGGTGGTGTCCCAAGTCAAAGAGAAACTAAAAGATCCCGAACCAAAACAAACCACATTTTAGCATTGTTTTGATTAGGTAGAAGAAGGATTTGACTTTTCCACTTCTAGGGATTTTGTTTCCTTAATCACATGCTGTTAATTGCTAATGTAGGGTCATATTGATGCCTAGATTTATCTGTCCTTACTGAGGCACTAAGTCTCCACATGGCCTCCATAGATTTTGCGTTTGCCACAGGATGGAGAATAAAGGCTTTTCACTTAGAACTCCTTTCTTTTTCATGTCCTCTGCACACATGCAGAGGGTGTGAAAGTAATCTTGGCTCTCACCCCTCAACATGGCAGAGAGCTGAGCTGAGCTGGCAGGGGTGGTAAATAGTCTATACTATAGAGCATTTGCAGGTTACTTTCTTTCTGGAACAAGTAGGCAGCTGAGCCTGAGAAAGGGGTTGGAACTCTCTGAGTCACAATTTCTTCCCCAGCTTGCTCTGGAGGTGCGGTAACTACTTGCTGTCCCAGACATGGGCAATTGAACATAGGCTCAATTTGCCCCTCAATAAAGAAGAAATCATGAGTCTGAGAAAAATTGTTCCATTTCATGAACCAATTTTCTCATGAGAAGACGTAGCACATCTACAGAATTTCTGCAAACAGCACAGAAGACAGATGTATATTATCTGTGATAGAGAGGAAATGGCTGAACGGCTTATTGGGAAAAAATTAGTTTCCTTGATGACTCATTATTTCAAAAATTGCCTGTCAAGTTAATAATCAGACTTTATTATTATTATCGTTTATTATTTCCATTGAAGTAGCACTCAGGGGCTGCAGTCAAAAACTGGGGTCTCACTGTGCTAGGGACGATGTACAAATAAAATCTGATAGTCTCTGCCCCAAGAAGATTACTGTTTTGACTCCTGAGATTGCAAAAATTTGGGCATATTTGTTATTTCAAGTCTTTTGGAAAGTATTTTAAAATCCCTGATAGTGCTGCTGAATAATAAAGAGCTTTCTGTAAATAAACTGGTGACAGATTTTGATTTATTTTCTAAAAGAATTTTTTATAATAGAAGAAATATCTTGAAATGGTAAAACCATTCAGAATAATCTAAATTTGTGCTTGTCCTTAGCAGACAGCAGCATAAGAATAACTCATGATGAACTTTGATTGAGAAGTCTGGACAACTAGCAGAATTACTGACCATTGTGGATTTGATTAGTTCCAAATCTTCAAGAGACGCTTAAATTGATAAGTTCTAAAATAGTCAAGTTAACAAACATGCATGGTCAGTATTTTTAATATACATGAAATATACTTTTAATGTATATTTAAATATACATTATATATAATACATAAATATGTAATGTATATATTTAATATACATTAAATGAAGCCATTCAGTACTGGAACTAGTAGAAAAAAATATTTACCAAGTATTAAATCTAGGAAATAAAAAGAATGTAAGTTCTTAAAAAGCTGATATTTTAATAGATGCTGAATAATAAGCGAATCATTAGGTACTGTGTCATGATGCCTTTACAGCTTTGCCTGTATTTTTAGTAGTAACTGTATCTCTATAACTCCCACCTCCATATCTTGTCCATTATTTTTTCTTACTTAATTTGGCAACTGTAATTGACGATAATTTCAGAGTCACTGTATCTTAAAGTAATTCACATCACATTCACCTAACACTATGAGCTGCCCACTCCCTGTATTTCAATGGAGGGAACATTTTGTTAGGAGTGTATTCACCACTTAATTTAGTGTGCTCAAAAATTATCTCGGTAATCTATAAAAATAACAGTACACCAATTTCAAAACAGTCTATTGACAGAAGTGGAACCACACTTATTTGCTTCAGGCCTGAATTTGACACAGTCTTTTCATATTAGGCTAATTTATATACATTTGATGTTGGATAGTTTATTTCTCAAAAATGTAAATTTAAAAATCACAGAGGCAGAAGCTGTTCTGTATTTTTTCCTGGAATATGAAAGTGTGAGGTTCTTAAAGCAAAGGTTAGGAGTTGCTTTTACATCTACTTTATATTCCGGTATAGTACATTACCAAAACTTCTGCGGATTTCTTCACTGCAAATGAGAAAAAACTTCAAAGACTGGTGATTTAGACTCTCTAATTTCTTTTCAATTGTTTTTTCTTAGTGAAGTGTAATTTATTTGCAAAATTAACTGCCCTGTCCCATAAAATTCATTGCAATAGAACGCAGTGTGCATCATGAACCTGCCTAAGGTAATGCAACAGATTTCAGGTAAAAATAAGTAGGGAACCTCGCAACTTTTTAATCATTTCATCCTAGAACTTAAATTCCTGCACATTGTCTTCAGTGTATCTTCTTTTATAACCAGAGCAATGAAAATGCTCATGAATCTGTTAAGAAATTGAGAATTAGTTCTGACCCATAGTGCTGCTCCAGTGTGGTGTTGCTCCATTGTGCATTAGCTGAACATTTTGTTGTGTGTTAAAACATCAAGGCATAGCGAGTGGCCTTATTCCTTGATGTCTGAGGAGCAACCATATACTTTTTATATACTTTTTAGAAAATTATTTTCCAAGACTTTTTCCAGTGAAGAGATCCCTCCTCCCAAGTACTGCTATCTTTCTATCTGTACTTCTCAATTAGTTTTGAAGAATGTCATTGTGTATCCTGTGTTGGGAAGTGAAGTAACCAGGTAATATTCAGAATCACTGGGCGATGTAGCCTGATTATGAATGTTTACCTTGTGATTCCTCTATTGAGGTGAATCAAAGCAGTGGGAAGGACACATGGAAAAAAACCAAAATGAACCCTCAGGAGTTTATCCTTCTGAAATGAATATTCCTAACTGAAAACCACATTTGCAGTACTGAGACTGACAATAACAAGACTTTTGTGCTTTATAGTAAGGCTTCTCTTTTAACTTAGTAAATTAGGTAGCAATTCTTCTGTCCTTTATATTGGTTGCTCAAGCTTGCTCAAAGCTATCATAATAAATATGAGGCTACTATAGAAGAATAAATCAAAGAATTTTGGAAGAAATTTGTTTCTTAAATCTTTTGGGCAGGTGGGTATTCATGATACAATTGGTTCTTTGAAGCACTGAGATTGCCTGATGCTGTACAGCAGAATGTTAGATTGATGGATGCCTAGTTTGTGCTCACAGTGGCTCTGTAAGAGAAAAACTACAGATAAATTGGAAAAAAAAATAGAGATGAGGATTCAGGGACAATAAGAAGCAGAAAGCAGTCTAAGGTTCTCAGAAAAGTCATAAGCTACGTAAGGATTGTGTTGAGATGAAGAGTCTGAGAAGACTATGGAAGTCTGATGAAACAGTCTTCAGAAATATTAGCTCCCAAAGTTCTTGTGAGGTTTAACCTGAATTCATGACAACTAGTGTATCTGTTGGGAGGTCATTTCAGATCCTAAAAGTACCTTGAAATGAGCAGATCTTTCTAATGAAAAATTGTGTGCATATGAGTAAAATACCAAGAAGACTAGACTATGGAGAAGGTATCAGGTTAAGTTCCCCTATCTACTGATATCAGTGATAATTCAGTCACCTTTTTACACAAACACAATTTATGAGGTTCAATTTCTGTTCATAGAACCTGATGGTGTTCTTATATGGTGGTGGCTATGATTCAAGACAGTATGTATCTCTCCTTTAACAAGTGAAGGCAAAGTAAGTGGGAGGGGAAAGTGCCATCATTCATTCCTGAACACTGGGTATCACACAGGGTAAGAAAGAAGCAAGAACGAATAATTGTTTTGTGATGTGAGTGTTCCAGCATGCTGTGTGATGCACTAAGCTTTCACAAATTTATGGGTTTGACCTTACCTACTCCAGAGATTACAATGTCTACACCAGGGATATACACTCCACTGAGTGCCCTGGTTACAGTTTCTGGTTAGTTACATGCTCCAAAAGTGCCAGGAAGCTGGGTGTAACCTGAAATTTCACATATAATAGAAGAAAATATTCATAAAATATGTAGCATCAGTTGTGACCCACACATAACTTGTTCAGTTTGCACTGCAATCCCTCATGAGAAATACCCTGTAACACGGACAGCCTGAATGAAATCTAAATACCTGGAAAGTCTGAATACAGTTCATCTTTCTGTGGTTATTGCAAAAAAGTCTTATAGGCATTACTCTCCATTAAAGCCCTGATTACTGACAAATATTGTTTGCTCCAATTTTGCCTCTTCCTCCTTGCAAAGAGATAGTTCGGCCGAATACAGCTCAGACTTCATTTGTTTGGAATCACTTCATGCTTTTCTCCTCTGCTGGCTGATTTCTTAATGCCTGCCAATATCATTCTCTCATGAAGGCCTGATTAATAATAATTTTTCTTTATTTTCTGCAGGCACATACCAGCTCAGGAAGAGTGTTTTCCAGTGGGAAGTAACCTTTGCCTTTCAGTAGTCTAAGGTTTCCATTGCTGACTTTTTTCTTCACCAATCACTACTTTTTCTTTCCATGTCTTCTATGAACTGTCTTGATTGCTATTAAATACAACACATTAGAATGTGCTGAACCTGAAATTTGATTAAGGAATACCATTGTAAATTATTACCTTTTACAAATTGTTAAAGGTGTGAATGCAGAACCACAAAGATTACAAAAATCAAGGGATTCCTACAGAATAGTTATTGTTATAACATGTACTGGACAAGTTTGAATTTTAGGGTTAATTGGGGTCTGAATTTTTTGGGTTATTTTATAGTTACATCGGTAAAAGGAAGTCATCAGGACAGAGGCTGGATCGCCCGGGGGGGTGTAGTTCAAAACTTTGAATAGGCATTTCAATGAAAGAATATTGATATGTCATGTATATCTCACATTAGGTAAAGGGGAAGAGGTGGAAAAGCAAAATTGCTGGTCTTTTAAAGACTTAACTAAATATGAGAATATCTGACTCTCACTAATGATGCAGAAATAAAGTAACCTAAAAACCCCACATACATTTAACAGAAATGCTAAGATGCTGTTAACACTGTATAACTGACCGATTGATACATCTTGATCATCTCAAAAAAAGCCCAAATATTATATTTTTTCATTAATCTCCTACCTATGTATCTCTGCAGTTAGTTACATGCATACTTTTTACCACCACATTTGCTCATTGGGAGATATTGTGTTGGGTTTTGGGTTTTATTTTTCACATTGGCTGCTATTGAAAAGGGCTGATTGATTTTAACTTCACACTTGATTTTTTAACTCCTTTAGAGATATAAGGCCTTGCTGAATTCTAGATTATTTTTCTGTATCATGTTCTTCAGTGTTTTTATCTTTAGTTAGGTACCATTAACCTTCCAGTGATGCCATCTCTGTGTTTTAGACTGTCAAAATTTTGTGTCTTGTGCTTTCTATCTCTGTTCTGTACAATGATATTTTTATCATTTATCTCCTTGCATTTCAATAGCACTGGTAATGTTTCTTTTGATGAATGGAGTTTTGAAATAGTCATTCTCTAATTCTCCTTTTATGACCCTGATATTGTTAATTTGGACTTGCATTTCAAATGAGAAGACTGATTCAAACCTGAGGGCTGCAACTTCATTTGTAAGAAAAGATAACTGTAACTAATGGTAGTTACATAAGATGTACCAAAAGCATGAATAGACTTTGTAGTGTATTATCATGGGTTACTAAATGGAGTTCTTTGCGGAAGAGAATTTACACAGCTACGGTGAGGCTTATTTTTCCTCCTTCTGCTAAAAGCCCAACAGGATGACTACCACATTCCTGTGAATTGGGTAATTTTCTTATCACTGAGGTCCTTTGGCCTTCTACTGACTTTTTCATCTCTCAGATGAAATGGCCAGCGGTTGAATGAGACCCCTTTCATAGGTATGCCTCTTTGCATCTTCTGCCTCCTTAACCCTTATCTGACCTGATGCTGTCCTTACTATTTTTACTCTATCATCTAAATATTGGACATCTTGTTCTATAGTTGTAGGCTATAATACCATAATAGCTTTAACCAGACACTTTGGGTTTCCTTACATCCAGTCTATTCCCACCACTAAGTCAGTTATCTCAAAATTAATTCTACTTTCCTACTTAAAACTACCAAGTTAAACTGAACAATATCATATTTGCTTTAGAAAACCCTGGACCATAGAAAGTACTCTGCATCTCCTTGACTGATTTATTTCAATTACTAATGTTTATTTTTCTGCACTCATTATTATAGAATTAGTTGCAAGGGAACTCAGCAGCCGTGTGTCTCCTGTCCCACAATACTGTGATGAAACAAATTGTTTTCACTGCAGACCAGTAAAATTCCCAGTCCCACACATATGCACAGTGATACATAACCTCCCTTCTGCTCATCTGCCTTTCTGGTTTTACCATTCTTATAGATTTCTTAAGTATCTACAGCATGACCAAGTGCAAGTAGATCGTCACTCTCCAAGTGACTCAATCCTTCTGTTTTATAGCTTGCCTATTGATATAACATCTGCTATATAGAACAGTTATATCCTATATTTAGTAGGTTTAAACCACTATGACATAGAAATCTCTTGATTTCAACTGTAGCAAGCTGGAGAGTCAAATTCCATTTCTGTGCATGAGTAAGAGGTAACTTTCTTCTGCTCTTCCTGTTAAAGAATTTCAGGTCATCTGAGATGAACCTCAAGTTTCTGAACTTGATCAATCAAAGCTGGTTTAGGATGATTAAACTGAAAGAAAGGGGCAAGCAGCAGGGCCCCAAGGGTTCCAGTCAAATCCAATGGTCAAGTAGAATGGGATTATTTTTTCCTGCATTTATTATTATTTTTTGAAAAGGATTTGCTGGTTTTGGAAGTATACCTTACCTTAGCTTTTAGAGCATGTTTTTTTTTTCTCTGAGATTACTCTTTGCTTTCAACTTGATTTTATTTGTAATTTCTAAATAGCAAAGACCACAAACAGGAGATGTCCTTGAGCAAGAACTAGTTTTAAAATCAGGTTAAAGACAAAACAAAAATAAGAATTGTAGTGACAGAGAACTTTTAGTTCAAAAACTTTCACATTTTGTGCACCACGAACTTTCTTAATTCCTCGTATTTACTTGCGGACACACAGTACACAAGTCACTTGGGCCAATGATTAGAATTCAGATTACAAAGAACAGAACAAATGTCCACCCTCATTAGTCCAACACTGTTACTGCTCACACAGAGAGGGTCAATTTTGGGAACAAAGTTAAAAAACTTTGTTGTGCTCTTAGGCAAACACTGGGCAATGAAGCTGGTTTTTGGAGATCTCCTTTCCTCTCTCATAACAGAAAAACACCATCTTTTCATGACAGTTAAAAATTAGAGATATCGAGTCAGCTGGTGTTACAGACTATCATGCATAGCTTTTAAAAGTATAGTTAAGTCCCGATCTTTTTGCTTAAGGCTAGGAAATTCCTGTTTTTCTTGTGCTGGTATTTATCTCATCCCTACCAGTTTTGTGCTGACATTATTTAAAGCTGTCTTACTGATGATTTACAACAGCATTATGAAGGGGAGAATTAGATTTCTCGTTTCAGAGACATTTCTCATCTCTTCACAAAACAAAACTGTCATACGTACAGTAGCATATAATTTTGATTAATTTAATAAAATAAGCAACATCCTCTTTAGCTGGTATAGTTCCTTTGGAGTCAATAAAAGTAGATCTTAATTTGATGTCAATTGGTCTAGCTCCCCTTTCAGCAATAGACCTATCCTTGTTTATAGCAGCTGAGAATTTAGCCCAGTGTTCTGGCACAAATAAATACTATTATTTTGTACCTAGTTTTATTTTTAGGTTGTTGTTCAATCTGTTATAGGTTGCTCAAAAGTTTCTACCTATTTAATCTATCTGCTTTGCTTGCTGTGAGTCTGTTCCTCAAAAAAATGTCTAAGGCAGGGCAGCAGCCCACACATAAGCACAAGCGAGACAGAAGGAGAAGGAGTGAAAACAAGAAGTCAGTGGAGCAGTGCCAAGTTTCACTAGTTGAGGATCTGCTCAGTAACATTTTCAGTGCTTCTTTCAGTCTTGCTAATGCTGGTGTGTAGCTTGAGTCTCTGGTTTGAGTCCTTTGGGAAATACGCTAGCAATAAGAATAGAAAAGCAATTTAGGTCGCATTTTTGATCATCATTGCTGTCAATCAACTCAGGGCTTGGCATTAACATATGTTCTTCAGAGGAAAAACTAATCTACTCCATTTGGTAACATATTAGAATCATCAATATTACAAAAATGAGACTGGAAAACTGAACTTTTTTGTTAGAAGCCTGTAGAAGAGAGGGTGAAAAATGTATTTAGTAATTTTTTTTTAAAATTATTATTGGCAAACAATAATTCACTGGAACAAGATGCTACTCACAGGAAAATATTTTTAAACTGTGTTTTTCATTTCAGCTTCCAGGAATAAGTCTAATGTTAGTGAAATCCTGTAAGCTGATTTTTAAAATTAAAATCTCATTTCCAATTTCAAGAGCTGACTTATTTATAATTTTAAATATAGTAAGAAGAGCAAACAAATTCAATACAAAGAAAACAATCAAACACTATGATAGACTGATGCAGACTTTGCTTTCAGTTCATTGGGTTTTTTAGATGTTTTCAAGGCTTTGACTTTTTTCATTCAGACTCAGGCTGAGAAATTTTCTTAAAAATCTCAGTTTTGCTCCAGAAATGGAAGAGGTATTTGCTGTCCAGTTCTAATCAGTCCTTTTATTTTTTTTTTTTTTTTAAGACTGAAAATTAATCTTTATGGTCAAATTACCTAGATAACAGAGGTTATAGACACCAGAATGACAAATAAATTATTTTACAAATATTTTTTCTTCAATTGTATTTTTTAAAATCCTGATAGTTATCTATCTGCATTAACCTCTAAACATTTTTTCTTAAAAGCAATTTTTTTCCTGATCACATTTGCACTGAAATATGACTTAGCCCAACCATATATAACATGTATATTTCATTGCTTCACTAATAAGAAATCTGCCAGAAAGCCAGTACTGGGTTTAGCTGAGATTCTCTTTTAGTTGTAGGTTCTACAGAACCTGAGTGCCATGAAAAATCATATTGAGGTTAATCAGAATACTTATTCAGTATCTGTTTTTTAATATGGGTGTTTATTTTCTCTGTTTCTGACTGTTTTTTATCAATTTAAATAGTTTCACAATTGGATGAAAATTATTGAAAAAGATTATATTTTAAAAGTACTTTTTCTCCTGAAAATTTTAAAGAAAAAAAAATCTTTATGACTATAGAATTGGTCAAAATGAAAGAATTTGAAATTCTATACTGAAAAAGAGACATTTCACACAAACCCAAAAGTTACCACCAGTCTACCTATCTCCAATGTTTAGGTAATTATGAGTAGATCCTTTTTAGAGGAACAAACAAAGGTATAAATAATCCAAGCCCCTAGAGGTTTAGCTTAATAGCTTGTGGCTGGGAAAACTGTTTTAGTCAGAGTCAGTAATCATCTGAACAAATTATTGAGAGTGCACTGCAATGTGCAATCTTGAAGGCAAGATGGTACACTGCTTTGGGAGGTATGCTGTAGGTAGAGAGAAATGTGGGAAGCATGCTGGGCTCCACTCTGCGGGAAATCCAACAGGGCAGTCAAAGCAGTCTCTTCTGGGTTTAATTCTGACAAACTGTGAGTCACACTTGATTCCCCCCAAACGACAATTCTTGTATCTCACAGTTAGAGACTCTTGTGTTATATTATTTCCACGGCAGAATAAAATTGAAAGTGTTGCATGACACGTACTAAACAGAATGTGTTAAGATGTCTGTCTAAGTTACTCAGAAAAAAATCTGGAGTAACTCAAGAATTTGGCTCATTGATTTTAGACTTTACACTTAGCAAAATGTAAAGGCAAGTGTAACTGAAGAAGTATCAAAGTCACTTGGAGTTAATCTGTTTTAGGTAAACTGATACAATGTTGTTAAATCATGTTTATAAAAAAACACAAAGGGCTCAAGAGAATTGGTAGAGAGAGCTTAAAAACACGTTTTTTTTTCTTTCTTTTTTTTTTTCTTTTTAATGAGTCAGAAGAAGAGCTGTCCTTTCTAAATATTCCGCTAGTTCCAACTGCCTAGTTTAGTGCCTACTGACGTGATGCAGAGATTTGGCAGAGCATAAATATTTTTTAAATCTTACTCATTAACACCTTGGGCCCATCCATCACCATGATTGACATCAGAAGACAAAGCATTTTTTTTTTTTTAATAGGACACAACATGTATAAAAGGCTTTCCGTGGGCTAATGTGGCACACCTGATAGATGTGTGAGTCATTTGACACAATGGGTAGTATTCATGAACACTTTTATCACCTTGCAATCAACTTAGAATAGCATTCCTCCTTATTTTCTGAATCCCTCTATCTTCAAAATAAAAGGAATTTAGGAATAACTGCACAGGATTTAAAGAAAAGTAATTTATTTGCTCCATCCTCGAGATGCTACTAATGATGTTCATGACATTATCTGAAATGTTATTAGGAAAATAATAAGGACTTCCTGAACTGTGTCTAAGAGATAGACTTCATGTGTTGCATGCCATGCACTTTGTATTATTGCACCAAATGAATCCAGTAAAGACTAATTGGCATGAATGAGTAACATAGCAATGCAATAAAGATAACTTGTCACCTTTTGCTCATCTGCACAATATTGTCTCTAAATGGTAATAGGATTCATGATATCCTGCTGTATATCATGGAGATTCAGCAGACAGAATATACAAAAGTGAGAATCACAGTGGGTTTTAAAGTAACACTACCTTTACAAGGGAGGAAAAACAACAAAGTACCCAAAAGAAAATATATCCTGGTTGGAAAACAAGTCTATGAGAAATAGACACTATGAATGTGGAAATTTTCAAAAATTTCAACTTTTTTTTTTTTTTTTTAAATGATCTGGAAGTATTTTGCCAAATATTTCAGATGGTTCCTCTGCTTGTCTGTAATAACAAGGGTGTCTGTATTATGAGGCTTGCCTTGTGAACTCAGAATGTGCAAGCCAGCATCTTCATCATGTGCATCAAGCCCTCCTTCTCATCTTCTTCCATCATGTGTTCTCTGGATTTTTTTCCATGGTGCTTGAATCTCATCTTCATGAATCTTGATACAAACAGTGGTATATTTTCTTTTATTCTGTAGATGAAGCAGTTACTTTCTGCGCTGGTTGCAAACACAGTTCCTTTTAATAACCTAAGTATTAGGCACGGGTAGCCACGGTTTATTTTGAAGGACTGAGCTCTCTTCTGCTGTGGCTGATGAAATCTTGTCTGGACAATCAATATATGCCTCCCCAGACTGCTCATTTTTACTTGCAGCACTTGAGGAATGAGAACTAAGAGCTTATCTGAAAGACTGAAGACCAGAGGACACTACAAATTATTCAGCTATCAGTCTTGAAAAATACTGCACTGGTGCGTGGTGCTTGCTCTGTTTCCAGAAGGTTCTTGAACTGGAATATTGATGAACTGTTTTGTCAATCTGCAAAACCAGATAGTATCCCTGTAGGTGATGTGACCCCAAAGTCCAAGAAAGCTATGAAAAATGGCAATAACATCTGTTGTTACATAAAAATAGACACACACACACACAAAAACTAGAATGCCATGAAAATGGTGTTTTATTTAGCATAGTTTTCTAGCAGTCAAAGTAAAAACTGCAGAACAACACTAAAATAGGCAGAAATATAAAATTACTGAAGCAGCAGAGAAAGTGGCAGACCACATCAGACCACATCAATGGTTACCATACCTAAATCTTTATCTGCCCTCTTGTTCTTTTCCCTTTCTAAATCTCTGCATAGGTGCAAAGCAGTCCAGGCGTGGAAGCAGTGGTGACTGCTTAGATCTGTAAGATTTCTGAACTGTTGTATTCCCAGTTCTATCACCTGTAATGTCTGCAGACTCTAATAGCTTTCCAGAAAAGTTTGAGGTTTGAGGAAAAAATTATATGAAGAAGTCTTAACACTTCATTTGGTGGGCAGGGAAGGCTTAACAAGACGAAAGGCATGTGAACTTTGTCTCCAGGTCATCAGTGCAGTGTTGATGAGAATCAGCACATACTCTTGTTTCTGCAAAAAAAACCAAAACAAAAAACAAAACCTTTGGACTTAGATTTGCTTGCTGGCATTACTAAAAAGAAAAAAAAAAAATAAAAAAAATCAGTATTTATTTCCATGGCACCTCTTTACACTGCAGCTCTCTAGGATTTTGCTCTTCTCCTCTCCCTTACTTCCATGACAGCAGTTCCTCTGCATTGGCTCCTCTCACAGTCACAGTGGCACTGGGTGTCCCACGCTTCTCTTCAGTGTTTCAGGCTGAAGCTGTAGTGCTCTTTTTTTAGCCCTGAGTTGCTGGACAGCTGGTCTCCTCTAGATGCCTGTAAAAGGAAGTAAACAAGGTCCATGAGATATTTCTATTTCTTGGTGTTTCATAAACATATGTGCAGGAGCTTTTTAGAAGCCTGGGAGCTATCCAAACAAATTAGAGGACCTTCTCAGTTGTATAGATGGCATGCCAAAATCTCACCTTGAGCTAATCTGAACAATTAGCATCCTTACTATACGGATAGTCTATTGAAGGAGGTGAATGGGATCTCTCACAGCTGATACTGAGGTTCCAGAGCTTGGTAGTGTACTAGTGCAGACTCTGTCTCATATGCTATGTTCTCCTTGTGTCTGTTTCAAGGATCCAGTTCTTGTCTGGTTGCTTAAATGGTGCCCATGCCCTTCAAAAAAACAAACAAAAGCATAGATTTCAGGGCATTTCAAAAGGGATCAACCCCTAAAAGATGAAAGTCTGAATTATTCCATGTAAGATTGTTGGCTCATCTGTATATCCTTTTAGCAAGATGGTACTAACCACAAGGCACTGTCCTGTACGCTGGGAATGGCAGCAGCAGTGGTATTTGGAACACGGTGCTTCTCAGCTTGCTTCAAATCATATTCACTGTGTTTTTGTTAAAAGCTTCACAAAGATGTGAGATAACCTTTTTCAGAGATTGATGTGTGGGAAAGAACGGAGTAAGAGGGATCAGCTGCGGCTGAATGTGATTCGGTTAGAGGTGGAAAAGCTAGGGCTTGGACTTTTTAGCAGCGAAACTAGGCCTTTAAAGCCTCATGTTGTTTTTGGCAGACATTCTCCTTCTTCCCATCTTATTTACACTGTCTGTTCTCGTCGGCTTCTCTTTGCAGCCTGTTATTTGCAGAGCAGAGCTTCTTTGCACTTCCTTCTGCCAGCCTCCAGCTGATCATGAGCCACAGAACAGTCACCCAGAAACCTGTCACCACTGGAATGGTGCACCAGAACGGGGGATAGGGAATTGGACCGCAAACCCTGTACGACAGGTTGTGGAAGAGGCTGACTCAGCCCCTTGCTCAAAAGGCCATTATAGCATTTAGTTGCTGATCTACTTGCCATGTGTGATTGCACATTGCTGTTAAAATGGCATATTGGCCCTAATCCTGAAAAGCTTTCAGACATATATGCATTCGGTGAAATAAAGTATTATAGGGAGATGCCTACATTTCCTATAAAGGCATCATATTGGGAAAAAAGTATAGGTGCAGTGATCTCCAAGTATTTTGTGATGTAAAAGAGTGGGCAAGGACACAAATGCACACATATGTGATTTGCACATATATATGTATATATAGTACATCCCTGTAACTGAATGACATTACTGTGGGGAAAATAAGGCCCACAGATAGCATAGTCAACAAATTTAGCTTGCTATTTTCGTGTCTTTCTTTTGTGAACTGCCAAGGAGTAGATTGCTATATCCTTCAGTTTGTCTTTGAAAATAATCTACGAATAACTTGTCTCTGAAACTTGTTTGACAGGGTGCCTTACATGATCACCTCTCTATTGATCCACTGAGAATGTAAGTTTGTTCTAGTCTTTAAACTAGCAAAACTAGTTCTTTAGCTCAGCCTGTAGCAGCTTGTACTTTCAACTCTCAGAATTCATTAAGCATTGGGGACACTGCAAAACTCTTAGAAACATAAGAACTTTTATTCTGCATCTAACTGTGTGGCACTGAATTTCATACAGTATCATACACTGGACACTGCTTAGTCCTCAGAAACATGTAAGGAGGAAGATTGGGAGCCCGATTCTCACAGCCTGATGAACCATACTGTGCTGCTCTTGCAGTCTTTCCTGTTAATGTGAATCAAGTATGCCAGTGATAGACTTGCACAACTACCATATCTAAACTACATAAGTATAAATGAATTACATATATACATGTCTCTCTACTGTGCATTTATGTTTATATATTTATATATATACATATGTAGATTTACTGGTGACAATATTTTACCAGATTATCAGTTCTTTCCTTCAGCTAATCAAAAGCCTATATACTAATGGCATCTTGCACAGTCTGTCTCACTCTTCCTCTATGTTCAAAATATTTCAGCAAACAAGAGGGAATTTCCAAGGAAGAGATTTCCTTGAGAAAGCTTCTTTTTTTGTTGATAAGTCTGATTAGTCCTGATTTTTGGTTGGGGTAAAGCAGTGTTTCCTGGTGAAGAGGGACCAAAGGGGCTTTTATCTCATTAATGCCTTAATACCAGCTGATGTAGAATGCACTTTACAGGCCACATTTTCTTTTTTTTCAGTCCTGTGATTGTACAGCTGGTACACTGTAGGCTGTCTGCCTTCCCACGCTGGGTCCAGTTTGTCCATCTCGTTAGCAGTTATGCACATCTCAGTGCTTGTTGTCTGGGGAACTTAACAAATCTGTCTCTGAGACAGTAGGTGCTCCTGGTGCTCAGGGGTTAGTAATTTCAAATATGCCAGGATTCATTGCCTAGGGAACAGGCAGGGAAGTTCTGAGTCAAATGTTTTTTTTTTATTTGCTTCCACATGAACCCTTCAATGCTTTATCAAAACCTCCAGCTCCCTATATTTTATCATTTCCTCAAAGACAGCCAACCTTTTTTTCCTGCTGACTGATCTTGAATGAACATGGCTATTGGGCAGCAAAAGAACGGCTCTGGCAAGTCACTGAATACATCTTTGTGTGGGTCATTAGTAGGCTGGGTACCTCTTGAGGAACTGGAAAACGTATCAGCCTGCCAAAGGCACTGTTTGTTCAGATAAGCAGGTACCATGATTTTTCCTGGTTTTCTGTCAAGGGGGGGTTTAACAATGTTTCTTAAAGAAAATGGTGCTTTGAGGACACAAAAAGAAAGAATATGTGGTGCTTGTGTGAGCCTAATTCTTTCCCACCAGCCAGCAGAGTGGCACATGATGCTGAGGATGAACAAGAGCCTAGTGCCCTGCCTCTCCTTGTCTGCATCTTTGGTGCTTTAATGAAACTGGTCTTGTGGCCCTCCTTACCCTCAAGAACTATATGCCCTGAAGTAAGGGTGGGCCTGGGGCATTCTTTGTAGCAGCAGGGCTGCAATGGGAAGAAGTTACACTAGACATGACAAGCTTCTGTTTTCTCCTTACTCAGTCATGTCTACTCTGTTTGCATATGAGTGTTAAGGTACTCAAAAGCAGGTTCACTGTCAGGGACTCACATCTTCTGAATTCAGAAACTACAAAGAAGCCTAAGGTGAGAGAATCAGCAAAGACTGCAACTTTAAGAGATATCGTGTTGCATGAGTACACTGCAGAAGTGGACTTACTGTGTTACCCTTATACCCAAGCAACTGCCTAGCATTCAAACTGTGACTCCTGTCCTTGTTCCAGGTCTGTATGTCCTTGCTGATCCACTACAAAATCATAGTCACCAGATGATTAATTGTTGTTGGTATTTAATCTTAATTTTAGCTACTATACTTTTTTGAGCTTTAAAAGAATAAAATTCTTTGTGTTTTTGTTTTTTCTTCCCCCCCCCTTTTTTCCCCTCCTAAACGGATATTATCATTGGTATTAAATAAAATTTAGTTTGAAAATAAAGATACACATTGCCAGATAAAAATTACAAGCAGCTTTTCTAATTCAGAAATTGCTTTATTGGAGTGAAGCATCCCCTTTCCTCTAAGGTAGAAAACATATATGCAAAAATACTTTTATTAGAAAGTTGCTGGCTATGGGCAGGCAATGTTGGATAAGAAGAACATTTGACTGTCAGAGACAAAGGAAACTTTTTTTGACAACAGAAACTGGTGTTTTTCATGGGTATGTGCTTTATGTCTTAGCATACTTTGGCTTCACAAACATAAAAGTAAAGATCTTGCATTTTCTTAGACCAGAACAACCATATATATCCATAAAACTGCAACATAGCTAAAAATAAATAAATAAATAACCCCCGCAAATGTAATAGGTTTAACCAGAAATGGAGGAAAAAACCGCAGGAACCTTAAAATTATGTATCATGAATACATTTTACATTTACATGTACTTAGCATTTAAAGTTCCACAACGAGGTTTTTCACGACGCTCCCCCCGCGCCAGTTCTCCGGTTCAGCTCTACAGCACCTAACCCCGGGGGAGCGGTACTTGCTCCCCGCGGCGCGCACTAGCAGTCTCCCGAGTAACCACGAGATGGCGCTGTGACCCCTCTTACTGCTCCCAGCCGCGGGTCCCGGCCCCGGCAGCTGCCCTGGGCTGGGTTCTCTGGGCACCCTCCTCCGGCACTTCGGAAAATCTGGCACCCGGGAGCGAAACAAGATCAAAAAATACAGTTTATTTTCGTTGGATGAATGATATTTTGTGACTGTTTATCTGAGGGCGTGCGACAGATCCTTGGTGCAAGGCGGAGGGGGGAGGACGTGGGGGGGTGTGTGTGCTCTGTGATCCCCCCGGTACCGTGCCGAGCGCCGCAGCCAACCGCCGTCGGGAAGCTGACTGCTCGGGTGCCCCAGCGCGGGAGCGGGCGGAAGTGCCACCCGCGGGCGCGTACGCCGTTCCTTCCACGCTAAACCCAGGCGCCGAAACGGGAGTCAGAGGGGCTGCCGGGCTGCGCGAATGCAGCAGTGGTGGGCTCCGTGCTCGGCGGCCTCCCTGCCAGGCCCCGTGGTTCACTAGCAGCCACTGCAAACGTGCCGTTTGTCTGAGAGCGAGTGCTCTGCCATGTCGCGTGGAGATAAATCCTCCGTGGTCTAGTAATGGTCAGTGTGGGGACCGAGGTGCTGAGTTCGGGTCCTAACGTGGCATTCCTCTAAGGGGCATTTCCTCACCTTGTGCTCTCACATAGATTCTGCCTTTTGTCTGGCTTATCTGTTGCAGCATATCGATACTGTTCAGGGCAGGGGCTGGCTGCTGATTAATATGTCTGCACAATATTTACACAACACCCGGCACAGATGCCGCTTTGACATTACAAAATATTCAGTATTAGTGATAAGTTGGACCATTGGGCAAAACTACGTTAAAATCACTAGTTTTACGTGTCTGTCTTAATGGCAGGTGTTGACTAGTTGCATTCTTTGAACGTGAAACTTGTGGAACGCGTATTTAGTCATCTCACTTGGCACTTTCAACTCTGTTCTAAACGGACTATGTCTACAAGCAAGCTGTTTAGCTGTGCTCTGGAAGCAGGGTGAATGCTTATCTAATGTTTCAGTATCTGAATTCAGATGGAGAAATATCTCACTGAGGGGTTAATATACTGGTGTACATGAAAGTCACATCAAGGATGAATGTAGGGAAAAGTGACTGTTATGAAGAAAACATATTCTTCTGTGGCCTCATGTTTCCAGATCTTGGATTTTTAGAGGATGTGACTTTCCAAAATGAGATTGAAGTAGTTGTCTGTGGAGCTGCTTGGAAAATAAACCCACTGCTTTTCAAATGAACCTTTTTAGTGGATTAAGTGAGATATAGCTGAGACATTTTCTTCTTTCCTAGTTAAGCAGGCTGTACGAGTTTTGAGAAATAATGATTGAAAAAAGGCATTTCACTCACATGTATTATCTCTGATATTTTTTTTTCTCAGGGGTTCTAGAGGTATTGGAATTATGAATTAACCAACAGCTAATTCATTTGCTTTAAGGCCAGATCATTTATTCTGAATAAACATTCTTGTCCTGGATATATATGTGTGTGTGTCTACTCCTATATATCCACATATGTAATTTTTACAACCTAAGTAGCAGAAGAGGCTAAAGAACTTAAACAAATGTGTGTGAGTGGGAGGCATCAATTACTGGATGAAGCAGTTGAGCCCAGAGCACAAGTAATTGTGTAGGTACATCCATTTTTATATGAGTTGGATGACACACTCAGCCTGGCTGGTGGAAAACATTTTGAAGTAATTTATTTTCTCTCTTTAAATGATAAACATTTATTTCAAAGCTCTGCTTCTAGTGAGAGGACGGTTCTGCTCTGCGTCCACCCCTGATCGGGAGACTGACTGTTGGTTTTTGGGCTGGCAGTAGAGTAGAGGAGACTTGGTAGACCTGGATTTGTTTCAGATATTTACAAAATCCTGGGTTTTTAATGTGTTTTTTTTTAATGAGTGCATGATAGAAATTGCACAGGAATACACAGAAACGTAAGGAAATTTTTCAGTGGGAAGACCTTAATCAGAACCATGCCACAACAGGAAAAGGTATTTTTGTTTCTTTATAATAGTATCTGTAATTGCTGGAACAAGATTTCCTGAATTCACCAGTCACAAATTCCAAAGACTTGAGCCAACTCTAAATCTTTGCCCTGACTTGTGGGACAGAGATAAAATGATTCCTTGAATTTTCTCTGAGCCATGGAGAAGAGTAAAGTTGAGAGGAGATAATTTGCAGAGGTGGCAAGAAGCCTTTTCTATCCTGCCCCAGAGATGGGGTTATCAACATTAATCAGATCCCCTCAGGTGTGTGAAGAAGCTGCACCTGTCTGCTGAATTGAAGTTGGAATGTTCTCATGAAAAGGCAGATTTTGTTCAGATTCTGTATGTGTTCTGCCTCAGACATTGCTGATTCTCTCCTCATTCCTCTTAAGCTTCTATCAGGTACCCTGGAGCAATGCCAGTGAACTGGACACCTAAGCTGGTGTATGGGTGTACCAGTTAGTCACCGCTCCTGCTTTGGGCCCTGCAGCAGGAGCTGCAGCTGGAGGGCCTCTGCCTGCATCTCTTTTGATGTTGCAGTAGGATGAGAGCCAATCCCCAGCTGCCTTCACCAGAAGCAGCCTTCAGCCTTCCTTGCAACAGCAGATAACAAACTATGTTGCTGCCCCTCCAACCCCCCCCCCCCCCCCCCCTTACTTTCCTGTGTGCCCCCGGCTCACTCTCACACCTTTGACACAAGAAGCCAAGGCTATGTCTGCAAGGGGAGAGAGTGGAGTGGGGCCAGGCCATGCACTGGTGCCCTCAACCAAACCTGTGCTGCGGATGCTGCCCCAGAAGCAAGTGGTTGCAGCTACTGCTGGGAAGGGTCGTCTCTCTGGGGCAAAGGAGATGATGAACTGAATACATTTAATTCCATGCATCTGTACCAAGTTTGGAGCGTGCTTATTGCATGCCAGTGCTGGAAGTCTTCACCAAAACCAAAAGGAGTTTGAGCAAAAGCCTAGTCATCTATTGAGAGACTTAAACTGTTGTTCTGAATATCAATTCAGTCCTCAATAGTGAAGATCAAGCCTTTGTGTAACAACTGAACTTCTATTGATCTATAATCATTAGTTTTCTTAGATTTAATGTAAAGCTCATTGCCTCAAAAAAAAGAAGCTTTTTCTGGGTTTCTGAGTACTAATTTTAAGCAGCACTTCAATATCTGACAAGGGGAGCGCTTGATGTTAATTATTTTTTGATGTGAGCATAATCATGTACAAAATTTTCTTTCATGCACAGTCTTCTGTGTGAGTTTATGTTTCTGAAATGTGAACCTGAGCAAGGCACAAAATAAACCTTTACAATCATCAGAGTTATTATAATCTGATTGTCATAGAACAAAGTACCTTGTCATTTCTCACTATGTGGCTCTTCCATGTAACTGTTGCTTTGCATCATTTACTCTGTTGTACTTCATTGATTATATTACTTCAAAGTTGTCATTTATCCAGCCTAACAGTTGTTCCAAGAAGAAAAGGTAAATATTATGGGCTAAACTCTGGTTTAGATTCTGATAAACAAAGCCCTCAGAATTGTAAACCTGACCTCAAACATTTGTGACCCTTGGAACCAAAGAGAACCTGATTCTGGATCAAGCAAGAGGAATAAAGTTGGACTTGAGGATGAGTTTTTATTATTACTAAGCTGCCACTTAAAACATCCAAATCTGGAGGAAATTTAATGAACTGGATTTGCTCCCTCAGCTGGAATAGTTTTGGCACATATATCAGAAGAGCTGTTTAGCTACAAGGGAGTTAACCAATGGTTTGAGATTATGCACATCTGTCAGCTAAATCAAGGATCCAAAGGTGAAACCCATCATTCAGAGCCAACATGTGGATCCATGAATTTTACGGAAGACAGTGTCTAGACACTGATAAGGAGTTTTCTTACATACAGTGCTTTAAAACTGTATATAATTGTTCTCATTTTAGTAATAGCTTTCAGGAAATTACTGTTATGAAGATGGAAGAAATGGTTTATGCCAATGACCTTAAAATTGTAGTCCAGGGATCTAGGGGTGTTTTCAAGTAATTTATGCCATGGAAGTAATGAGTATCTCTTTTGAGATAAAAAGACACATTATGTAGGAAGAAGACACTTTTCCTTATTAGAAAAGTAATTGATTTGCAAAAACTGTAGACATGCTATTCTTTTGTAAATACAATGCTTAGTTTTATTGCATTGTTACTCTTTGTGTATTTTCTAGCTTCAAAAGTATTAAGAGGATGAATAAAACAGGAGAAGGAAGAACTATTTATATGAGTGTGTATGTGCCATTCAGGCAGTACAGGCATAGTTTGTTTTTTTTTTTTTAGATACATGCTTTTACTTTCAAAATTATGAAATATTACAGAAAAATTATAAGCCTGCAAGTAATTTACAGCTATTGCATTTCTGGTTAATACATTCCCCCAAAATTTTTTCTGTCACAGATGGTAACATCATAACTTCAGTTCTCATTGCCATCCATTCCTGGCTGTTCCTGGATGTGTGAAGAGGTGACGATTAGCTAAGACAAAACGAGCTGTTCACAACATCTTGTTGAAATTTTGTTGTTATTGATGATAAAAATGGCTTTGGTATAAACTGAAGATTTTCATTGGAAAATGTCTGTTTCTGTAAAGGGTGGTTTTTTTTTTTGTCAGCTTCACATGCAGTTATATAATAGATGTTTCCAGGGCTATGGATTTCTTTTTTTTTCCTTTTGTTTTCATGCTTATTCACATCAAGGATATGAGAATGTCACAAATGCAAGACAGCAGACATTAATGGGAGAATTTTACATTTGTGCCATTTCAGATGTTCTGTGCACATTTTGTGTGGTGGTCTTGTTTTTTTTTTTGTTTTAGTGACACTTTCAATGGATTTTGGGTCCATAGGAAGCACATTTTTATCATTCTCCATTCTGCTACTAAAAGGACTGTTGTGTTTTACCCCATTTACAATATATTCCTTGCCTTAGTCACTGAGCTTAGTTTAGGAAAGAACATATGAAAATTGGATATTTCCAGTGCTCCCCAAAATTATTTGGAGTTAGGCAGAGTTTTTCTACTTCTGCTTTTCAGTTTTATTTTGAATTGGATAAGGAATTGGAGAATTTTGAGTTGGAGAAGGTAAAACACATAGGAAGACCGAAAGGGATCATCAGTGGAATAAATCAGAAGTCCAGACGTGGGAACTGATGTCAAACCTGTGGTGATTACTTGTAATTCAGCTGATCCCTCTTGCCCAAGGTATTTGCTCGTAACTTTTCCAGTTGTATTAGCCTTTCATTGGCTTTGGAGTATTGTCCCTGACACCTTGCCTAATAACTTAATCTGGTGGCTGTTAATGTTAGTGTGTGTTATAAGGTAAACCTATCCTCTGTGTTCCCACTGATCTCATGTTGAAAGGAGTAAGCAGAAGAGTTCTGAAAGGCCTTGGATCGCAGAACATCCTGAATATCAACCATTACCTTTCCTGATGCTTTTGTAATAGTGTGGAAATGTCTAGAAAGTCAAGTTCTTTACAACTGATGTGTACGGGAGGACTTGAAATTTAAAAACAACTTTGGCCTGCTCACTTTCAATTTTGTGTAAATTCAGTAGCCTAAACCTCTGGCATTCAACTCAACATTTTATTATGGCCTTAGCATCTGTTAGTTACAGGAATCTGCATTCACTGCATCTAATTCAGGGTGCTTAGGCCGCTATTTTCCAAAGTTGCTGTGAACTCTTTTTGCGTAAAAATATCAAACTCCAAAAGGCTAGCTGTGATCAATAGTTCCATAAAAACTAAAGATTCATAGGAGTATAACAGTGATTTTCCCCGTCAGCTAACCATTCAAATGTTTCACTGTGTTTTCCACAGATACTTTTCCCTTTACCACTTTACTTGTGATTTCCTCTTTTGATTCACTTGGTGGCATAAGATTTCTGTCCTTGCCAGCCTCCTTTTCTGAAGTGTCCTTGAGTTCTTCTATCCGGTGTGTTTCTGTGCAATTCCTTTCCCAGTCTGTTAGGGTAGTAGGAACATGACTTGCTGACATTGCTTTTCTGGGGTAGTTGCTTCTGTGTATGTCATATGTTCTGTGTGCTGAAATGGGAGCCATTGCAGGTGGGGCAATGAGTAAGTGGCTTGGAACGCATAGCTGCCCTGCAGACAAAGACCCTGTTATCTGGGTAGTAGCTCTGCTTTCAAATCCATGGGATATGTATCGATAAGATTTCTTTGATTTTAGCCCTGGGAATTCTGATGACATTTTTTAGGCTTCACAGCTGAATTGAATCTAGATGCAGAAATAACAGCCTCTCAGATTTTCACTAATACGCAGTTTGCTTTTGCTGGTTCTGTGTTAGCTTTATCAGCAGTCTGGCTTTGATTTAGGCAATTCAAGTTTCAGGGCATTGTCAACATCTGTGTCTTAAAGTGCAGCAGGGATCTTTTACAGGCAAGAGTCTCAAACTCAGTGTATCAGAGCAACTCCTGGGCTTTTTTGGACCACAGTGATGATACTCTAAGATACCTCTCACCACAGACGTGAAGGGAATGTGGCTGTCCCTGTAGGGATGAGGGTGAGAGTATTGCTGTGGCTATGTAGGTCCTGGCACTCTGCAAGAAAGAATGCTACTGACAAACTATATAGTTATATTCTGGGGGAAAAAAAAAAAAGTGATTATCAGTGTGATGGAGTCACTAGCTTTTAGAATGCTGTGTTCTGAAAACAAAACCTAGGGCTCCTTTAGGGTACAGGACTCCTAAGTCTGCAGCATGTTTGCCTTGGAACAAATCCTCTGTACTTCATTCTGTTATTATTACAGTCATTTGCAATAGCTTGCAAATATGCTTCAACTGTAATTTGGAAGGACAGCAAAATTTGCATATATATATGCTGATATCTATACTAAGCTGGGAATAGTTTGATACACAGTTGATTTTTTATGCCTTGAATTACTATTAATTGAAATCAGAAATTAATGTCTGGAATCAATTTTGATAAATCTCCCAACATAGGGAATTGTTAGATTTTTTTCAATAGTCAAAATACGTCTCAGTTTTTAATTAAGGAATTTTTAGGGCTTTTAGTTAAAAATATTTTTCCTTTGTTTTTAATTAATTTAGACTAAATACAAGTTTATAAGAGAAAAATATATCTAACTAAAATGCAACAGTTGTACCTAGAGAATACTTTTTATGTGGATAGATAATCTCTTCATGCAGACACTAAGATTTTTATTGTCATTCTATTTGTGACAATGACATTTTTTAAGAATCCCTCAAATGTTCACAGAGTGTCTATCTCTGCTACTTATCTCAACAAACACCATTTCACTGTAATGTACACAGACTGATATGTCAGCCCTTCTGCTCTTAATGGATGAGGTTCACTGACATGTATGTTGGAAATGGTGATCCTGTTGTGCTTCCCTTTGCCACAGTAGAATGGTAGCACGAAAGTTGTGCTTAAAAATATTTCACATGAACAGCATATGGGAGTAAGTTATTCAGATAATATGTAGCTTCTGCTCTTGGCCACTTAAGTGCAACTGCTGGCAGAGTATTACCCAATGAATTTTGCTCTGGTAACTTGTGAGAAATGCATCTGTACTGACATACAAACTGGACCGTGAGCAAATCTGGAACAACTTGGAGCTGGCAGAAGTATCAGTACTCAGTTACTACCAGCATCAGCCAGTTTCAAACTGATTATCTTAAATGAAAATGGTCTTGAGCTCATTACCTAACCATGACGTGGGCCATCTTGCCTGCTTTTTGAAGGTTTTAGACCAAAGAACAGTTCAGCCCAAGAGCAGTGTCCTTTCATTACCTCTGATTTATCGCTTGCCTTTGAAACTGTCAACCAAAGCGATGGCCTTGAGCACCTCGCAGGACTCTTGGGCTTGCTCAGGATTTGAGCCCTCTCTGTTTACCTTTTGTGAGAGGTACTGGATGTTCTTAACAGTCCTCTGACATTGCTTAGCATGAGTTTTCTCTGGGTCCTCCGGAAAATTTCTAGATTTTCAGTCGTGGTGTTAACTACATTTTCGGTGAACCAATACTGATAAAGAAAGGATATACCACTTTACCCTTTTCTGCTTGCTTGAGACTGTCTTACATTCAAATGCTTGTCCTCTTCATTTCAGCATTTTTCTAAACAGATTTTATGTTGTTTTCCCATTTTTCCTTATGGAGAGCTTATGAGGAAAACTGCAGTGTTTTTAGTTTATGCGATTAAAATTCTCAAGCAGCTTTTCAGTCAGCTGTTAGTTCTTCAACAAGCTCTAATAAGAAAATAAAGGATGTTTTCTAGCATCTGGGAATGTCACACAAGAAAAGTATATATGAACCTGTGATCAGCATCAGGTCCGAGCCTCCAGTGAGTGGTGTGGGAGCTGCTGCTGTTACACATATTGTGCTGCTGCAGAAGTGGGAGGAGATGAAACTTCTGCCATTTCTATGGCATCACTCAGCAAGGTGTAAATGAAGTATGAAATAAAAACTCTCAGCCCACTCAGTTCACAGACAGAAAAAAAGATAGTGCTTTATGCTTGCTGCTGTGATACACTATTTGCTGTAATATTAACCTTACACAGTGCCAGAATGCTCCCTAAGTTTTACAATCTCAGGTCAAAAGAGAAATGATTTCTTGTTAGGTTTCCTCCTTTTTCTCCCTTTCCACCAGCATGCTACTTCATGTCAAAGCTGCTGATGCAGAGCAGAGCAGGTGTGAGGTGAAAAGACTGACAGGAGGATCCTGTTCTGAGAGAAAGAAATTGTGTAAGTGAATCAGTAATCATAGTTTGCGATGAACTTCAGGGTAAAAATGATAAAACACTGTACAATGGATGCAGCTTCAGACTCAGAAACATCTGTTGTATTCATTTTATTGAGTTGGACCTCATCTGGCTGATTTGGAGGGAAGAAGCCATAGGTGGTAATGTATCTATACTAAGCTTAAATTCATTAGCACCAGGGAGTCTGTTGCTAGGTAGCTCATTTGGTATGGCAGTAGCTTTGGGATGGAAATGCTTTTCAGTCCCAGATTTGCCCCCCCGGGTCTTGCCCTCATAGTTTAACAAATTGCTACCTAGATCCTTGTGGAATCCCACTCATTATTTTAAAGCCATAAACAAGTCTCCTGGCATCCTTTTTATTTGGCTGGAAATGTTCAAGTTGAAGCTTGTGAGCTAGATCCTAAGATAGTGTAAATAATGTAGCTTAACTGATGTCAATAAAGTCAGACCAGTTTGTACCAGCTGAATCTTTGTCCCCTCAGATGCAAGTCTGCTGCTTATCTCCATGCCATTCACACAGAGGCATGTATTTCCCTCTGTTTTTCTAATCCTTGTGTGTCTTTTGTAGAAATATGTGATTTGTGCTGCAAAACAGTGTTGAGAAGTTGGATGAAGTGAGATAGATGCTGGTTTAAAATGCTGGACACCTGCACTTCTGCCTTGTTCTGCCTGAGACCTTTGTGTGGCAGTGCAGTTATTTTTCTCTCTGTGCCCACACTTTTTCCCTTTTATTTTCCAGTCTTACAGAAGCATGGGGATAAAAGCCAGTAAATACTGAGGTACTGCAGTAAGAGGAGCTGCGGCATAGATTTGTAAGTAACAGCTTAAAAAAGCCTGATGATGGTCAGAGGGGAGCATCCAGTAGTGCCACTGTGAACTAGCACAGATTGAAAAATGCAGCTAACTGGGCAGCAGCAACCTGCAAAATACTCGGCTGGTGAATTGTTGTATGAAGGAAGGATCATGTGTGGTTGGGCTTCTGTGCACAGTGTGGTCCCCTCTGGTTACACTGTGCACAGAGTGGGGGCTGGATTCATACCAAAAGCTTTCTTCAAGGCTGCACAGGAGGAAAGGGAACGTGCAGTACATGTATTCAGGGTGATTCAGCCTATAGATCTGAGAGCTCTGGAAAAGCAGGACAAATTCTAGCAGGAGGGGTTTATATAAATGCCATTCTGATTACAGCAGGGAGTATAAATGTAAGAATTTACAACTTGCTCCATCTTGCAACACTTGCCAGTGATAACATGTCCATAAGGAAGGCTTTGTGATAAGAAATCAAAACAGCAAGACTGAAAGAAAACCAGGCACCTTTGTAAAAGGAAGAAGGAAATCAGGTCATTAAAACATGCTCTGGGCTTTTTAGGGGCATGGGGGAGACCAGAATAGCATTCATGTAGTATTTGTATTAAGTCTTAAGAAGGACAATAACCCTTTTAGTGCACAGAAGAGAATGTCACCCACCTTGAAAAAAGCTGGAACACAGGTGAACATATATTTGGAGGGCCATTTGAAAACAGGGCAGCAGAGGTCTTGGTCTGGTTGGTGGAGCTATACATGTTCCATAAAGCAATATACTACTTAATTTGTTGGGCATCAATTGTAGAGAGAATTTTCTCTGTTTCTGCCCTTTAATAAATTCTAAGTAAAAGAAAGCTTCCTTATTGTTACAAATTGAGAGGGTAGTGAAAACAAGACTTGCACTGTTGCAATTGAAAGTCAAATAGAGGAGCAGTGCGTTAGATGGGTTAATAAAATCTCAGCCTAATCAGATAATAGGCACCACAATATAAATTGACTTAGATTTATTGTGTCTTTAGCTGTTTGATCATAAAGGTATTATCGTGCAATACCTAAATACTGGTCAGATGGTGTCTTTAGCTGTTCGATCATAAAGGTATTATCGTGCAATACCTAGATACTGGTCACATTTCAAAAAGAATGCTCCATTGCTCTTCTAAGCAAGCTCTAAACCTGTAAATAATTTGCATAAAGGTGGGTCCTTGATTATTGTACGGTTTATTTATGGGTTGTAAATGCAGGCTTACAAAACCAGGAGGCATACATTCACTCAGTTTATATTTGACTCTATTATTTCAGTTATCTCTGATATTATTACAGACATATTTAATTCAAAGCTTTCATTTTAGTTTCTAATGAAGAAAGCATTTTGAACCTATCCTCGGCAAAAGAGTGGATAACAAAGAGAAGCTGTTAGAAATTTTATTAAAACCTGAAATTTTAAATATTTATTGTTGTTTTTATTACATTTATTTATGTATGTTTTGTTTTCTAAAAGAAATAAAACAGGTAGTAAATACAAAACCAAACCACAGAAGATTCTGGACAATTGAAGTAAGTGAACTACCAGGTAGCAAATGCAGTTTAATGTAGAAAAATGTTTAACAATTCATCTGGGAGGAAGGGATCAGCCTAAGGAATATGCACTGAATATGCAGTCATCCAGCATAGTGATTAGGAAAGAGATGGACTAGTTACAGAGAAATAACTGCAAACATGAACAGAAATTCCAGTGCATTGTAGCATTAAAAATGTTGAACAATATATTAAGGAAAAGACCGCAGCATAGGTATCATAGAAGCTGGATTGAAATTTCATTTAATAACAGGATTTCAGTTTCTTGGATTTTTTTCCCTCAGTGGTTGAAAAATAAGGAAAATAATTACTCAGAGCATTTTTCATATCAGTGAAATAATTCTTTGAACTTTTTCATGGAAATGCCTTTTTCTTAAGAGTCTACATTCTCAGAAAGTACTGCTCTTGCTAGAAACCAAATACCAAATCAGATATTTCAGGCTATGCAGATGCACACGTCTGCATACACACACACACACACACACACACACACGCTAGAATTGTTGCTGTCTTATGCGTATGCTTCTATTAAACTGAAATGTGACGCAGAATACTGCATTTAGTGATTAACTGTCTTAAATATAAATTAACTACAAGAATGGTAAACGAATCATTCCTGGTTTTCAGCTCTCTCAGTCTCCTTCTCTGCCTAGACACTTGTTCACCAAGCTCACTGGTAAGCAGGAAGGCAGGCTGGACAGCAGGGGGGCTGAGTTAAGCTCTCGGACACCCTGAAGTAATGGGTTATTTGTGAATATTAGGTATTTCAAGACTCATGTATTTATTGGTAATGCTGCAGAATATGGTTGAGTGCTGCTGTGTAGGTATAGCTGCTCATGTGCCCTGCTCTGTTAGATTCTTACCACAAAAAATATTTTTTTCATGACTCTTTACCATCTACGTCCACACTACTCCTATATTCCTGTTTGAGAAGCCTTTTGTGCTGTCTCAAGGCTTTTTTTTTTTTCAGTTGGACTGGAAAACTGACTGTTAGAAAAGTCTGATGCATTAGCACAGGGCAGTGTGTGTGTTTGCCTCTGTGCAGCCTATGTGCAGCTCTGCAGGGAATGAAGTAGGACCACAATATTGCTGTAGGTTTCTTTCCCTGGACCGTGAAAAATATCTGGTGCTCAATTGCCATGTCACAATTTAAGTGCTGCTGTACTGTCTGTCTACCCTGTGAGAGGTCAGTGGCCCTAAGCACTGCTGATGAGATGGAGTATGTGCCTGCATCAGCTGCTTCTGTTCGCAGTGCGGTATTTTCTCACTATCCTAATTTACATGGGCAATGTAAGTAGACAGTGAATCGGCATCCATGCCTTTCTGTCAGCACTGCAAGAAAGACACAATGCCCAGAAGAGGGGTGAGCTGAGCAGTAGTGAGCAGGAATATCTTATGCAGCACCATGATGTAACGGGTGTTTTCATGCACAGGAAAGGGAGGTTACCAGGCAGCCACAGTGGCAGGGTTGAGTATATTATGCGGCACGTGTGACACCCTGTGCCAAAAACCACATTGCTGTAATGAAGATACCAAAGTGATGCAAGTTTGCAAGACTTCCATGTGCTGCCACGCAGACACAGCATGTCCTCAGGCTGTCTGCACAGTCCTGCTTTCCAGCTCACACTTTTCTGACAAAACAGCACTCTTGCCTTTCAGAAGAATCACATTTCGACAGAGATGTATGATGTGGTCCATACGTACATCAGACTCTATATACTATTATATCACTGTTGTTTAGCCTTATCTTTGAAATGGCAGAACTTTACATCATATGAATGCTACTTGACATCTATCACATTAACTCCCTGCACAGCTAGATTGTAACAGGTGACCACATAGCCTGGCTTTATTTTCAAATAAATGCTTATTTATGCAAATCTATGCTTTGAATATGCTTATGAAGAACAGGGAAAAGAAAAATATCATCTGCTTTAAAGTCACTGCAGAGATCCTCGCACAATACCCTTTGCCTGACTTCATGTAGAGGCCACAGACCAGTAGATGGCAATCTCTTCCTGTCGCAGGAAGAGCAGTGTTTTAATGCAGGGGCACTTGCGTGCGTCTTCCCTTTGCTTATTGCAGTTTACTTGAAGGGCAAAAAGGACCTGGAAATCGTAGGCAGCTTTTGTTAGGCTCAGAATGTCAGAATATGGCAAAGCAAAACTGAAGTTCTACTTTATGCAAATCCCAGCTACCAGTATCTGTGAAAAGGAAGCTAACGTAATGGAATGAATTTGTATTAATCTTTTTCATTTCTAAATACAGGACACTGGGTTATTTTACAGCATCGTTGTGCTTTTCCTCCTGTGTGCTGCTAATCTTTTAACGCATTCTTTAGAAAAATAAAATGGCTGTTTTCCCCATACCGCACATTTCCTTTCTTTCTTTTTTTTTTTTTTCTTTTTTCACCAATATTTATAAAGGGAAGAAATAATGTGATTATCAGCTGACTTAAAAAGGAGTCAAGGAACAAAAGAAAAGCATTTGCTTGCTATAGTGACAAATCTGCCATGCTAGAGTAATGTGTCCAAGCGACAGTGTGAGGGTCTAGTTTAGAATTTGAATTGGAAAATGGATGGTGTTAAGGCTATCGCTGTGTAATTTTTATGCTTTTTTTTATTGCAGAAGAGAAGATTAACGCTACTAATTTCAGTTACGTGAGAACTCTGAGCTGATAAAGGACCTGGATTTTTTTTTTTTTAAAAAACAAATATTGATAGCAAAGAAAGGAATATTCTTATCCTGTGCTGGAAATAATTGTGTCCATAATCTCACCATGTTGCTTTAAATGAGTCTGCATCATTTCGTGGACTATAATACTGCAGGCATTTGATCATCCATAAAATAATGATGGAATGAGAAAAAAGAAGGCTAAATTAATATCCTGGATATACTGACCGTGGTAACAATATAAGAATGTTTGGGAATGTAGGATTTTCTGTACTATCCTTAAATGTAATTCTTGATATGCTGTCCATCTGGTACCCTCTAAGAGTAGATTGCAGTCCTGATGTACCCTTTATGCTGGATAGCATAAAGGAATACCTTTATGAATAGCATTCATTAGGGAATGAAATTAAATGTAACCTGGTTCAGTGCCTTGTTCTATAGGATAAAAGATGAAGGGGGAACTATTATGCTAGCTATGCAAAATCTGAATACTTGGAAGATAACCTGTGCTCCCAGTGTGGCACAGGAGACATGGAGGTTCCTGTGACCAGGCATGTAAAGTAGCTGAGTTAAAGGGAGATGACTTAAAGTGAGTATTAAGGCCAAGGCCAATTCATGCACTTAATTTTACTCTTTTGAAAGGATTTCCCTCTGATTATGTAGATGTAGTATGATCTGTAAAATGTAGCACAAAAAGGTGTTATGAAAAACATTCATTATAACCAGACACTACACCGTGTATAGCCTACTCCAGTTTCTATATACTCCTCCATTTTACAGGCAGTCAACTCTTCTTTATGTAAGAAAACTAAAGGGGCAATAGTCCAGGCAGTGCTCATAACAACACTGTGTTTTGAGCAAACGGTAATTATGAACACGCCAGAGCAGTCTTATATTAAGGGGGAAAAGAAACAGAAAAGAAAAGAAACACGCTTGTTTGATGGGCAGAAGGATCTGATTTATGAGGAAAAACTATAAAAACTTATCTTTTCTGAATGATAAGTGACAGAAGTGGTTGTGTACATGCAAATAGTTCTGAAACTGTAGGCTCATTAGCACAACAGAAATTGCTGGAAACACTTTTCATGATAGAAAGGAATATCTTCTGCAATTGTATTAAATAGGAAAACAGAGATGAAAATCGCCTTTTCTGTAAGAACCTTTATGTTGTAAAACAACTTGCAAAGGAAACAATACACTTCCACTGCTTGAAATAGCTAAACATTCATTAAATAATATGAAATGGGAACATATAAACATTTTCCAGCTCCAGCTTTTGTAGTTAAGGGACAAAAAATGTGGAAGTGCTATATGCAATTTCTTCTCATTCAGAGTGGGCTGAACGTGTGTTTACACTATGGTGGCAGAAAAAGAGAATTATTTTCAGGGCTTGCAGTTGAAGCCTGTTAAGGTGCCTAGTTCCAGGGCACACATTAGTTCCTTGTGTCCTCTGTGCAGGACATGGATATATGTAGTGTGTGATTAAAGGTACCCAAATAAGGCACTAGATTAATCTCCCTTTAGACTCACCTTTTTTTTTTTTTTTTTTTTTCCAATTGGTTATATGGGGAGCCTGCACTCCTTTGAGGCCTTAAAGTTATAAGTTGCACGTCATGATGTATCTGAACATGTGTGTGCTTTTGCAGCATTTGACTTCTCCAGATACAGTCATATACTTTTCCTTCATTCAGAATCAATAAACAAGTCTACAATTCAAAATTATCTTTCTTTCCTCAGCCGTTGGGGTGATTTTACACGACGTTATGTTCTTTCAAATGACTACAGAAGGTGCGAAGATTAAAAAAAAAAAAAAAGTTGGCTTATTCTACAATTGATTTTTTTAAAAAAACTCTGATTTGTGTTCTTTTTCTCTCCTTTGGTAAGCAGGGACTGAGAAATTTGGACCTCCCATACTGGTTCAAGGCTGACATTGGACTTAACTGCTGCAAGGTTTTCATCAGCTGTCCTTGTTCCAAAATTTCTGAAATGCTACCTAAAATGAATCTCCTTTTTTCGGACAAAGAGCTAGGATAGCACCACATGTCTTTCAGCTATGCTAATCACTTTTCGGATTTCAGCACTGAGCAACGAAAATTTGCCCAGCAGGATAGAGCTAGTCCTTGGTTTGTTTCATTCCATCAGCCCTGTCACACATGCTGTGACATAAATGTTACCAGAGAACTTTTGGGGGGATTTCCTTTGCTAGAACATTAGGCCCGGAATAAAGTATTTCCAACTATATTGTCATTAACACCTTCAGGAGAATATTCAGAACTCTCTCCCCTCTTGGTTATATATCAAAACCACTTTTTATGGGACTGCCATCCAGTCAGCAAAATAAGCTAAGTTGGTTAGGTGGCATTGTTTTACTGCAGAATTGTTTAAAGGTTAAGTATCTGCTAAAAGAGAATAAAAGGATTTTAATATAGTATAGCAAGTAAAATAGATACCGTGCAAATTCAGCAGTGTTGAAGTGGTGTGTCTGAATTTTAGTACTTAACTGTACTTTCTGTTTGTGCTGTAGGAAATGATTTTAATTTTTTTTTGCTTTGTTTTCTTGGTTTTACTTGAATTCTTTTCCAGACTCAGCAGCAGAGATCTAGTATAACTCATGGAGCTGATCCCAGTGAGAACTGAACTCTCAGAACCCAGTTTATTATGGTCAAAATCTGGTTTCATGAGCAAAGAGGAAGTATACCAGAGGTATGCATACGCATACATATATACAGAAAGCCAAAACCTGATTGTTAGATAACTGAAATGTAAGAATCTAATCATTATTACAACAGCAACATAAAAACCAGTTAAAATTGTTATACTTGCACTTAATTTCTGCAACAGTTCCTGATGTTATATTCACCTATCTTCTGGTCCTGAAATCAGTGTTATTCTTGCCCGTTTATTTTATTCATCAGTTTATTCTTGTGAGGGGGAGTGGAGAGGGTTGCAACGAGTTGCCACCACCTGGATTCTTTCACTGAGAAGGATACGATGCATGTGCTGATGATCTCTTTTACTTCACTGAAGGATCCACTTGGATCTTTTTATGTGATAGCTAAGATGCTTGTACAACTTAGTTCTTTCTTTCCTTGTCTGCAGGTGCATGTTAATCCAAAATTACTGTACTTGGTAACTTTACGTACTTCAGTTAGTGTTTCTTTTTACTTCTTGTTACCACTAAGTTCAGTTTTGGCCACCTCCAAGCCTGTATTTCTTTAATGGACTACTGAGGAGCTGTTCACAGCTGTGGGGCCTCGAAAGCCAATCTGTGCCCCGTCTTTTGTCTTCCCATGCCTGTACTCCTACACACCACATCCTCTTTCTTCAGAGAAAAAAAAAAAAAAGTTCTATTTACATGTCAGGCTTGTATTTTCTATACTACGTTATTATGCTAGCTTTGTAAAATTATGGTGATATCACACAAAGATAAATAAAAGTGAAACAAATTAGCCATATAGACCTAACAGCAATAAAGAGTATTGCTGTTACAGATGAACCAAGTAAAACAAAGCTGCAAACAGGTCAGGAAAGCTCAGGCCTGGCAAGCCTCAGTTCTGAGATTGTTCAAATTCAGTATAAAGCTTATGGCTTGCTACTAACAGCAGTAATAGTGTATTACAGAGCTACATGGTTGTAGAAGAACAGGTGGCAGTGAGCAGCTTCCCTGCACTGATATTCCCTAATGTTGAGGCTGTAATCTTTTGTATTTGATTAGTTTAAGACAACTTTCTGACAAATGACTGCACAGCTGATGACCTGATACACCCAGAACTTAAATAAAACAGGAAATAATGTCGTGGCAGAATGACAATGATAAAAGATGTCACCACACAGTGCATTCACACTTTGTGGGAATACTGGGTGAAGCTTTCCTGTTCAGTGATGGGGAAGAGACATCCACAGCAGGTGTGTTCAAAGTAATCTATGGCCACTCAGTCACAAGTGAAAATATTAAAATTAAGCTGGAATCTTCCACTTAGGGAGATAAAGATCAGCTGCAATGATCAGTAATTCTCTACATTTTATCTTGCACTGGATACTTACAAAGGGACTGGATACTTGGGACAAAGAAGATACTTATAATTTTGATTTGCAGCATTTTGATTGTTAATCTCTGTCTCATGAAGTCTGACATTCACGATCAGCTTACTTAGCTCAGGACCTGTGGGGAAGGATAACAAGGTCATATGTTACCTTTGCACTTTGAGTAAAGAAAGCTGCAGTGGAAAGCAAGAAAGGGAGAGTTACAGCTCTGTAAGCTAAAGTTTTGTTTATGCTGGAGCAGAGATGCTTTTATTCTGGTTCTTGCTTCTAGCACAGCTGTTTTATATTATATGGGAAATGTTCCTTGAGACCCGTATTCTTATTCTTCCACCATTGATTAGTAGGCTAAACATTACACTGTAAAAAAATGCATTCTCTCTTCCTCTTCTTCTTATCACCACAAAACATGCAATTTTTATCTGTTGCTTTTTTTTCTTTTTTTTTTTTCCCCCACAGCTTCAGTCAAGA
The DNA here is from genome assembly GCF_028554395.1 of Pezoporus wallicus. Lineage (NCBI taxonomy): Eukaryota > Metazoa > Chordata > Aves > Psittaciformes > Psittacidae > Pezoporus > Pezoporus wallicus. Next base: position 195,176 of record NW_026641737.1, on the reverse strand, counting down.
GGGGTAGGGGATTTTAAGTATTTTCTTAAAGGTGAAATTCTAGCCTGGAGACTGAGCCTTCCCATGGAAAGTGAGAAATGTTGTTGAAAGACCTTTTCCCCAGGCTTAAGGGAGCAATGTAGCCTTTCCCCCCACTTTTTAAAAAGTTCTCTTCAACAATCTTTACAACATTATTATTTTGTAAAAGTTGATATAATTCCCAGCTGTGTTTTAAACAAAATCCTGAATAAACTGATAACAGCATTTTGTCTGGAGTTAGTTTCTGTTAGGAAAGCTCTTGGAACATGTACAAGATGAGACCTTTCAGAAAACTTAGCTGAAAGAAACATAGTTACTGAAGTTTAAGTGTACTTATGTGTGTTGGTCAAATTATAGCAATTTTGTTCCCAGCTAGAAGTGTAGTTCTTGGCGTCTAAAGAAATACAAACTCAAAACAACATGAGGTTTTATAGTAATTGAGCAGTTTTTTTAAAATGTGAAGTCTCAAAGAAGACTGTTTACATAATAAAGTATTATGCCCCATTATGCAAAGCACCTTGGTACCTTAAAGAACATTTTCTTTATCACATATTGATAACAGAGACACACTTTTACAAGCAGCAAGGTAAAAGCAAAAAAATCAAACTAGACGCCTCCTAGTAATCTTTATTCCCTGGTATGGGTAGACTTACATGAAGAAATGGAAAAGAATTAGAGTAAACCAATCTGTTCTAGCAGAGAATGTACAGGCTGCAGTGTTTTCCACTGCATTGCAGGTTAACTGAAGAGAAGCAATACAATCTCCTTGGGCAAAAATTTGTGCACTAAGCTCTTTTTATGAGAGGAAAAATGTAGTGGCAGTTGGTGTGGGCAGTATGGGAAAGGGCAAATGCAGACTGAACATCAAGCTAAGAAGAATCTGTGAAAGGTAGAGAATGTTCTTCAGGAAACCTGAAAATAAGCATTTAAAAAGTATCTTGATAAATGTAAGATTACCCTGCTGAAATGAGAAGATGTGAAGATGTCCCTGTTTTCCTCCGCTTCATACATGAAGTACTCAACCAAAGCTAAAAAGATGATTGCCTTGTACTTCAGGTGAGACTGTCAGACCAAGACAACAAAATGAAAAAGGTGTGCAACACTTGAAACCTGGGCATGTGTATTTTACACTACACCAGTACTTCTCAGAATGAAGAAAACATGTTTATGACTTACACTGCACAACTGAATCTTTGTGTTGGAGTGCTTTTCCAAGGTGACCTTCTAGCATCCTTCCAAAGCATGGGCCCTTACCTAAAGGGCCCTTACCTAAAAGGCCTTACCTAAAGGAAGTCTACAAGAAATCTGAAGAGGGACTTTTTACAAGCACATGCAAGGACAGGACAAGGGGGAATGGCTTCAAGCTGAAAGAAGGTAGACTTAGAAGTTAGGGAAAAATTCTCTAGTGCAAGAGTGGTGAAACATCAGAACAAATTGCCCACAGAAGCTGTTGCTGCTCCATCTCTGTCAGTGTTCAAGGCCAGGGTGGATGGGGCTTTGAGCAACCTCTTCTAGTGGAAGGTGTTCCTGCCCATAGCAGGGGGGTTGTAAGTAGATGTTCTTAAGGTCCTTTCCTACCATAAGCATTCTGTGATTAAATGATTCTATGCATGCACCCATTCGTGCACCAATGCACCATTTGATTTTCATTCATGAAGGTGGAGATTTTCAATATTATTCAGTTATCTAAATCTCTGTAAATCTCATCAAGCACATATTTGCATTTTTGGCAGATACTTTTGTAAATCTGGCCTCTGATTTATATCCAAAACACATACTGTCACTTTCTACATGTGAAATGTTTCTGATTCTTGTATTGTGGACTCTCACATCACTGCTGTCCCCTTGGGTTACCCATACGGAAGCAAAGAGGCAAGAACTGTTGAAGTGGCTTTGGAAGAATAGCAGGTCAGTGAATCACAGATACTAGAAGCAGAGGAAAAGGTCCTTCAGGTTACCTAGTCTGACCTTTGCATTCTGATTATTACTCGTACAGCATACTAACCTCTTAATCTAACCTTCTTTTGCTGGTTTGTGATTCTAAATTGCTGAAGGTGGGACACACAACTACTTTCACGTTGAATTTTAGTAGGAAAAAATAGGTATGGAAAAGAGTGCAGAAGTCTACAACTTCAGCTTAGCAGTTCTTATTATCCTGTTCTAGATATGTGGTTTTGATTAGCAATACAAAAGTTACATGTTGTTTACAAACATGAGGGTACTACTTCGCATGTAGTGTACCCAGACTTAATTTTTTTTTTTGTAAATAAAGATATCTTACGGAGCCTCTGGACTGATTAGGACTATGAAAAATGATGTATTTTAGTGTAGATATGACAGGGTGCCTTTGATGTAACATATCTCTTGTGTAAAAGGGAGTTGCCATTAATTTTTTCTAGTTCTTAGGACATCATCAGATTCTATGTTTCTCCCAGTGTTGAATTACAGGAAAGGATGCAGGTAAGGGAGGAAGCTAGGGATTATTAAAAACATGCATATCCATATTTATTTATTTATTAATCTCTAACTGTTTTGGAGCTTGTTTGCTTTTTTGTTGTTGCTAGATTTTTTGTTTTATTTTTTCTGTTAATTTTTTTTTCCTTAGGTGTAATTATATCTTTGAATTGCCATCCTTGGGTAGTGTGACTTACAGGCTTAAGGCCAGAAAGGCATTATGATAATCTTTTAGTCTGACCTCATGAGTAAAACAGACCATAGAATTTCATTCAGTGATTCTTTCAGTGGGGAGAATTATTCTTCCCAGCTATATAAATGAATTTCTTTCCTTCATTCATTTTGAAAGCCTTGAAAATATTTACAGATTGTGATCTTAACCTTCCTTGTTTGAAGGCCTTTGCTTTTCAACAGTATATAGAATTATGCTGTCTTGTTGGGTCTTTCAGATTGTTCTATTCTTCTGTCTTTATATTATCTGTGAGAGGTCTTCAGGAAGCGCAAGATTCGTCAAACTAATGAGAGTAGGTTTTTTTTCTTCAGGAAATGTATTTATTTTTCTATAGTTAAGATATGAAAATAAATAATAATGCAGTATAAATGCTGAATTTTGTAATTTAAAAAAGACAAATGACAGAATTCAAAAAGGGTGAAGAGCCTATATGGTTCTTCAGAAGTAATGAGTGAATGTTGTGAAATTTTATGTAATAATAATTTATTCATATCCAGGAAATCCTGAAGAGGCAATGGAAAGCCAGGTACAATAATAAAATAACCTTGTCTTTGGAAAAAAACCCCAATAATCCAGCAACAGTCAAGAAAAAACAGAGGATTACAATTTTAATAAGCTTCTTATATAATCAAGACCAAGTTTCAATTTTATCCAACATACAGGCTAGCGTATTAGGAGTTATTTTCATGTTTGCTCACGTGCATTTCCTTCTCTAAAACATATTCTAAATTTATAATAAATATTATTCTTTATTCATACTGTTAACTGTTTAGTTGCTACCCTACAAAACTCAGTTTTCTTTATTCTGTGTTCTCTCTGCTCACTCAACTCATCAAGTCTTCAAGTGAGAGCAGAAATTCTCTGGGACACGAACCAAATCTTTATAGCCACACATAAAGTGCCTAGCACACTCTGTATGTACATTTAAATAAAGTTTCTTGAAATGAGAATGTTATGGCTTGTATAGCTGTTGCCAGACTCCATTCATTTACAGACAGCTGAAATTCTTTAAAAGGCAGATACATATTTTATGCAGATAGAGACAAACCCCTATATCTCTAAGGCTTGCCCCTAATGACTGGTCTTAATTCATAAATTCAGGTAACAGAATCTTTATCAGTTTAGGGGTTTGAATTATTTTTATATTTATAATAAATTTTAATGTTTATAACCTAAATTAGAATTTTCAATTGTTATAATGAGTCATTATGCTAGTTTATAATTGTCTCTGCAGGAGACTGTAGAAGCATGGCATTTTTATAAGAAAATGTGTTTGTTTTTATTTTGAATGCATACAAATGTCCACAAGAGCCCATAATGAGACTTGGAGGTAGTACTAATATGTGACTTAGTGAAGAAATGAACAAAATCGTCTGCTTTTTTCCCCAGAAAAGTTCAATGCCTATATTTATGAAGAAATAGTTTCACGGGTTTCAATTTCAACTATTCAGAGAGCTGTTGCACTTGTTATTTTCCAGCTAATGCAAGTACGAGAACATTGTGTTTGAAAGCCACTGGAGAAGTGAGCTGAAATGAGCAACCTACCTTGATCTCCGCATTGGAAAGCTGCCTGAAATGTCATTGAAATCAAAGACACAGTGCTGGAACACAGACCATTTTGTTGAAATATGTGATTTGAGTAGGTACTCAGGCACATATCATGTCTGTCAGAAACCCATAAAAACAAGATATTCAAGCTATCCTTACTTTATACTTACAACTTACCTATACTTCATATAGGTATATATATACATTTTGTTTCTATCACAAGTTTCCCATCCTACAAACAATATACGTTTTTCCTTACTTTTCCTCTCTGCATATACCTCTTTCTATACTGCTAGTAGTTGATAAAGATTAGGTTAAAGGAAGAGGCCATAGAGAATTCAAGTCATGTTCAGCAGGTGGCCAAGTGTGCACTGGAAGTCAGGAAAACCCGGGAGGGCAGAGTGAAGGTTGTGGTGTATGGTACACGGCTGTATGCATTTCATTCAGCCTTGAGGAGGGCCTCAGCCCTGAGGAGAAGGATTTGGGGATGTTGGTTGATGAGAAGCTCAACATGAGCTGGCAGGTGTTCTTCCAGCCCAGAAAGCCTACGCTGGGCTTTATCAAAGGGACCATGACCACAGGTCGAGGGAGGTGATTCTCCCGCTCTGCTCTCATGAGACCCCACCTGCAGTACTGCTTCAGCTTTGGGGTCCCCGACACAAGAAGGACATAGACCTGTTTGAGTGAGTCCAGAGGAGGGCCATGAAGATGTTCAGAGGATTGGAGCACCTCTGCTATGAAGACAGACTGAAAAAGTTGGGCTTGTTCAGCCTGCAGAAGGCTCCAGGAAGACCTTCTAGCAGCCTTCCAGTACCTAAAGTCTACAAGAAATCTGGAGAGGGTCTTTTACAAATGCTTGCAGTGAAAGGACAAGGGGGAATGGCTTCAAGCTGAAAGAGGGTAGATTTAGATGTTAGGGAAAAGTTCTTTGCTGTGAGAGTGGTGAGACACTGGAACAGGTTGCCCAAAGAAATTGTGGCTGCCCCATCCCTGTCAGTGTTCGAGGCCAGGTTGGATAGGGCTTTGAGCAACCTGGTCTAATGGAAAGTGTCCCTTCCCATGGCAGGTGGGTTGGAACTAGATGATCTTTAAGGTCCCTTCCAGCCAAAGCTGTTCTATGATTCTATGATAATTCTGCTTTGTTTTGAAAAGAAAAGAACTGGTCCTCACCTGTCTTAGAGAAGCTACAATATAGAATTAGATGTTGATGCTTCTTCTGAAAGGCAACATTGCCTGTGTCTGCAGTACATGCCAACAGCAGAAGAACCATGAGTAATGCAGCTGGTGGTTTACCAACCAGTTCACAAAGCTGAGAGCTCTGGAGGATCCAGGGAGAAATCTCAGAGCAGTGTCTTGAGGTTCTGCCAGCAGATGGTGATAAAACACGAAGTAGAAGAGGAAAAAAATCTTTACACATTTGATCTGATTATAAGAAGGCAGCCATTCTTCCTTCCTCCAGACTCATTCTTTCTCATGTTCTGGGCCATCTAGTGCATTTTGAGGATGGCAGTCTGGGAACCTCATAGAGTTTAACTTTGTAACAGCTACCATTTTGAGCCTATGAAACGTTATTGAAGACTCTGCTGAAGACCTATAGTAAGAGTATTAGAGAAGGTGAAAGGAGTGCTGGAGGTGGAAGGGAAACAGGGCAGTGGAAGGAACTTGAGGTTGAAAAAACCCCAGGGAATTCATGCTGTAGGGAATAGTAAAGTGTGAAATAGTTTAGGATAAGGGAATTAGGGAAAATGGAGAGAAGGGAGTTTATTAAAGACTTGGTTGTTTTGCATGCAGAAGGTTGAAAAAGCTTTTGAAGTTTGTCTCTTGCTATTTGCAAAATGCATCACTTGCTTGGCAAATTATTTAGAACACTATAAAATGTTTGTAGCGCTATCAAATTGCAGTCACAAGCTCATTTATTTTCTTACCTTTTTTGTATTCAGGTGCATTTCTAATGAACAAAGATAGAAAAAAGATTAGGGAAAAAATACCCATGTTCATGTGTTTTAGTGTTTGCTGAGCATTTACCACTCTTTTTTTTTTGTAAATGTCCTCCTTAGATTTGCCAACCTGACATTTTTATGCATTTGTAAATCACTTTGGAATACGTGCATATTAATACTGGTTTCTAAGACATTTGGATCATGTTTGGGATGTTGCTTATAACCTCCAATAAGCATCCAGTTATTGCAAGAAGATACAATACAGAGATAATGTAGACCTAGAGCTTTAGCTAACAGTCTTCTGAAAAGCCCATAGGATTAAAAAAAAAATAAATTGCCTTTCTGAATTTTACGTTTTGGCTGAAACCCAAGCTAGCAGTTTCAAAGAAACAAAGAGAGGTTTAATATGTTTGAGATTTATATTGTGGTGGATACAATTGCATAATTTGCTAGACATTTCTGCATAATGGTGCTATAATTCCTGTTGTTAAAATTTGCTGTTGAGTTTAGCCATCATTATAACTAAATTCTCCTGCAGACTATAACAGCAGGAAACACTGGAGCAATGTATTAGTCACAACAAATTAAATTAGAAAATAGTTTCCAAGATTCTGAGACACTAAAGATAGAAAAGATGAACCAGTTTAAGTTTCTGCTGATCTGAGGTTATGCCCTGCTGTGCTTGAGCTCTAAGATCTGAAGATGCATGTGGCCAGCTAATCCTTTCAGTTGTGCTCACTTGTGGTCTAGTTCCCAGGTGGATAGAAGACTAGGGATTCTGACCTGGAAAATAGTGTTCTGGCACTGGAAAGTCAAAGCCATCTTAATAGTAACTAATCTCCAGTCTGAGTTTAAAAAAGTACCTGCAGATGAGCGTGCTCATGTCTGCTTTGAACCTCATACTTTATTTATTATCAAAAGCTATTCATGGAACAACTACCAAGAACAACTCTGGTGTAAGAAAGATAATCTTTCTAATCCAGTCCAAGAAATGTGCTACTGAACATCTTTAAAAGTTAATCTTCAGCAATGGACATGCAAAGTTATGGCCAAACAATTTTGGCCAAAAGAATCTTACAAAATAAAGTTTAATTTCACTTGGTAATCACAGTAAAAAAAAAATTATCATATTCATAGTATTTTACCTTAAATTAAACCTAATTTTTTTTTTTTCTCTATAAACTGGATGTAAGCCCAATTTTAAGTGCATTTCTTCTTTTGTATCTTGTAGATGGAAACATACCCTCTAATCTTTGGCATGATTTCAGCAGGAAAAGTGAACAAGTTCAATTAATATTGGAAAATCCCTGGACACATAAAAAGGATTCAGATCAGTTGCTGATTTTTCTTCCTTTTATTTATTTATTTACTTATTTTATATCAACAAATTATGCTATTACTGTGAAGGAACAATTTGAGATTTATTAGATTTTCAGAAAATTAAAGATATGAATTAGATAGGAGGGATATATCACACTGTCAAATTATGGTTTGTGACTGAATGTGCACTGGATTTTCACATCTCTAATTTTAAGTAATGTCTTAAAACAGTAATTGGAAATACTTTTAATGGTAAAAACCTTGTCTGAAACCCAAATTCTTTGTTTGCTTTGAAGTATAATATTGGGACTTTGGGAATTTGGGACCTTTTAAAAATATTATTGCATGTTACAGATATGTTTCCACCTACTCAAAGATATCAGGGATGTGAGTATTGTATGTTATTGTATATAATTATGTGTGTATATATAAAAACAACATATGCTATTATACACCAGGGGATAAAAAATAAATACATTCTAAATTTTCATTCCTCATATATTTTTTCAAGTAATCTTTATAGCAATTCATTCATATCATATGACATACTGACAGACATCCAGGACAAACCTAGAATATGTGACTGCTTCTGTAACTCCTCTCTCCTGTCATAATTATTAACATGCATTTTCTTTCTCTCTAGGTGGAAAAGCTTGTGGGGGGAGATGAGGTTGGGACTTTGGGAGAGAATCCTTCTGTTAGATTTCCTTTTTGCTGTAACAGAGAATACTTTACAGCTTTTTAAACATAGAATAAAAAGTGTTTGATTCATAGGCTTATTTTTTCTTAGAGTTCCTCTTTTCTTCAGAATGTTGTTTTTATGCAATTTAATTTTTAAAAAGCTTTGCTTTTTAAAGGGTTGTTGCAAAATGGGTGGTTTAGGGTTGCTCAAAGAATGCCCATCAAAGGTATTAGCAAGACCAGTTTTGATGATTTATAAAGATACGACTTAGCAGAATTTGATGGCAAGGTTCACAGTATTACTTAATATGCAGATGAAGCATACAAAGAGAAGTCGAGCTAAATATGATTGATACAGACACCAAAGGCACATAGGTAAGGGAGACCCTCCTGCTGAGTCACGAGGTTCAGAATGGACCCCCTTGCTTTCTAAACTCCCAAGAGAGCCTAGGTGTGACTGAATCCAATATTGGTATTTTCTCCACACAATATGTAACAAAATACATAGTAACAGTTTATTGTAACTTCCTTACATTATACGTATATAAATGAACATCATTTTGGTGTTGAGGAGAGGTTTCAAGCAACTAAAATACAACATGGGAGGAAATGGCTGCCTGGATGTAAGACAATGATCCTTACACTGGCACACAAAGCCATCTGATTGTGAGGAACTCAGGCACCCTGCTACAGCCACCGGGAGTCAACTGGTTCAGCCATACAGCTTTCTAGGGATCTTGTGCTAATATAGAAACCTGGCCATGATTCCTCCTATGTATGCAGATTTTCATTTAGCTCTAATTGTTCATTCGAAAATTGTAATTTTGGAATGTAGGTGTTTAAAGCAGATCATGTAATGGATTAAATTGGCTGAAGTAGCAGATGAAAGTCCAGGTGGCTTAATGAGAACGCTATAGAGGATTTTAAGCTAGTTGTCTAGCTACCTGTGGGAAGCAATAATTAGACAACTTCTGGAGATCTATAGGAAACTGTTAAAGTTATATAAGGAAATTTAAACAGGCTTCAGGTTTAGAGGAAGTTTTCTGAATACCTAAACCTTTGGAGGAAATATAACAATTTTGGCAAAACCCCCCAAAGATACTCAAATCTAGTAAAAAGAGGAAAAGAGTGCCATCAACCTCCTTTTTCTCTCCCCTCACTCTCCCAAGATTTCAGTTTACCTGAAATGCAAGTAAAAAACCAACAAGACAAACCTGGAATTTCACTTTATATCTCTACTCAGAATTTGAGACAGCACTGAGAGTTGCTACACTGCAAATAAATTTACCCCTTCTGGATATTAGCTGTCATAGGTGTCAGTTCTCATGGTGCATGAAAAATAATTGTTCCAAGACTAGGATTTTTCTAGTCAAAACAAAGAAATTCCGAAACCTTGTTTTCTTTTATATATATATAAATATATATATATATATATATCCTTTTTTTTTTTTTTCCCCTCTAGAATGTTGTTCCATCAGGAATGTTGTTCCCTCTGGAATGTCCAGATAGTCCAGTTTCTAAGTTAGGAGGATCTTGAGAATTTTTTGACATATGTAATTCATGTGGCACTGAAGACATAGAAGGATTCACATTTGAATGAATCTGCTTTCATGGTGAGGCTATTGCAGAACCACAGGTATGGTTTGAAGTTATTTTCATATACAAAAGTTCAGAACTGGAAGCAGAGATGGACCTCATCTACATCAGAAGTCTCTGATCCTATTAAAAATTAATATACCTTCTAACACCAAGTTTTACTAAGGATATTTTTTCTTAAAGCTAGAGATATACAAGCTTTAAATGTATAGGTTCTGACATGTTTCAAAGATAAAAATATGCTTAATTATTTGATTAGAGAACTTTGCCACTAAGAAACTGTTTGAAGATATCTCTTGCCAAGAGGACATGGTTTAGTATGAGGTGTCGCTGCCCATGGCAGGCAGATTGGAACTAAAGATTGGATCTTAAGAAGATCCTTTCCAACCCAAATCATTCTATGATTCTATGATTCTATGACTGCAAGATCTCCTTGTTATTCCTGAACTTTTCTAGCACCTTGTTGCTAGGTCAGGTCTACCTGAATAAGGTCTCTGTCACTGTACAAAATATAAGGCTCTATGAATTGCCTAACAGAAAGGCTAGCTTTGTGAGTACAGTTGTTGGGAAATGGTTGCAGTGTGCAGTCTTGCACATTTTGCCTCCCTGTAAAGAGATTCCATTTTTGTCTCCTTTGATCTGAAATGCACCACTCTGCTCTGTGTCTCTTGAAGGTGGATATAAGAACTCTTTATTTTCATAAAAAAAGAGTGATACCAGCCTCCTTGATCCCTCAGTAATTGTGCCTGCCTGACTCCGAGGCATGAAGCTTTTTCTAGTGTTATGAGTCACACTTGTAATTCTTGTGCACTCATTACAAGAGTACCTTTGAAGACTGTTCTGTTGGAGCAGTTTCTTCTTGCATAGACTAATTAGAAAGAGTAGGAGTAACCACGAGCATGAACTTGTAACATGAAGTTGACACCACTCAACTTATGGAGGAGATCCCCTACATCTGTTTAATGTTACGCAAAAAATAAAGTTCATATATTCATTGAAGCACAGGTCAGTACTTGGATGTAGTTCTTCCCAAGCAAGAGTCTTTGCACCTGGCATAAAGAGTCACATTGATTCATGTTTGTTACTTTCCTTCAGTGCAACAAATTTATCTATGATAATTAATATTATATGATAATATACTCATAGTTATATAATGATATTATAGGTATGTTATGATTTCAAGCATTGTCTTAAGAATTGTCTAACTCAAGAGTCTGGGAAAAAATTTTGGATAAATCTTCAGAATTTTGGATTAAAAGGAATAAGCTTTGTAAGATACATGCGAGACACCATCTACTAGACTTTAGATGAGGCCCTCCTGATTAGATAAATGGAGGAAAAGTTAATTGAATAGAATTGAAGTAGCAAACACCCAACCTTGTGAAAATGAAGGGACCCTTGGGCAAATATAAATTTCATTGCTGAAGACTTAAGTGCCCATAGATTTTAAGTGCCTTAAGAGCAGAACAACAAACCTGTTGTTTTTTTAGGTTTTCAGTTCTTTATTTGTGCACCTAAAATGTGAAGCTGATGTAACACACAACTAAATTGTTCTGTGGATTTAATTCTGATCCCCAAAGTATTAATTGACCTGTAAGAACTGTCTCAATGAATCAGACTCATGCCCTTAATAAACCTCAAACAGCAACCTAATAAAGCCTACGATACGAGTTTTCACTAACACTTCACACTCTTCTCAGAAACCATTTTTGTATGGAGTTACGTCCTCTCCAGTGTTTATAAATAAAAGCTGTCAAAAGAATAAATGCAGGTATATCTCACAAAATATTTCTAATAAAAAAGATCTGTTCTCATGGAAGACCATGATGGAAATCCTCCAAGTTACTCTTCATATTCTCTACTGTTTCTATTACACTCCTGTCCATCCCTTGTTTTCTTATTTAGCCATTTTTCTTTACCTGTCATGTACTCCATGATTTCAGAAAAGATTTGAATATATAGAAGGATTGTATTTTCATTTTATTACATATAACTTTTTTTTTTAAATTATGCTTTCTAGTAGTAACAATATTCAAGCATATTCTGTTTACCAACATTCAAGGTATTCTGTTTACAAAATGAACCTTCTCATATGTTGAGAGATTTTTCTGTTTGTTAGCAGGTAACTATTTCTCAGATATTATTTCTGTTCTTACTAGTTTCTTAAAATAAACAAAATAATCTACTCAGTGGCTAAAACAAAAACAAAAGTCATGAAAATTAGAGGTCTTTCAAAATATTCTAAGTATGCTTTAAAATATGTATATTAAGAAACCACTGAAAAATGTAAAAATGTCTCTTTTTATTTAACTAAACCATAGCTTCAAGATAATATTAGATCTGAACAGACGTGCATAGTATTTGGAACGAACTATGCAAATATTTCAAAGCAATATCACCATAAGTTGAATTTGGCAGTCTGGAACAGATGTGTCCACCTGTTAAGAGACTAGGCTATTGGCACGGGGAATGCAAGATGTGATTGAAGCCCATAATGGGAGCTATTTAGGAATGCATCCAGCTTAGCAGGAGGTAGCAAAGATTCTGATTACTGTAGCATTCCATTTTTCCCCAAAGCGATCAATGAGTTGAATTAGGGAAACAGTATAGTACACCCAGGGCCACTGAAGGGGGAGGAATGTCCTACACTGTTTGAAAACAGTGCAGAAATTATACCTGGTTTTCAATACTGATGAAAGAAAGAGAGAACAGGAGGTTCCACAGGGGCTGCAGAATACGGTGGACTCTAACATTCTTTATATATTCTGTTTAAATTTGACATCCTGAAAAGCAAGCAAAATTATTGATTGAACTACCATAGCAATGTTAGTAACTGATTAATTTCTCTTTGAGCCACTTCAATAAGCTGTTAGAATAATCATCCAAAAGCATACCAAATGCAGAATATCACATTAATATTAATGTGAATTTTGTTCTTTCAGGATTGAAAATTACTTCTGCTTCCATGTATATTTCTTAATAAAGAAAGGAAGCATACCATAGAAGAGATACAGATCAAAGTCAGCTCTTAACGCAGCAAAAATCAAAGAGAATGGGACAGGTATTTTGGTGGGCTTGTATTTTATTGAGAAAAAGAAAGGTTTATTTTTTTATTCTTTTGTTGTTGCTGAAAAATAGGTCTGTAAAGTGGATTCTTACCACTTCTGATTTGCCAGCTCATACCTTCTGAGTACTCCAGACTACTTCATACCTTTATTACTGTCCTACAGGCCAGTAAGTCTGCAGAAAGATAAGCTACAGATTTTTGCAACTTTTGGCTTTTCAAATGAAGATCTAATTTGGTGTCGTTGGTGATGTGTGAAGTAGAAAAGATGTTGATTTTCAAATGCTGCCCTAGGTATATAAATGTTAACAATGAAAAGTCCAATTTGGATTTTCTAACTTGAAAGAAATTTTATGTAGATGCAAGTGAGGAATAGTAGATGTGCCAATATAATATTTTTAATTCTGCAGTTCTTACTGTTTAAAGATTTTCTTATTAATATTGCTATATATGATGTGTGTTATTCATCTGCAAAAGTCCAGACTAACTGACATGTGAAATTTGAATGCTTACAGGTGTAAACCAATTAATTTTATACCTATAAAGAGTCAAAGTATGTTGGCTCTGAATCATTCCTAACACTGAAAATCTTCAAACTTTAGACAAGACTTGTAGAGTTTTACATATTATGAGAAAAGTACTTTGAAATGATGTGTGGCTGTGGCAGACCTGGCATTAAAGAGTCAGAAATATAAGTAATTCTCTGGGTTCACAAGTTACAGCAATTGTTCCATTCAAATCTATTGTATTTGTTACTTTGGGACTAAAAGAGCACAGAAAGAAGTCAGACCAAGATTTGGAAGTACACAAAGAGAAAGAAGGAAGGTGTAGAAGAGAAATCCTATAAAATCATGTTTCTTTAAATGGAATTAGAAAAAGATTCCAAACAAGCTGTTTTTCTATATAGATCTTTTCATGTGCATTTTTTTTTGTTACTTTTCAATAAATTATTTAGCATGGGATTATACTTTTACACTTCTGGTTTTGATAGCTGATAAATGTTGAGGCCAGTGCTTTGTACAAGCAGTCTATTGTACAATTCTGTCAGCATCACAGTGTATCCATCAGTTGAAATCAGCTGTCTTGAGCTACCATTTTATCTTCTAGTTCACGCAGAATTTCCCCAGTTTTCAAGAAATTTTGTATTAAACTGAAGTCAGGAAAAAAAATTATAGTTTAAGCATTAAAACTGTTGATTTCAGTTTTTTCTTTTGTGGCCACTTTTTAGCATGGTTTATAGTATGCTCAGATGACCTACATAACTTCTCAGGAGGGACAGACAAATATAAGCAACTACCAGCCTAATTTTCTGAAGGCTGTCATAATCAAGAGTGATCTGATAAAGAAAAATTGCTTTTAATCTCAAACTTTTATATAATTATTGCACATGTGTTGAATCTTGAATCTTATATTAAGCAATTTTGTTAGAAAGATAAAGGCTCTGTACAACTATTGACAGCGCATTTCCTAATCTTCCTAACCATTTAAATTCAGATTTATAAGCATCCTTTCATCAATGGTTAAGTAGTGACAGATTGCTGTTTTGATTGGCATGACAACATGATATTGTACAGAAATACATTTTCTAATTAAAGAACTCCTTCCAGATTAAAAATTTTGTTTCATATCAGAATTAATCTTACCAATGGTAAATATTCTGTAGTAAATAATTTTAAGAATGTTATTGTTTTTCTGATAGTAATTGCAAACTGAAAGAAAACAATAAATGTTTCAAATTCTTTGCCTTTCCTCAGGAAAAAAAACATTGTAATGATTTGGACCAAGTGGTTCTGTGCATTTAAAGCTAACATTCGTGTGGGAGAAGCACGAGACTAACAAATTCATTTTCGTATTAACCAGAATGAAAATGAAACCATATCCCAGCATAAAAATCAATGAATTCAAATTGATAATTTTTATTTGCAGATCACAAGGTAAATAAGTAGTCAATAAAAGACCTAGAAAAGGGGAAGAAGAAAAAAAAGTTATTTTCTCTGCCCCAGGGTTTTGGCTATGGTCATTTCAGTGAGAGCAGTTGAAAGGCTTTTGAGTTAGAACAGTATACTGCAAAACCCTGCAGGACTGTGGCCCTCAGATGATTCTTTCCTTGGTTGACAAGTATGTAAACAAGGTGCTTTTATCTATTGTTAGAATGAGTAAAACTGTGGTTGTAAACACAGCTGAAAGATGGGATGTGTTTTAAATACTTTTGTTCCTGCTGAGCCATTACCAACACCTGCAGTTTAAATAATTATTTCAAATGTTTTTCTTTTTAAAAGAAGGAGTAGTTAGCAGTAGACCTATCTTGTTATGGTAAATTAACATCTGCAGTTAATACGATTCCCCTTGGTTGTAAACATCCTGAATTAAAGCTTATCTCCTTTAGAAGGTATGTTTTATGATTTCACCTGTTTTGTAGAGAGATAATTAAACATTTCACTGAAGTACAGGTTGGATGACTGTGATCTTATTTTAGCCATCACAGAAATTATGGAATATTTTTACAGCAAATATTATGAGCATTTAATTAAAGCCTGTCCTGAAGTACAGCAAGCATAACCAATGAAGATAGCAAAAATGGATAAATAGCTTATAGAGGCTCTGAGATTGAAAAGACGATCTGTATTTAATATTTGACTACCTTTTTTTTTCTTCTCTTTTTTAAATAAAATCTTGTTTTAAAACCCCAATATTAATATTAATCATTAATAACTTCAGGATATTTCTAAATGTTCTGTCTTTGATGATGCACCCTAACCTGGTCAGGTCAGAGCTGATCAAACTCTTAGTCTGGTGGTATTTTCCCACCCTCTGTCAGAATACAGCTTTATCAGAACAAGCTTTCAAAACAAACTCTGTTAGCTTGTATATTGGCATAAGCTCTACCAGCTTAACTTCTGGCACAAAACTATTTGAAACCTTTGGTCTCTCTGAGGCTAGAGTGATATACATCACGAAGAAGGTGTTCTATGTTGTAGATTAGCTATTAGGAAAAAAATCTTCATTATGAGGGTGGTGAGGCACTGGCCCAGGTTGCCCAGAGAAGCTGTGGCTGCCCCATTCCTGCCAGTGTTCGACAGACTGGATGGGCCTTTGAGCAACCTGGTGTTGGTGAGCAACTCTTGGAAGGTGTCCCTGCATGTGGCTGGGGGATTGGAAGTAGATGATCTTTAAGGTCTCTTCCAACCCAAACCATTCTATGATTCTATAAATCTATGATTCATGACTGCTTGGTAGATTTCATTATAAAATAACATTGGCACTAATAAAAGCTTATGTTCCACTGTATTCTGCTGCTCATTCCCATTCCTGTAATGTGGAATATCACATCTTTCTTTGTGAATGTACAGATATTTGTTGGTCTGGTTGTGAACAAAAGAACTGATATGATGTAAAAACAGCAGAAAAACATAGGAGAGAATATATTCAGTGTCACTGCTTCTGGAGCCTTTTATCATTTGTATCTGTGTATTCTGCTATTGTGAAATATTCAAACCCACAAGTACTTTGTGGAATAAATAAAATGTTTAGAATCAGTTTCCTCTTTAAATATTTGAATTTATCTCTGCATAAATATGTTTGTTAATATTCTCACTATTAAGGTGTTTTGTTTGTTTTTCTGCAGATACTCCAGTGGCTAAGAGCCCAACACAAAATAAAAGGCAATCACCTAAAAAATTTGGGGACTATTGACACAAAAAGATCTTTTCCTTTAAGGAAATGGCTAAAAGTTCTCTGTTTTGGAAGGAAAAAGACACAAGAATTTCTTTTGTTATATTATTATCTGTGTGTTTTTCTCCTCTGTGAACTCGATTTAGAAAAAGCTTCCAACAGAGCATAGGCAACATTAAAAGAAATGAAACAGAAAAAGTATTGCTGTCTCGCTATTTTTTCCTGTCAGTGGTTTCTGGTAATAGGGCTTTGGAAGGGGTACCTGGGCAAATTTCTTTTCAAAGCATGGAGCATTTCACTGATCTCCTTAGCATCGTTCATTTCCTGACCACTGCATTCTGAGCTGCCATCCTCTTTTATTTAATCCTGCTTCCTATTCTTATATCCATTTAACTGGATTGCTTGAACTAGTCTTACCTTTGCAGGAGTTTTTTGTTTTCTTTAAGGCCAGAGTAGTACTATACACTTGCTTCCAGAGAGTGCTTGTGAGTGATGCCACACAAATGCCTTCCTCAGAGATTGAGGGCATCACCCCTGTTATAAACCAGCTACTGTCGGGACCAAGGTTATCTTCTATCACCTGCGGCTGGGCCTCCAATATCAGAGCATGAATACAGCATTGTCAGGACTTGAGGCAGATCTCTGCTTTTCATGTTTAATTTTGTTCTCTCTTTTTTCCCTCTTGGTGAACCTGTGGCTCTTTGAATGCTGTGTGCTGCAGAGCTGCCACTACAGGCACCCAAGCCCTTCTAGCGATGGCTACAGGAAGGGTCAATATTTTCTTTTAAAAGAAAAAGCACATTGATCACAATAATTAGGTAGACTGCATTTCAGGGTCAAAGGAAAACAATTCTTAAGCTACAGCTCTAATTTAAGGGCTGAGGCTGGCATTATTTTTCTCAGTTCATTTAAAAGCTGACTGGAGAATAGTGAAGAGATTATTAAAAGGAAGTAGTTCAAAGTTCAAGCCTTTAGGATTTATGTCCTCTCTACTGTGAAATAAAGCATTTCGTACTGATTTTAAGAGCTGTTTCAGCCAATTGTCAGCCTGAGAATGTACTGATTTCTGAAAGGCATTTGTGATGCCTTATATCAAAGGTGACAGACATCAAATGCTTTCTCCAGCTTGTGTAATAAGAGTTCTGCTCTCTTTAACTCACCTGTGATTTAACTGTTGTGTGAAGGAACTTTAACATCTATTGCCCCCTATCAGCACTTACTTAAAACATAAAGAAAAAGAAGAATAAGCACTTACTTAAAAAACAGTAAAGAAAAAGAAGAACATGTTATATTAAAACATGTATACCCTGTTACTCACTTGTGACTCACTTGGAAAGGACTTTTTTTTTTTAAGAAATCCAATTTAGAATAAAAATATGTACTAACATTACAGTATTTTTAAAAGCCCACTTTTTTTTTTCATGAACAGCCAATATTTTTCATCAGTTGAGCTTTTATTTGTGAATTACTTTGGGTTATTTCCTAAGATTATCCAAATTGGTGTAGTTTTGTTGGGTTCCAAATGTGTAAAAACATATTTCATATTTATACTAACACAGTGTACCCAAACTAGGCCCAGAAATTTCACAGTAAGGGCAGAATGAGATGGAAATAAACTGAATAATATATGGGAACACATGTACCTTCCTTTACTGAGATTTTTTAATGGGAAAAAATAGTTTGAATTTAAACTTGTTAATGGTCTTCCAGAAACCTCAGTTGATGAAATTGAGAGTTGATTGCTTCTAAGACAGCTGAGCAAGGATTCTGATGATTTTGAGTGACTTGAAAAATGTTACTAATTCTTCTTAGATATAGTAAGATTTTTTAATCAGTGCTATCAAGGAAGTGATTGCTGTGAAGGATTTACCTTGAACTTTTTATGCTGTTGCAAAACAGTGACATCTGTTTAATGTCAAGTACAGAAACTTGTTTTCCTGCTTCATGAATGCTACAAAATCTTTTCTAAAGACTTGGCAAACAGACAGAAAAATGTGACTATACTTAATCCAACTGTATATTAAACCCCAGCAGACTCAACTTTTGTAGCATCATTTTAATGAGATATTATTAGCAGCTTCAGAACTGTTTAATTAGAATGTTGACATGATACTTAGATCAAATGTTTTTTGAACACAACAATGATGTTTATTTTCTATTTTATGTTTCAATAAACAACCTTAAATCATGGTTTTGTATAAAATGTTACAATGTCTTCAATATTATATGTAAGTATATTTTTATGAAGAATAGCTGCATGTAATTTTTTCCTAAGGATACACCTTTGTTATGAATACATACCTATGTGTGTGACTGGCATGTGTATGTTTATGTAGGACTGAGAGCATTTAAAAGAGGTTGCTTTCTAAAATACACCCTTTTTACTCAGAATGTAAAGTATGGCTACTTGTAGATATTTCTTAATGTATTTTTACAATGTCATTCAAGTTTGGGAATGTGATAAGGTTTTACTGATATCTTACAAACCAGAAAACTCTGCTAAACATGCCCAGACTCTCAACAGTGAGGTGATAGTGGTTGTGTATTATTCTGTCACTGATTACTAAAAGTACTCTAATTGGTCCAGTCATTAGTCTGAATTTGAAAGAGAAGTGAAAAGTCCCTGTCTTGATTAACTAAAATTCATTCTTTTTATTAAAACGGTTAAATCTAAGTCTGTGTTATCAGGACATCAATTACTTTATTGTCATTTGTACCTTTACTGTCTAGCATGATGTATGCCATTCCGGCTGATAGCCCCAGCCTGCACCACTATTTTTAGTATTACAGTTTCTGATAGATCTGTATTCATTCCATCATTCGCTCTTAATGAACCTGCTGCATGTGGAGATTTCTGCAAAAAGGCTCTATATGGCAATACATAGATGTCATGCTTAAGATAGCATCTGCCTTGAACTTGCCGATCTGTAGTCTTTTGGCTCATCCTGCACATTTTCATGTAAACTTTGTAGATGTCAAGAACAGCCTGTAAGAAAAGTTTTGTACCCTGTTTTGTAATTCCTTTTTCTGGTTACAAATATTGAAATAAAGTCAGGAAACACTATGAATTTTAATTTCCTTCTGGTTCTAGTTCTTTTCTGTTCAGACATATGGAGAAGGTTATTGAATTTCTGATTCTGCAAGTTTCTCTTGTCATCACTTGAAAATGTTGTTACTCATGGAAAAGCCCTGTTAGTTGCAGGACATTCTGCCCAGATCTTCACTTAAGCAAGATTTAATTGATGGCATGCACTTCCCAAATACTCTTGCAAGCTCACTTCATAAATTTTTAGAGCAGTGAGATTGTGCTAGTTCCCAGGAGGCAGTGTTCCACAGCAGAGCATTTGCAGAACAGTTGTTTTTTCCTGTCCTATTCTGTAGCTTGTTCACATTTATATTGTGCCTGCACCAGAAACAAAGGTTTGACGTGTCTAAATTTAAACTGAAAGTCAAAATCTCACATCCCTTCCTTTTTGTCTACAGAGTAGAAAATCTGCTGTTTCCTCAGGAAAACAGAAATGGGTAAAACTCTCTTTCTACCTTTTCGTCTCAGGACCGTAGAAAAGGCGAAAGTATATTGTGCAGATAGCAGCCCATACTGCAAGAAGGATTCTGTTGCCAGTATATGAAGATTCCAAATCAAAATGGGATTTTCCTTGGAGAAGCAAAATTGACCAAGGATTAATCAGAGGTTTTGACTTCTACTTAGTATTGGCCAATGGAAAGGAGACTTCTGAAAAATTTATTGAGTAATATTTTTTGCAACTCATGGCAATATTCACTTCAAAGTGGACACAGTAGATCCTGATGGTTTTGGAAAGACAAGGATTAGCTCTAACAGTTACTAGTGCAGATGAAGGAGCTTGGACTACAATGAAGAACTAGTTTACAACTGGAAAGATTTGCATGAACTGGGATTTTGTTGATCTGCATATCAGATTTGGACATTCAAATATAAATGATGCACAAAATGCTTTTATGCTCTTGCAACAAATACACTTCCTTCAGGAAAAAAATTAAAAGGGTAATTAATATCCTTGTAGTCCAGTAAATACAGAACTGACATCCCTACTGTCAGAGAGGTAGCTTTGTATTAACCAAACAGCTCAGGCATCAGCAGGTGTGTCACTGTCACACTTGCTTTTTTGGTTTGTTTCAGCTTGATTGGAGTTTTGGTTTAGCTTCCTTAGTTGTAACACTAATTTGCCTAATAAGCAGGTGGCTGTCATGTAGTTTGTTTCAGTTCCATTTGCCTCTGTATAACTGTGTGAAACAATTCCTATCATTAAGAATTCTGGTGCTAGTAGGCATAACAGGTAATTTCCTCTGTAAGAGTGAATTATTTCTGCAGTATAATAATGATGTGAAGGACTACAGGCTTAGGCTGACAGCAGAGACCTTGTAGGTGTGGACATAAGCTGATAAACAGAGGATCTATGAATATTCACTAGTGATCAGTTACTAAAAGAAATACAAACTTAGGTGCTAGAGAAAGCCATTTTATGGATACGAAAAAGGATTAATAATAATTGTCTAACATTGTACAATAAACCATATAAAATAAAGCTGGCTGTAACATGAAATTATAGACCAGTAAAAAAACCCCGAAGGTCTAAAGTGCATGAAAAGCCTTTATAAATATGTGCCCAAGTGGACACAGGGGTGAGGATAAAGGGAAAACTGTCAATAGTAGCATCCTCTGGCCGTGTCATTAACATCACAAGCTTCCTGTTGAAGACCTCAGGGTTCTGCAAGATTTCCAAACCTTTACCCACCTGACCAAATCTGTTGACCTTAAGACCAAAGGAGTAATTGAAGGGCAGGGATAACACCAGAGAAAAAATGTATATAATGGGAGGTTTTGCTGCATAACAACTTTAAACTGTTAATCAGTTAATTTTGTATTTAAAGTGTGTTCCTAACTTTATAACTGGACTAATAGTTGTTATACTTTAAGACATTTTCAATTAGACTAATGGTAAATTCTTCTCTTGACTTATCCATAATAGGATGTTGATTTTAATAAGACTTAAGAAAGTTGAATTCTTTTGTACCTATATTAGAGACATGCAAAATGCTAATATAAAGCACTTTTACCATAGGCTTGGTACCAGCAGAATGAATTATTTTATCCTTCTGCTGAGGAGGTGTGATGACTGTGTTTTAGTATCACCCTGTTATGTTTCTTCCCGCTTAGTTTTCTAAATTTGTACATACAAACTTGATTTCCAAATTTAATTAATGGTAGTGTGCTCTTTAGTAGGTATATTTAAATTGTTTGGAGTTAGCGGTGTGGTCAGCAAATGCAAAGAAATCTAGAAGCCTTGCTAAATTGT
Organism: Pezoporus wallicus; assembly: GCF_028554395.1. NCBI lineage: Eukaryota > Metazoa > Chordata > Aves > Psittaciformes > Psittacidae > Pezoporus > Pezoporus wallicus. The sequence continues at coordinate 173,315 of NW_026641737.1, read as the reverse complement.
TTTTTCTGTAGAAGTTTTCTTTGTTATCATACCAAGTTTTGTGAATGGTAACTGATTATTTCTTGCTGTTACAACAGCAACCACTCTTCTGTTTTGGTCCCTGCCTCTTCTAAACTGCAATTAATAAAGCTTCTATAAAACCTGCATAAGCCAATTCTAAGGTCAGTAGTATGGATAAACAAACTGTAAAAAGGCATCTGTCTTTTTGCATATATCTGAGAAAGTATGTGAAGAAATACAAAACGGGAGTTATCAAGCTGCCAAGGTCTTAAATTTGTTACATTTTATTAATTTGAAAGGCAGAAATGTAAGTTGTTTATGAAACCACATTATGCGGCATGCTCAGGTTTCATGAGCCTTTGAAAGTATTTTGAAAAGAAGCCCTGTGAATTCTGGGTATGAAGAATGCCTGCCTTTTATTTTTGCAGAAATCTATGTCCTATCTATTTCACAACAAAATCTCTGTATCATGGTGGAAATCAGCACACATTCATACTAATTACTCCAGCAATAAACCTATAAAATTATGCAAGTAATAGGTAGAGGTCTGCATAGGAAATGGAAGAGTATCTAGGAAAAGAAATGTTTAAAGATTTTAATAAATTAAATATTTCAGTTTTGGTAAAGGTTTTGTTTAGAAAACAACACAAGTTTTTAGAAAATATTAAGTAGGAAAATAAGGAAAAATACTTCCTTTAAAAATTAAGTAGAAAAGTTATTTAAAAAAATAGTCAAAAATTTCTTTTAGGAAATTTAGGGAAAAGTTTTTTTCAGTGTCTTGGCAAGTGGAAAATCTACTGCTGTTGGTTATGCTAATGGTGACTCATGTTTACCACTGAAATAAAAAGGCTCACTTCCAGTTTGAATTTATTTGCTCTTGTCTTTCTGACATGAGACATTTGTGTGTCTATATACTATACTATTTTTTTTTTTTTAACTAAGAAGGACTCTTAAGCATCTGTTTGATAAGAGAGCAAACTGTCTTTTGCTGTAAAGTTTACAAAGAACTCACATATACTTTTCAATCTCTTCTGAACTCTTCCCAGCTTTTCAATATTTTAAAAATCATGACAGGCAGGATACAATATTCCAATGTCTGTCTCACCAGCTCCATAGTAAAGTTTCATCTATTTGCATACTAACTATCTTCTTATTTATTTGTTGTTGGCTTGTGTTAAGCCCTTGGATGCAACATCACAACTTGAGGTCACACGTAGTTACTTACCACAAACTCAAACTCCTGGAAGTGCTTCATTAATTACATCTACCATGTATCTGAATAGTTTTCCATTTCAGTCTCCAGTTTGCCCATGCAGTACATTTATGAAGTCATTTTTTGTGTATTAAGGCATATTAATTAATTTTTTATTCCAGGATTGTATCAGTGAAATATCAAGCAATTAGGAAATACCAGGCAGAGGAAATGCCTTTTGTGACTTTGACTAGCTCATTAGTCATTATTTTTCAATCCTTTATAAGGTTTGGTGGGTTAGTTTTTAACTTTGTAGTACACCAAATTTCATTTTACTGCACAATTTACTGAAGTTGCATAATTTTGTCATTTCACATTTTAGAATTTTGCTACGTTTGTTCACTTTCTCAGGCTTTCTGAAGCCTGATCTGAAAATGTGCAGCCAGGCTAATTTTTTTCATCTTGTGAGTAGTTCTTTGTTGTTCTTTTAATATGCTTGCACTCTGCTGACTTTACACAGTTACATGTTTGGCTAAATAAATGTATAACTGAGGATGGGTAGAGGAGAATTTTTTCAGCATTCAGATGTCTTAATTTTATTTAGTTTTCCTGCTAACAGTGGATTCATAAAAGGACGTTGATATCTCATGACTTAAAAGCCTTCATTAATTTAAGTTTTCTTGTACAGAAACAATGTAATAACAGCAGAGCTGAGGACTGAGAGATATAGTTTTGAACGTATTGCCTTTGCAGGTTTTTCAGTTCTGTTAAAATTTAAAAGATTATGACACACTGCCTGAAGCATGATGACTGGTTTATCATTGCAATTTACAGAAACCACCCCTGAATGTAGGTTTGGAGAATATAAATATTTTCTTCACAGTACAATATTACTGCATCAATACCTTCAAATGACTTATCGGTTATTCATGGTGCCTACAACACCCGTGAGGAATGTTGTACACAAACATAACAACGGAGGATCTGTAAGCTGCATATGGGCAATATTTTGTGATCACACTTTCAACACACCAGTTTAGGTAATATCCATGAATAAACATTTGTTTTCTAGTGACCTAGGTGGTGAAATGATGAAGAACCTTGACCTGCATAAGTTCCAACTTGGGATCCTACTCTCTGGATAAGCATCCTAATATCCATACTACAGTGTCTGAATCACACTATTCTGTCTGATTCAATGAATATATAAGCAGTTACATTGAACAATTTTATATAGAGAACATTTAACTAAAATCACCTTGGCAGAATCACTTTCTTTGTATTAGAGAAGAAATGTTAATTGACATAGCATAACATAATATGATGTAGCATGACATAACATAATGTAGCATAACACAACATTATATGTCTTATAGTACATCCTAAAATAAGAAAAGTGAGATACTGCTTTTCATTTCAAGTTTTATAAACCCATAGTTCTTTATTTACATTAAACATTGAAATGAAGTAAACATTTTTATTGGAAAATGATAAACAAGTGTCTAATCTATCTAAATCATTAATTAATGATTCTCTGCACAGTATGATTTGAAACTATGTCTAGTGTGTTCATGCACAGTGCACGTCATCCATGGCTGCTTGTGTAAGGAGGATAATAGTAATTGGCCTCTTCATCATTCAGAAAGCTGAGGAAGTTACTGTAACAGTCTATGAGTGTTGATTTGAACACTGGTTGGTGCAAAAACGTCAAAGCACAGACCTTGTTGACTTGCAACCTGTGTTATTGATAGTGTGGATTTATTGTAAATTACTGGCTTTGACAATCATTCACTGGTTAGAAGCTGATGTAGGATTATAGATAGCATTAATATATTTCACAATTTATGGTAAAATTACTAATCTAATTAGTTCCTTATACTTCTGTCCTTTAGTAAAGATGCTAAAGCTACACTTGTTAGTGTTTCATTATTTTTGTTAAAACAAAATTCATAAGGTCTTCATAATGAATGGAAGATCTTTACAGATTTTAAATATAAAATTTTAAATATAAGTATTCTGCTTAATAAGACTTATGATCAACTTTTCCTTGCTTGCTCAAAACAGACAAGAAGACACCAGCTGTTGCAGGAAAATACAGCTCAGTTCATGCAATTTAAATTGAATCGTGATCAAAGTGGTTTATTGATTTATCAATGACATGCAATTAACCAGCAACCAGTGAAGTATATATGTTTAGGTTCAATATAGATGTAATAAATGAGGTATTTTCAATCTATTTATTAACATTACAAATATCTGAGCAACCTTGTAAATTAACACCAAAAAGTTCTAATCACCCCCACCTCCCTCATCAGTGGAGTTGGTGACCAGTACCAGATTGGGTGCCTTCCCTGGCTTGCACACCCCCAGCTCTTGGAGAGGTGGGTGCTTCTGCTCTCTGTTCTCCACCAGCACTCCACCACAGGCACACATGCACGAGCACCCCACCACACGCACACATGGCCATGGGTTCTTGCGTGCTACCCCTGCTCTGTCACTCCCCTGGCTAGGTGCTGTCTGCTGCCAGTGTTCGAGGGGGAAGCTGCTCACCCTGGTTCTGTGGGGTGACCATGAGTGGTGTTGCCTCACTCCTCCAGTTTCCACTCCAAGATCTCTTCACATTGTTAGAAATTTTTATACTTTGTGCTTCTTGTGAAGCTGACTCCTTTGTTTCAGAAGTCTCCTTGAAGTTACCCAGTTATGGTTTATTCCAGCTGATGGTTCTTTAGCTTGATTAGTATTGCAGAAATGTCCTCTCAAATAGTTTGGGGTGCTTCATTTCTGTACTCTGCTCACACTCATGTTTTTGCCCTAACAGGCGGTCTTATCCAGGCTGTACAAGCTAACTTTGGGCTGTACAAGTTCTGCCATGGTCAACTAATGTATAAAATTGAGATGAAATACTCATGTTTGTAGAACAAGGGTAAACTGTCACCATTGGATCAACATGGCAGAATTGATTTACCTGTTTTAGTGAACAGTAACTGAGAGGCCATCAAGTATGAAAGCAGTGTTGTGCAAATATAAAAAGATTATTACCTTGCAAAAGAATGGTCAGGATCAAGAAATCTAAACTATCAGCTGATCAAAACAAATGTGATTTGACTGAGTCACTTATCATGTAGTTGAAGTGATTATGGTTTCTATTGATTATAATGAAGGAAAAAATGGAAGATTTACTGTATTATTCATGGAAAAATTATCTTAAACTTTCAAAGTGGAAATAAGCTCTGTCATTGAATAAACAGTGAGTAACTGCATAAACGGTGAGTAAACATGTTTCTTTTAATTCCCAGTCTTCAGTATCTTCACTATTCTTGAGTAATTGTTCTAATGCAAATTTTTCCTTTTTTAAGCAATTAAGGTTTTTGTGAATCTCTTTTTCTGTCAGGGAAATATCTTGCTAATGAAGTAAAAGACAATAAGAAAAGATCAGTAGGTGAGTTTATGTTTAACTATAGTTTTTAAGGAAAAAAGCCATTTTTTTGTTCTTCATTATACTGGAAGAATTAGAACTGGACTATAATTTTTGACAAAACACATTGGCATTAGAAAGGTTTGATTTGTGTGGTGTGTACATTATAGTTTCTATAAAAATTTTGGTGGAATTGGAATCTCATGCCAAAGGCAGTATTTCTTGTAAAAATATTTGAGGCATAACTATGTCAGTTTTGCCTGTTGTTCCAATAGATTCCAAACTCAAGAATTTATTATGCTTTATTCAATGTAATGAACATCATACACTGTCCAGTTTTATTTGCTATGTGTAAACATCTTATACACATTGTGTTTATTCTGTAGTGGTTTAATGCAGAGACTGGAGGAAAGCAAGTAAAGACAACCTTTGGAAGGACCAGCTAGAGCCAGTTGTGGGGGAGTGGGAAGGAGAGAACATTTGTGAACAGTAACCTCCTCCCCACCACTTGGCACTGATATTGGAGGGATTACTTCCATGTTACATCCACCTCTTATGAAAACTACAACCAACTGCGTTCACATACAGATCTCAGGAAATTAAATATTAATAGCTGAAATAAATATGATGCTGCTTCTTTCTATATGCAGGGACAGGGATTGTTTATTGCATTGTTGTTTATAAGAATCAAAAGTAGAAAAAGCTTTATAAATGAACAAAACTAACAGGTCCTTTCAATTGCTTTGGAGATATACTTTTGGAAAGAGGAATTTATATGAGTAACTCAGATACTAATTTAATAACTAATGTAATGTGTTGAAAAGCAGAGGAATTTGGGAAAAGGGCAAATTTTTTTCTAAATGTTGCTTCTTTGAAACATGACAAACTAGGTATTTAGTTATTAGAAGAATTCGAAAATGGGAGTATGTTTTTCTTAACCCACAAAACCTTTTCTCTGTAAAGAGAAAAACTTTCCCATTTTTAAAGAAGTAATTATTTCTTCTTATTTTAAAAGGTTAATTGATTCAAATAAGAATTTGCATTCTGCTGATGTAATTAAGTCAGAACAACACAGCCAAATGTTTGAAATTTTGTTTTAGCTTCGAGGGAACTATTTCATTATTCATGAAAGAAAGTTGTTATTTTGTTTCATATGTAACTTTATTTAAATATATACAGATGTTATCACAGTATCACAGTATCACAGTATGTTAGAGATTGGAAGGGACCTCGAAAGATCATCTAGTCCAATCCCCCTGCCGGAGCAGGAACACCTAGATAATGTTACACAGGAATGCGTCCAGGCGGGTTTTGAATGTCTCCAGGGAAGGAGACTCCACAACCTCCCTGGGCAGCCTGTTCCAGTGTTCCGTCACCCTCACTGAGAAGAAGTTTCTTCTCAAGTTTAAGTGGAACCTCTTGTGTTCCAGTTTGTACCCATTACCCCTTGTCCTATCATTGTTTGCCACTGAGTAGAGCCTGGCTCCGTCCTCGTGACACTCCCCCTTTATATATTTATAGACACTGATAAGGTCACCCCTCAGTCTCCTCTTCTCCAAACTATAGAGACCCAGCTCCCTCAGTCTTTCCTCATAAGGGAGATGTTCCACTCCCTTAATCATCTTTGTTGCCCTGCGCTGGACTCTCTCCAGCAGCTCCCTGTCCTTCTTGAACTGAGGGGCCCAGAACTGGACACAATACTCCAGATGCGGTCTCACCAGGGCAGAGTAGAGGGGAAGGAGGACCTCTCTTGACCTACTAACCACCGCCCTTCTAATACACCCCAGGATGCCATTGGCCTTCTTAGCCACAAGGGCACAGTGTTGGCTCATGGTCATCCTGTCGTCCCTTTGACGTTTCCAGATTTTATGATCAAGAAACCTTTGTTTTGGATAGAAGGTGATTTGAAACTCTTTTGCTCTCATTACTTTCAAACCTTACTTTTATGTCTATATTTTAAATAATGTCAATGGAATGTGGTGGCTTGGCCTTGGCTAACAGAGAAACTCCCACCAATCATCTGCTTTCTGACTTTCTTCATTTGAAGCTGACTGTGAATGGCACAGAGCAGCTCCTGACATTCTTTCATAAAGACCACCTCTGCAGTCTACATGCTACCAAACATGGTAGCACGGAAGGAAAGCATTCAGTCAGCTGATTGGAGCTAGCCTAGCTACAGCCACAGCCGGCACCCTTCAGCGACCGCGAGGGTCAAAGGAGATTGGGAAAATCAGAGGGGATAGCACAGAGACATCGCGGTTCCCGACACCTCCCGATCCCCGAAGCCCCAGCAGCCCTTGTGAGGGAGCGGCTGACGTGGCGGGGGCGTTCCCACGGTGACGGCGACCACCCCCCTGCCCCTTGCCTTGAAAGAGCCTCGGAGAGGGCAGTGAGGAACAAGCAGGTCGCGTTGCTGACCCTGTTGCTGGTGTCCCAGACTGATGACCAATATGGTCGCCTCCAGAAAGAGAGCTTGTAGTAAGGTGACTGCAGCAACTCAGACAGAGACCCCGTCCCAAACCGTGGCTGTTCAGGTCTCTGGATGCAGGGAGTGACAGAGCCTGCTGCTGCCGGGGGAGGGAGGACAGCATTCCACCTGCGTGAGGTGAGAGCAGGTAGAAGATCTGCTTAGCCTGCTGGCAAAACTTAAGGAGGAGGTCGAGACGCTGAGGACCATCAGGGAGTGTGAAAGGGAGATCGACTGGTGGAGTAACTCCCTGGCGTGCCAGTCGGAACGGTTCCAGGGAGATACCCCCCAAAAGGGGAAGGACCCCCTGCCTTCTCAGACAGAGGAGGATGGCCTGAGACAGACCCTGCCCTGTAGCTGTTGTGCAGAGGTAGGGGACCAAAAAGACGATGAGGGTTGGAAGCGAGTTCCAGTTCGGCGTCGTGGGAAACCCCCCCCTTCCTGCCCTGCTTCCCCAGGTGTCCCTCCGTAATAGGTTCGAGGCCCTGGATCTTGAAGGAGAGGTAGGTGAGGATGTGGTGCAAGGCCAGCCTACAAGGCCACATAGGAAAAGGAGGTCGACTTTGCACCTCAAGACTGCCTCTGATAAGAAAGAAAGAAGGGTCATTGTAGTAGGCGATTCCCTTCTGAGAGGAACAGAGGGCTCGATATGCAGAGTTGACCCTCATCATAGGGAAGTGTGTAGTCTGCCTGGAGCCCGGATCAGGGATATCACCAGGGCGCTCCCCAGCCTGGTGCACCTGACAGACTACTACCCACTGCTGGTCTTCCAGACAGGTGAGGGGGAAGCTGCTTCCCGCAGTCTGAGGGGGATGAAGAAAGACTACAGGGCCTTGGGGCGGATGGTGAAAGAGTCTGGGGCTCAAGTGATCTTCTCCTCACTCCTTCCATCTTCCATTGATGATGTGGGAAGGAATGGGAAGATTCAGTCCATAAAAGATTGGCTTCAAGACTGGTGCTACAGGCAGGGCTTTGGATTCTTTGATAACAGCTGGTTTTATAGGGCACCAGTCTGGACAATGACAAGTGGGAAAGGTTTATCTCACAGAGGCAAAAGGATGCTGGGGCACGAAATAGCAGGGCTCATTTGGGGAGCTTTAAACTAGATTTGAAGGGGGATGGGGTTGTAGCTGGGCTTGCCCCAGTGGGGCAGCACTCCAGAACTGATGAAGACTGGGAGGCCTCCTATAATCCTAGGGTGAAATCGGTGTGCTCAGCTCGCTCCCTGGAATGTCTGTACACCAATGCGCGCAGCATGGGAAATAAGCCAGAGGAGTTGGAAACCTGTGTTAAGTCAGGAGACTATGATCTGGTGGCAATTACAGAGACGTGGTGGGACAGCTCACATGACTGGAATATAGTCACGGAGGGCTATGTCCTTTTCAGGAAAGACAGGCCAGCCAGGAGAGGTGGTGGGGTTGCTCTTTATGTGCGGGAGCAGCTGCAATGCACCGAGTTCTGTCCAGGGACAGATGACGAGCGAGTTGAGAGTCTGTGGGTGAGAATTAAGGGGCAGGCTGGCAGGGGCGATACTGTTGTAGGTGTCTGTTACAGACCACCAGATCAGGGTGAGGAAGTTGACGAGGCCTTCTACAGGCAGCTGAGAGCGGCCTCACAGTCACAGGCCGTGGTCGTCGTGGGGGATTTTAACTTCCCTGATGTTTGCTGGAAGGACCACTCAGCAACCCAGCCACAGTCCAGGAGGCTCCTCCAGTGTATGGAGGATAACTTCCTCCTGCAAATGGTGGATGAGCCCACCAGGAGAGGAGCGCTGCTGGATCTCATCCTCACTAACAAAGAGGGTCTGGTTGAAGCAGTAAGGGTTGAGGGCTGCCTTGGTTGCAGCGACCATGAGATGGTGGAATTCAGGATCTTGTGGTGGTAGGACCAGTAGAATACCAAGTAGAATTGCAACCCTGGACTTTAGCAGGGCAAACTTTGGCCTTTTCAAGCTAGGGGAAATCCCATGGGCAAGGCTGTTTGAAGGTAAAGGGGCCCAAGATAGTTGGTTGGCATTCAAGGATTGCTTTTTCCGAGCTCAAGATCGGAGCATCCCGACACGTAGGAAGTCAAGGAAGAGGGCCAGGAGACCTGCGTGACTAAATAGGGAATTGCTGGGTATGCTCAAGTGGAAGAGGAGAGTAGAGGTCATGGAAGGAGGGGCTGGCCACTTGGGAGGAATATAAGGCTGCTCCTAGAGGATGTAGGAAGGCAGCTAGGATGACTAAGGCCTCCTTAGAATTAAATCTGGCGAGAAGGGTCAAGGAGAGCAAAAAGAGCTTTTTCAAATACATGGCAGATAAAACTAACACCAGAGGCAATGTAGGCCCACTGATGAACAGGATGGGTGCCCTGGTGACAGAAGATACAGAGATGGCAGAGTTACTGAATGCCTTCTTTGTCTCTGTCTACTCTGCTGCAGGCAGTCCTGAAGAGCCCTGTACCCCTGAGACCTTAGACGAAGTCAGGTCGACGGAGCGGTTTGCCTTAGTCGATGAGGAATGGGTTAGAGACCAGTTGAGCAATCTGGACATCCATAAATCCATGGGTCCAGATGGGATGCACCCGCGGGTGCTGAGGGAACTGGCGGAAGTCATTGCTAGACCACTCTCCATCATCTTTACCAAGTCTTGGGAAACGGGAGAGGTGCCTGAGGCAAATGTTACTCTAGTCTTCAAAAAGGGCAAGAAGGAGGACCCAGGTAACTATAGACCGGTCAGCCTCACCTCCATCCCTGGGAAAGTGATGGAACACCTTGTCCTTGGTGCCATCTTAAGGCATATCAAGGATAAGAGGGTTATGAGGAGCACTCAACATGGCTTCACCAAGGGGAAATCATGCTTGACCAATCTCTTAGCCTTTTATGAGGAAATAACATGGTGGGTGGATGATGGCAGAGCGGTGGATGTGGTCTACCTTGACTTCAACAAAGCATTTGACACAGTCTCCCACAGCATCCTCACAGCTAAATTGAGGAAGTGTGGTGTGGATGATCAGGCAGTGAGGTGGACTGTGAACTGGCTGAAGGAGAGAAGCCAGAGAGTTGTAGTCTATGGGGCGGAGTCTATTTGGAGGCCTGTAACTAGTGGAGTGCCTCAAGGGTCAGTGCTGGGACCAGTATTATTTAATAAATTCATCAACGATTTAGATGAGGGAATTGGGTGTACTATCAGCAAGTTTGCTGATGACACTAAGCTGGGAGGAGTGGCTGACACGCCAGAAGGCTGTGCTGCCATCCAGCGAGACCTGGACAGGCTGGAGAGTTGGGCAGGGAATAACTTGATGAAATATAACAAGGGAAAGTGTAGAGTCCTGCATCTGGGCAGGAACAACCCCAGGTTCCAGTATAGGTTGGGGAACGACCTGTTAGAGAGCAGTGTAGGGGAGAGGGACCTGGGGGTCCTAGTGGACGACAGGATGACCATGAGCCAACACTGCCCTTGTGGCCAAGAAGGCCAATGTCATCCTAGGGTGTATTAGAAGGGCGGTGGTTAGTAGGTCAAGAGAGGTCCTCCTTCCCCTCTACTCTGCCCTGGTGAGACTGCATCTGGAATATTGTGTCCAGTTCTGGGCCCCTCAGTTCAAGGACAGAGACCTGCTGGAGAGAGTCCAGCACAGGGCAACAAAGATGATTAAGGGAGTGGAGCATCTCCCTTATGAGGAAAGACTAAGGGAGCTGGGTCTCTATAGTTTACAGAAGAGGAGACTGAGGGGTGACCTTATTAGTGTATATAAATATATAAAGGGGGAGTGTCATGAGGATGGAGCCAGGCTCTGCTCAGTGGCAAACAATGATAGGACAAGGGGTAATGGGTACAAACTGGAACACAAGAGGTTCCACTTAAACTTGAGAAGAAACTTCTTCTCAGTGAGGGTGACAGAGCACTGGAGCAGGCTGCCCAGGGAGGTTGTGGAGTCTCCTTCCCTGGAGACATTCACAACTCGCCTAGACACATTCCTGTGTAACATTATCTAGGTGTTCCTGCTCCGGCAGGGGGATTGGACTAGATGATCTTTTGAGGTCCCTTCCAATCTCCAGCATACTGTGATACTGTGAAAGCAAAGTCTGGGCATAGCTGTCTTCTGGATAATTGCTGCGGTACTAAACTACAGTCTGGCTTCTCCTTCTGTCATGGGCCTTAGAACCCTGGCTGCCAGGGCACAAGCTTTCGCACTTAAAGCCTGGCCTTTCTCAAACTGGGTCTCATGCTGTGTCTCCTCTTCCACAGGGGTGGAAATGATGGAGATGTGACAACGTAACTGGCCATTGTCACCTCACTGTGAAGTCACAGTGACGGTCACTCATCTGCAGTCTTCTCTGTGATACAGCTATGTCAACACTTCTTCTCACCACTGGTTTATCTCATTTAAAACTGCGATGCCTTGTCCTCCCTGAGGACTTGTAGCAAGGCAGCTAATGCATGCATTATAGGATAATCTCACTTTTTCTTCTTTTTTTTTTTTTTTTAACAGCAGGGACAAAGCTTGGAAAGTAGGTATTCAGGAGAGTAGAAGGCCTCTGAATTTCTGTTCTTTCTGGGAGTTTTTACTGATGTAGAGGATTGTTCATTTAGTAGCCAGTGTTAAGAATCCTGTGGTAAAGGCTGGCAGGAGGTTATGTTTCACCTAGTGGGCAAACTCTCGCATGAATCTGGCTCTCTAATGAGAAATTATTCTACCTGTATAGCTTGCTGCTTCTGTTACGAAAATATTTTCAGGCACGAATCTTTTTGTCTTCAGAACTGATCTGTTCTTGCTGCTTTGTGATCAGCTAAAGTCATAAACCACTAAGACACATCACAGTTGTTAGCTGAGTTAAAAACTGTGGTTATCATTCTTTCAAACTTAGGCAAGGGAAAAAAGTCAGGCTGTGAATTTGAGCAGAATTATTTTCTTTTTTTTTTTTAGTGCCTATGAAGCATGAACTATTTTGTGTTGTTTATGGATGGATATACCAATAGGCTATTTTTCACAAGGAACAAATAATAGAAAAAGATTCAAGTCATGTGAATATTTATTTGTTCCTGTTGACTTAACAAACTGACAGTCATGTCGTATTTTATCATGATGTACATGACACAAAGTACAATATCATAAGACCCAGTTCAAAGCAACATGTCATGTACTACAACAAATGTAAGAAGACATTGTTTGGCTTTGAATGGAGGGTAAAATGCACCACTCTCTGCAAAGTTTCTTCTGTAAGAAATGCTGTAAAATTTCCAATATTTGAATCAGACTGAAAATTGTACAACTTTCTGCTACTATATTTACTATTTTACTTATTCTCTGTGTTTTGCCATATTAAGTTGCATTAACTTCATGATATAATACAATTTACTCCAAACTTATGAATCTTTACTCTGAACATGTTAGGCAACTAGTTTACTCTGATCCCCAGGGGCAATTGTAGGCCTCATTGCACATTTATACTTTGGTATATTCTTTTTTTTTAAATATTGGTTATATCCCCAAATCAGCAATTTAAACTTTTTAAGCCTTTAATTTCTATTCAGAAAAGAGCATAAGCATATACTTCAAGGATGTGCTTATGTCTCATTTGCTTTACTGTTGGTTGAGACTGCTTAATCTGCCTGACCCCTTTATGAACAGTTTTGTACTAATACTGCAAATATATACATATTATGTTAAATAAATGACAAAATATAGTATCTTAAAGATAGATTCCCATCACTTATGGTAGGTTGGGGCTATATAGATCCTTGGGATTAGCATTAATATGCATGGTTCTGCAGAATTACAGCCAAAATTTATGAGGATTAAGTTTGTTTTTTTTTAATCTGTGATGTGCCTTTCCCCCTTCCAGCTACCACAGTATGTCCTGTTTTAAAAGATGTCTTTGGACTGCATTCAATCCCATAATTCTAGGCTAAAGGATTTTTCTTCTTTTTCTTAAAAAAGCAATAATGGTTGAGAAAAACAGCTTTTCAATAATTTCTAAGTATTTTTTCAGCATGAATATTCAAGATACTATTCTTTCATTTGACTTAAATAAAAGGTGAAATTTGGCAGATGATCACTAGTTGTAATGTATAAATATTGACTTGTTCAGTTCTGTGCTGCTCTTATACTAGCTGTATACCCTGGATGTGTTCCTCTAATCATTTCACTCTGCGATGTGAAACAACAACGCCCCATAATGTAAAAAACTATATGAGAACTGTATCCCTCTGTTGGTAGTGATGTATCTTTTCTCTAAAACGGCTGCCCAGTCTTTTGTGAGTATTTTAAGACATTTTTGGTTCAAGGTTATATTCAGTATTTCTAGGTCATAGTTGCCTATAATAAAAAGGGAGTGGAGGATGCCTTGAGACTATTTCCAGAAAAAATTGCCTTCAAGCAACATCTACCAAATGTTGAACATTTGTTCTATACGTAATTAGTAGGAGGGAGGGGGAAAAGTGACATTTTTCTCTGAGTGTGGATTACTTACATTCTGTTTCCTAATACCAGGGTCTTGTGGTAGCTCTTTTTTTTCCATTACCCCACAGCTATTCATTAGCTGATGCGCCAGCGTCTGTCACAATTTTTCCTGTGGGACAATGGTGTCTTAATATTTTAGCAACAGCACAGCGATGTAATTATCTGTAAATAATTTAGCATGTGTTTCATCCATGTGGATGCTATCCAGTTAGTCAAAGCAAAAAACCTCCCAACATTTCCTATCAAAGTTTGAGCCTTCTTCAATATGCTTTTTGTCATTTTTGGCTTCTCAGAATCATTCATTAGGTATTTTCTTCCACAAATATTTTGAACTTCAAAACTATCTTATATTGCTGGGGACAAATCCAGCCAAATGTGAATGACTATGCTCTGAGAAATTTGTGATGTTGTACCTGTGCGCTCCATAATTAAATGTGGTTGGCCTTGTTAATATTTATTTCTTATATTCAGGAAGAATATATGCAACTATTGATTAAAATGTTTTAAGGACAAGACTATTAATTATACTGGTTATATCATCTCTCTGATCAATAACTATTGAAAATTTATTTTGCCTCAGCTTCTACAGTTTCTTGTTATTTTCCTTCTTTAGTGCTTTACCATGAGACTTTCTTAATATAAGAATGAGAAAAAGGATTAAAACATTATTCACCACATGGACATTCAGAAGGAGAAGGATTTAGTTCAGTTGATATTGACTTCTGTAGGGTTCAAAAGAGCTAGATCAAGTCTGTTCTGAAAATCAGTGCTTGCTTATTCACACATCTGTTATGTCTGCCATCTTCTTGTGGTTTACCTTGCTTCTAAAATATTCTGCCTAAAAATAAGTATATACATGTGAGTAAACCCAAGAATATAAAAGCATTACTCCTGTTTGGGAAGACTGGCATGCATGTGTCTCTTTCTAGGAGGTTAGAAAAACTTTGAACAGAGGCCTTGTCTTCTTATATTCAAAGTTTACCATTCTCCAGACAATGTGTTTATGTATGTGTATGTATGTGACATTTGATTCATATTTCACAGAGTGTGACATGAGAAGTTTCCAATATGTATTATTTTTAGCTAGAAGAGGAGCTTCTAGCTGTCTTGCATGGGACCACAACTTTCACTGAAGCTTGTGAAAGACTGCATCTTTACCTGAGTTATGTGTGTATATGGGACTATTTATGCATAATCTCACTTGACACTGTGTTCTGGTTTTGGCTGGGACAGAGTTAATTCTCTTCCTAATTGCTGGTACAGTGCTGTATTTTGAATTTAGTGTGAGAACAATGCTGATAATACACTGATGTTTCAGTTGTTAAGTAGCATTCACCCTGATCAAGGACTTTTCAGTCTCATACTCTGCCAGTGAGGAGGGACACAAGAAGTCAGGAGGGAGCAAAGACAGGACACCTGACCCAAACTAGCCAAAGGGGTATCCCATACCACAGCACGTCATGCCCAGTATATAAACTTGGGGTAGGAGTTACCTGGTAGAAAATGACTGGTGCTCATGGCTGGGCTGGGTATCGGTCAAGTGGTGATGAGCAACTGTATTGTACATCACTCGTCTTATTTGGGGCTGGTGATTCAGAGAAAACTCCAGGAACAAACTTGCCAATAGTTTTCAAGCTGACAAGCAGGTATTCTTTATTGTGGCGCCACGAGACACAGGGGATAGCTCCTCCTAACGTGTGTCTCTGTATTGCTACACAAACCGTCCTTATATAGCCACTGGGCATACATACATATTCATAAGGTTACGTATGGATTACATTATTTTCCAGAAAGTTCCCCACATGTGTACAAAATTGTGGTGGTGGTCTCTGAGGGTCGTTTACTTCTTCCAACAATCTTCATCACTTCTGGAAGGCTTTGAAGCAAGTGCAGTAGATACTTATACCGGCTTAATTGGTTCGTTAACACCACAGACATAATAATGCTCCTGTCCTTCTACTTGTCAGTTAGTTAAACCGTAGCCCATCCTGGACACCTGCCATTCCCAGATACTCCTTATCCTTG
The DNA here is from genome assembly GCF_028554395.1 of Pezoporus wallicus. Lineage (NCBI taxonomy): Eukaryota > Metazoa > Chordata > Aves > Psittaciformes > Psittacidae > Pezoporus > Pezoporus wallicus. Next base: position 157,772 of record NW_026641737.1, on the reverse strand, counting down.
CATCCTGTTCTTCTATAATGTTTTTCTTAAAACTACATCAACCATAACGATTTCTCTTGTACAAGAATTCTCAGTATGTTCTCTAGCTGTACTCAATTTTTTTTTCTGTGTATCATGCACCTCAGTAATTTTCCATTGCTACTGTTACAAAGCAATCAAACTTAACATTACTTAAAACTTATTCTAAAGGTTTATATATTCCATTTTGTAATTTTGTGCCCCCCCGCCCCCCCCCCGGTCTCGGGGAGGGGGAGTTTGTTCCTCTATATTTCCCGTTTTTTTAAAATTATTATTTACTACTACTACAACATTCAACTTTATTTCAGTTATTAAACTGTTCTTGCCTCAACCCATGAGTTTTTACCTTTTTTCCAATTCTCCTAGTTAACACAGCATAAGTTCTAGCTATCTTTGCCTGGAGATAAATTCCACTTGCATCAAATGCGGTGGGAACAATAAACATGAAAATATTTGCCTACCATCTGCATTTTGCATTTGCACACTGTCAAAAGTGTAAAGCAATTGAAATCAAGTTTTCTTGTTAATAATATGTGACCACTATTACTAATTATTGGAAGAGTTTCTTCTGCTTTGGTATTGTTGCCATGAAAAAAAAACCCAGCCTACTTTCAGGAACCAAATGGAAGATATATTGAACTTCTGAAATTAATTAAGCATAACACTTTTCTGAGTGCAAAGCACTGAAAGATAGAGGGCTAAACCCTGAGCTTTTTTTTAACAGAATGTAATATTATGGAGCCTCACTATTTAGAACCTTTCTGACTCTCACGTGTCATCTCCTAAAGAGCTGACAGAGCAGCAGCAGTAAGGATTCACAAAGATATGAATGTGGTACTGCACACCACACTGAAGACTTGAAGCCATAGCTTTTGTGCAGGATATTTTTTAGACATATTTGAATAATAGTTGTGAATAATATATGAGATCATTTTTCCCAGTGAATCATCAAATGTATTATTAACGAACAACGTATTATTCAATCCACATTTCAGAAGTTCAAATAATTTATGTAAATACATTAATCTAAATTTTTTTCCCTTTTGCCCACAGTTTTTCCCTTAGCTAAGACAGCTCCTACTAAATTTTGTTTTATCAAATGAAGGATTCAATTTTTTTTTCTTAGTATATCATTATTATGTATTCCAGATATCAACATGGGAAATCATTGTAGTGTAGCTAGCATGATGTAAATTCACACCTGAGCTTAACTTGCAGTAATCTGACTGAGGTAAAAGCCCAGTAAGTACATATGTTTTTTTTTTTTTCAGACAGATTTTAAATTCAAACTATGGATATGAATTCTGGTTCCTCTGGCTGCTCAAAATAGCTGTTTTTCATTAGACACGTACTTTAGTTTAACTATCAAGTTAGGTATGATTGGGGTGGAAAACTGACTATGGAGTTAACTAGGCTGGATCTGCAATTTGGGTTTTTTATTATTTTATTATATCAAATCACAATATGTAGTAATAATAATAATAGGTAGTCTCCAATAAGTATGCAGCATTTAAAAACATGCATCTTAACCTTGGTATTTTATGGCTACACAGATATATGATTTATGTGGTAAATGTAGATTTAATGAGGAAAATTTGAGTTTTTAGACTATTTATAGCTTTTGTAATTCAGGCAGCATCTCCTCCTGTCTTTTAAGATTATAAGGACTTGAGACTAGAGGACATATTTTCCTCATGTGAGTATATTGACAAGTGCAGTGAAGCCCTAACAACTGGTATGCCCCTGATAATCTAGTCTAATTGACATCTTGGGCATTTTTGCATTTCTCTATTGCTTGCTGCACTGACAAAGGAGTTGCTAAAAATATGCAAATCTTGTTTCCAGAACTCAGCTGAAATAAATATCTGTACTCTGGAGTACATTCTGTAAGGAATAAAGTATTACTAAACCATGGAATGGTAAAACGCTGATGTTTTTAATATGGGGTAGGGAATGAATTACTGGAGGGGATCATGCCATCTTACAGCTATTTCTGCAACTGTGCTGTCCTTTTTTAAATACATTGTAAAAAAAAAAAAAAAAACTCCACCAATCTGTTCAGTAAACTGCAGAAATAATAAAGCCTAGTTCCAATCAATGTATGTCCAGTGTTGTCTTTCATTGCAACATTTCAGGCTCCTGTCTCTCCCCTTTATTATTCTCGTTGGAGTAGGAACATCCTAGAATAGTGTGCCTACATTTTTTTTTATATTGTCATAGATAAATAAAGCTGTAGAGTAAAATCAGGCTACACAATTCTAAAAGAAAGTCATGAGACAAAAATTAGGTCATGCATGTCTATCTGCCTGGCTGCAAATAGGAAATATTGTCTTTGTGCTATACATACATTCCAGGAAGAACATGTTGCTGTAACTGTGTTCAGCATATTCTGGATTCTTGGAAGTGTTCTAGGACAATTGGTGGAATCACTATTCTATCTATTTAACAAGCAAAAGAATAATAGTTAGTTAATAGGGTTACTGCAGTGAGGATCTAATAGGTCTTCTGGTATGCAAAATACTTAGAAAATTTGCAGTCATTTCCCTTGTTTCATGCTCACCTGTTTATAACTTCTCTGTGCCTGCTGCGTAATCCAGGGCCTGCTGAAATCAATATAAAATTGTAATGGAAATTAATAATAGAAGGAGTTAATTTATATTGAAGTGATTCTATTTAATGCAGAAAAATGCATTCAGCAATAGAGGAAGCAAGCTTCAATTGGAAAAGTAAACTGGGTCAATGTAGCTTTGAAAATTCCATTTTTGAGCAAACAGTATCTGCAAAAAAGGTACAAAAAATACTTATATAAATAGCATTTATTGTGAATAAAATGTGTTATCAAGATGTGATTGAAATAGCAATAGTATTGGAATTATAACATGAAGCTGATCATGTATATGGTATCATAGGTATGTGTATACAGATGGAAGTGAAAAGGTATAGGTTCACTTTTTCTGTCTGCTTATTTAATTCAGTTTGGAAAGATAGAAGTGCAATTTCTGAATATTTTAAATAAAGTGATCTCACTAAAGTTATAAAACACATAAACCTCAATAAAATAACTGAAAATGAAACAAGGTCTCTTGGGAGCATTATTCAGGGGAAAAGCTGTACAGTAAAGATGTCAGTCAAAGTAAGTAACCTTATTAAAACTGTAACAGCTTACTTCACTGGTGAGAAGTATAGATAGAAAGTACAGTACAAGATCCATGTGACTAAATGAGATCACTTTTAGGACATGGAAAACCAAACAGAAATTACATAAGAATGGAAAAGATCTCAATGTAAGGTAATAGAACAAGAACAGTAGACTAATCAGACAGGATAAGTCATAAAAAATAGCTCTTCTCTCTTACGGTACTTGGTTTATAATATAAAAAGAGCCATGATATGAAGATCTTTTGATAGGGAACATTTCTTAAAGATAATAGCTATATCTACTAACTGGAACAAGCCTCTCAATAGGACAACTGGCTTTCAGCAACTTTGTTTCAGGTTATGAACTGGGGAATAAAGAACTCTTAGATAAATGCCCAGAGGAACAAAAGTGTAGTTTATGGTCACTGAAAAGAAAGATCAAATCTAGATGAAGGAAGGAAGATACCGAAATTCCCCTGTATCCTCTTCAATTTAATTTGATTCTTATTATTATGTGCTTGTACTGTACAATTCTCTGTAGTATATAAATGACATGTATTAGCAGTGTAGTAGTGCACTACTTGTCCTTCATTCACTCCTCAAAGAGAGAACAAAGAAAAATATTTATGCTTTGGAATGTGCTTATTGTAGTATTTCTATACATATGTGGCACCAGAGAAAAATTCTAAGCAACTACAGGCATAAACTGATACCTCAGAAGGATTATGGAAAGAACTGGTGGTAGAAGAATATATAGGGCACACGTTTTCTTGTGTATGCCCATTACCATACACTGTACTTATACACTGAAGACACAGATCTATTGTACTGATAGAATGAACTATGTATTAATGCAGTTTCCCCCTTACTTCAGTGTATTGGGTTTGTGTGACAAGGCTTTGGTAGTGGTGAGGCTACCAGGGTGGCTTCTGTAGGAAGCTGCCTGTGTCTGACAGAGCTGATGCCGGACAGTGCCAAAACAGACCCACTGCTGGCCAAGGCAAAGCCCATCAGTGATGGTGGCAGTGCTTCTGGGATAATGTGTTTAAGAAGGGGTAAAAGTTGCTGCTCAGGAGCAATTGCAACTGGAGGGGGAAGTGAGAACATGTGAGAGAAACAGCTTTGCAGACACCCAGGACAGTGCAGGAGGAGGGGAGGAGGTGCTTCAGGCACTGGAGCAGAGATTCCCCTTCAGCCTGTGGTGCAGACCATCCTGAGGCAGCTGTGCCCCTGCAGCAGATGGAGGGCCATGATTTCGCAGATATCCACCAGCAGCCCATGGAGGACCCCACACCGGAGCAGGTTGATGCCTGAAGGAGGCTGTGAACCTGTGAGCAGCCTGTGCTGGAGCAGGATGCTGGCAGGACCTGTGGTCCTGGGGAAATCGGAGCCCACACTGGAGCAGGTTTGCTACAGGACTTGTGACCCCGCAGGGAAGGGATCCACGCTGAAGCAGTCTGTTCCTGAAGAACTGCACCCAGTGGAAAGGACCCGTGCTGGAGCAGTCTGTTCCTGAAGAACTGCACCCAGTGGAAGGGACCCACACTGGGGCAGTCTGCTCCTGAAGAACTGCACCCAGTAGAAGGGACCCACACTGGAGAAGTCTATTCCTGAAGGACTGCAGCCATGGAAGACACCCATGCTGGAGCAGTCTGCTCCTGAGGGACTGCACCCAGTGGAAGGGACCCATGCTGGAGCAGTTCATGAAGAACTGCAGCCCACGGGAAGGACTCACATTGGAGAAGTTCATGGAGGACTGTCCTGTGGGAGGGACTCGCACTGGAGCAGGGGAAGAGTGTGAGGAGTCCTTCCGGGAGGAGGAAGGACTGGCAGAGAGAATGTGTGACAAACTGACCACAACCCCCATCTCCCTGTGCAAACAGGGAGGAGGAGGCAGAGAACCTGGGAGACAAGTTGAGCCCAGGAAGAAGGAAGAGTGGGGAGGAAAGTGTTTTAATCTTTGATTTTCTTTCTTATTACCCTGCTTCAATTCGATTGGCAATATAGTAAACTCATTTCCCCAAGTCGAGTCTGTTTTGTTCATGATGGTAATTGGTGAGTGATCTCTCCCTGTCCTTATCTTGACCCATGAGCTTTACGTTATATGTTCTGCAATGATAGAGAAGCTTTGGTGGGCACTTGGCATCCAGTCAGGATCAACCCACCACATGTAGTTACTCTTTTGATCTTGTGATCAAATTTCAGAAAGAAATCTACCTTATAGTGGGTTAATTCTGGACACCGCATAGATATTAATTTTTAATTGGTGATAGTTGCGCCTCTTCATAATAAGTGTGATAGACTGAGAAATTTCCAACTGTGACTGATAAAGAATTACAGAATATTTGTATATGTGAAATATTTTCTGATTTAGTCTGTTAAATTAAAATAATAAGACAACCCCCCCCCAATATCAATTAAGTTTTTACTTATGCTACACTCATTGACATGGACTCTGTGTACACAAATGAATCAATCTTTCTTTTAATTATTTCATCCACTTCCATCTGACTCATGTTATACTTTAAATAGAACATTATTAAACTTGCCAATATTTCCCACTCCATTTGTATTCCTTTACTCTTATGTTTGTTTTTCTATTTGTAAATGTTTATATGTATGTTCTTATCTGACCTTTTATGTTAAATTAGGTGGGAGTTTATAGGCTTATGTTTTTCAGTGGTTAAAATTTATGGAAAAAAAATCCAAATTAAATGTGGAATTGTTACTATTTCTCTTTTTTACTGTTTTAGAGTAAAACTGAGTATCTACTTACACCTACTTCTGGTGTGTAATCGAAGTTGCATGTTATGTACAATAGCTAATATAAAATTAAGACTTAAATAGTGCATACTTAATGCAGGTAAAAAGACCTCTCAGGTTACTGTTCTTTAGTGTAGCTGCCTTCAAACCTGCAAAACTCTTCTAGCAACCACAAATTATTTGAGAAATTATTTTAGAACATTTAACTGACAAGCAGATGAAGCCTGTCAATGATTATAGTGAAAACCACTGGAAGTCTGTCAAATCAAGTATGCAGTAAAAGAGCTATTTTACTTGTATACCTACACTGTACTGACTTTTTAAATGTATACATATACAGAATAGAAAGCTTAAGATAGCTCAGCCTCTGTGGAAATAATTTTTCAGTTCATTACAAGCTGTCTGAGTTTAAGTTGATTAGACCTCAAAGGAAGAGCAGAGATTTTTATGGTAATTTCTTTCCTGTGGTTATCAAAACCACTGTAAAGCACTTTACCCATACAATACAAGGAGTCTGAAAAAAGCCTATTGTGAAGCAGATTAAACTGAGTGTGTAGAGGACTTAATGAATTATAGTGTTAAACTTGAGCTGTTCTCTGTTTTGTATTTTTGCCTTTTATTTTTTTTTTAGATTCAGCATATTAAATTCTCAAGGGGTCACCCTGTCAGCCAAAGTTCTGTGGCCTGGATTTAGTTGAATCAATCCTAATTGAAATTCTGCACAGGTCTGGTATTCTGTGGAGATTGCAGATGAATGACAGTGCAGTGGCAGGAAAGATAAATATGCTGGCAAATGAGATCCAGGTTCTCCACAGAGGATGGAATAAATTACTTTACCAATACAGTAGTGGTAATATGCTGTAGAAAGAAAGTGAAATGGAAGCTAGTTTAATACAAGGTTTGTTAGAGAAAAGAAAGAAACCAACAATGCAGTTAAGATTTACTTAAAATACGGATTTCTGATATGTGCTGCATTTAGGCTGCTTCTTCATTTCTTTTGTTTTGTGAATAATGATCACTGCATACACTTTAATTTCATTTATGCAGAGAGCAACTTGCACAATTTGAATTCATGTAGCATTCTGTATGTAACTCAAGACCCAGTAGTAACTGCAGTACAGGATATTGAATAGTAATTTGATAAATATATAAAATGGCACACTGAGTTTAAGGTACTTCATGCAAAATGTATTTAAATGACCTTGGGTAATTACTGTGAATAGCTTTGAGGCACTGCTGCCTGAATGAAAGACATTTTTTGAGTCCAGAGATTTAAGAGGTTTCATGACTGAACGAACAAAACTTAAACCAAGGGAAAAGAGCAAACATTAATTTTCATAGAAATTAAGGTAAATTAGATGACCTGATAGAACTTTTTTCAGTCTTCTTGCAGGTGCTGTAGTGTTCATCTCAGCATATTTTCTGTTACTTCTTCCAGTCTAATTGCTAAATTTCTTAAATAACCAGGATTTCAGCACTTTCCTCTGAAGAGTATATTAGAGTTTAATGGATCAGAAAGTATTTTCTAATATATATCCAAAATTATCCTTTTCTTAATGTCAGCTATTTCTTCTTTAGGTAGTTATGGTCTGTTGTGCCACTTGAAAGAATTTCTTTCCTTCCTCTGTGCTTATATCCACCTATAATATGTAGTTACTGCATTTTACCTTTTGTTTCCTTAGTAATCACTTAGCAAAATTATATGAATTTATCTCCTTTGTTATCCTCTCAGAAGTCAGTTTTTTCCATTACCTAATGATAGTATTTGTTTTTGTGTTTTCTTCAGCTAATTTGTGAATATTAGTGACATATCATGGTGCTCCAGATGGAGTACTACTCCAGTCTGAGACAAACCTTGCCATTGGTAAACTCTGATATCTGTAGGCAATTTTCACTGACCATTTCTTTCCTATGTGATGTTTCATCCTGTAGCTACACTTGTTTTCACTGGTGTGGTGGGCTGTCCCTGCCTGGACACCAGCTGCCCACCAAAGTTGCTCTATCACTGCCCTCATCTGGATAGAGGAGAGAAAATATGATGAAAAGCTCATGGGTCAAGATAAGGACAAGGAGAGTTCATTCTACCTGGGGAAATTAGTTTAATTTATTGCTAATCAAATCAGAGTAGGGTAATGAGAAAATAAGAACAAATCTGAAAAACACCTTCGCCCCACCCCTCCCTTCTTCCCAATTCCAATTTTTTCTACCTCCTCCCTCCCCAGCAGTGCAGGGAGACAGGGAATGGGGGTTCTGATCAGTTCATCACACACTGTCCCTCCCACTCCTTCCTCCTCAGGGGAGGATGACTCATACTCTTCTGCTCCAGTGTGCGTCCCTCCCAAAGGAGAGTCCTCCATGAACTTCTCCAATGTGATGAGTCCTTCCCACAGGCTGCAGTTCTTCAGGAACAGACTGCTCTAGTGTGTGTCCTCTCCAGGATCACAAGTCCTGCCAGCAGAGTTGCTCCAGTGTGGGCTCCGAACCCACAGGACCACCGCCTCCTTTGTGCATCCCCGTGCTCCAGCATGGGGTCCTCCATGGGCTGCTGGTAGATATCTGGTCCATCTTGGACCTGCATGGGCTGCAGGGGACAGTCTGCATCACCATGGTGTGCACAATGGACTGCAGGGGAATATCTACTCTGGCACCTGCAGCACCTCCTCTCCTCCTTCTGCAGTGACCTTGGTATCTGCAGAGCTGTGGCTCTCAAATATTGTCACTCCTTTCTCTGGTTGCGGTGCTGTTGCACAGAGTTTTTTTTCCCCTTCTTACATGTTAGAGATGTGTGCACATCTATGGGGGTATGATATAATAGGCATCACAGAAACATGGTGGGGTGACTTCTATGACTGGAATGTTGTGGTGGAAAGTTACAGGCTTTTTAGAAAAGACAGGCCCAGCAGGGGGGGAGGAGGAGTTGATATTTATGTTAGGAATAGGCTGGAGAGTATGGAACTCAGTCTGGAGACAGGTGATCAGTTAACAGAGAGTTTGTGGGTCAGGGTTAGAGGGAAAACAGCTATGGGAGACATTACTGTGGGGATCTGTTACAGACCACCTGATGAAGCACTCTACAGACAGATAGGAAAAGCCTCATGCTCACAGGCCCTTGTTCTCATGGGGGACTTCAACCACCCTGACATCTGTTGGAGAGATGGTATGACCAAGCAAAAGCAATCCAGGAGGTTCCTTGGTTGTGTGGAAGACAGCTTTTTCTTGCAAGCCGACAAGGAGAGGTGCCATGCTTGACCTCGTGCTCACCAACAACGAAGGGCTCATTGGAAATGTGCTGCTCCAGGGCAGCCTTGGATGCAGCAATCACAAGATGCTCGAATTTGAGATCCTCAGGACAGTGGGAAGAGCGTGCAGCAAGCTCACTGCCCTGAACTTCAAGAGAGGAGACTTTGGCCTCTTCAGGAACCTGCTTAGTAAGGTTCCATGGGATATAGCCCTAGAGGGCAGGGGGGCCCCAAGACTGTTGGCTGATATTCAAAGATCACCTGCTACAAGCTCAGGAGTGTTGCATCCCAAGTAGAAGGAAGTGCAGCAGGAGGGCAAGGAGACCTCCTTGGATGGATAAGGAGCTGATGAGGAAAATTCAAATGAAAAAAGAGGCTTATAAAAGGTGGAAGCAAGGACAGGTGGCATGGGAAGAGTACAGGGATGTTGTCTGGGAAGCTAGGGACCAGGTTAGGAAAGCTAAGGCCCAGTTAGAATTAAACTTGGCTAGGGATGTTAAAGATAACAAGAAGGGATTATATAGGTATGTATCGAATAAAAAACAGACTAGGGACAATGTAGGCCCTCTCTGGAAGATATTGGGAGAACTGGCTACACAGGATTTGGAGAAGGCTGAGGTTCTGAATGACTTCTTTGCCTCAGTCTTCACTGGCAAAGGCTCTGACCACAGCACCCAGATCTTGGAAGGCAGATGCAGGGACTGTGAGAATGAAGACTTTGGGCCCACTGTAGGAGAGGATCTGGTTTGAGACCATCTTAAAAACCTGAACATACACAAGTCCATGGGACCTGATGAAATCCATCCGCGGGACCTGAAGGAGCTGGTGAATGAAGTTGCTAAGCCACTGTCCATCATATTTGAAAAATCATGGCAGTCAGGTGAAGTTCCCAAAGACTGGAAAAAGGGAAATATAACCCCCATTTTCAAGAAGGGGAAAATGGATGACCGGGGAAATTACAGACCAATCAGTCTCACCTCTGTGCCTGGCAAAATCTTGGAGCAGGTTCTCCTGGAAGGCATGCTAAGGCACATGAAAAACAACAAGGTGCTTGGTGACAGTCAGCATGGCTTCACTAAGGGGAAATCCTGCCTGACCAATTTGGTGGCCTTCTATGATGGGGCTACGGAAGTGATGGACAGGGGTAGAGCAGTTGATGTCATCTACCAGGACTTGTGCAAAGCGTTTGACACTGTCGTGGTTTAAACCCAACCAGACAGCTCGTTCACTCACTCCAAGTGAGTGGTGCCAGGCTGGAAGCAGTTGAGGCCCATGTCCCCCCCCCTCCGGGGCCTCTCCCCTTCCCCGCTCCCAGAGGGATGGGGAGGAGAATCGAAAGAATGCAACTCCCACGGGTTGAGACAAGAACAGTCCAGCAACCAATGTACAACACAAATCACCACCGCTACCACCAACGACAACAATGATAAGAGAAAATAACAAGGGAAGAGAATATGATACAACTCGCTGAAAAACAAGTCCGACCCAGAAGACCCCGTGTCCTTCCGGGTAACTCCCGGTTACCCCCCCGGGCATGACGTGCTGTGGTATGGAATGCCTCTTTGGCTAGCTTGGGTCAGGTGTCCTGTCTCTGCTTCCTCCAGCTTCCCCTCCTCCCTGGCATAGCATGAGCCTCATAAAGTCCTTGGTCAGGGTAAACATTACTTAGCAACAACTGAAAACATTGGTGTTATCAGCACTGTTCCCAGGCTGGAAGTCTGGGTTCAGCAGTAGCAGTCAATTTTTCTCCTTGGTAGCTGGTGCAGTGCTGTGTTTTGACTTCCAGCCTGGGAACAGTGCTGATAATACCGATGTTTTCAGTTGTTGCTAAGTAATGTTTACCCTAACCAAGGACTTTGTGAGGCTCATGCTCTGCCAGGGAGGAGGGAAAGCTGGAGGAAGCAGAGACAGGACACCTGACCCAAGCTAGCCAAAGAGGTATTCCATACCACAGCACGTCATGACCAGGGAGGTAAGTGAGAGTTACCCGGAAGGACACAGGGTCTTCTGGGTCAGACTCATTATTCGGTGGGTGGTAATGTATTCTCTTCCCTTGTTATTTTCTCTTATCATTGTTGTCGTTGGTTGTAGCGGTGGTGATTTGTGTTGTACGTTGTTTTCTGGACTGTTCTTGTCTCAACCCATAGGAGTTGCACTCTTTCGATTCTCCTCCCCATCCCTTCGGGAGCAGGGAAGGGGAGAGCCCCCGGGTGTGGGGGTTGGCCTCCATTGCTTCCAGCCCGGTACCACTCACTGGGAGTGAGTAAACAAGCTATCTGGCTAGGGTTTAAACCACGACAGGTGTCCCTGCCCGTGGCAGGGGGGTTGGAACTAGGTGATCTTAAGGTTCTTTCCAACCCTAACTATTCTATGATTTTATGTTATCCCAGAGGTGCTACTGACATTGCTGATGGGATTGGCTTTGGCAAGTGGCTGGTCCATCTTGGAACTGGCTGGCATTGGCTCTGTCTGGACACAGGAGAAGTATCTAGCAGGTTTGCACAGAAGCCACCCCGTTAGCCCCACTGCTACCAAAACCTTGTACGTAAACCCAACACACCTAGTCACACTTTAAAAATCCTTTTATCACTAGTGTTTTCTTCCCAATTAAACTGTTTTTAATCCTTAATTTGCCTGGAAGTGCTACCTCCTGCTTCGCTAAAATAAATCTTTATTTTCGGTCTGTGTTATAAAAAGGGTGCTCAGTGACAATTCAGCATAGACCTAAGTGAGCAGGACTCAGTGGAATCACTGGAAGCCACCTTGCTAATAAGAGGAGCACATATTACCCAGCAAGCAGAAGAAAAGTGTCTGGGATGGAAATGACAATGGTAGCTCAGAATTGATGAGTCTTTTGTGGAGGAAATAAAATCAGCCTAACAGTTGGCTAGTGAATGTGTACAACCTTGTATTCCCTTAAACTGAACAGTCATTGCTGTAGATTGGTGTGGCACTTATGTAGGGTGTTTTGGAAAGAAGAAGTCTAATAGGAGAAAAATGTTTACAGTATAATTAAACAAAATTTCATTAGTTTTTAATTTGGACTTTGGCTAAATCATGTTACTTTTATTCATATTGATTAGTACTAGCTGTACTAATTATCCCATTGAGGAAGACCTCATGCCCTGGCTAGTCTTGGGGTTTAAGTTCTTGTGCTGTATCATTCTATTTCTGCTCAGGCATTTATGTAGTAGTTGGTTGAAATTATCAATGCAACCTGTATTTCAAGGTTTTTTTTTTTGCCAGAAATGATGAACCCCTAAAGCAAGTTAGTAGGAAATTTCGCTGGATGAGGTAACAGTTGGAATATCTCATCATAATAAGAAAAAAAAATCCATTATAAGAACGCTTTTTGATTAATAATATTTTAATGGAAATATTCCATACAAAACAAACTGAAGAACGATTTTTGATGTGAAATCCTGCAATATTGAAACAACTGCTGTTATTAATGACTGTCTTATTATCCTGGGTTCAGCAGTAGCAGTCATTTTTTCTCCTTCTTAGTAGCTGGTGCAGCGCTGTGTTTTTGACTTTCGGTCTGGTAACAGTGTTGATAACACTGATGTTTTTAGTTACTGCTCAAATGTTTAGTCTGACCAAGGACTTTCTGAGTCTCATGCTCTGCCAGAGAGAAGGAGAAGCTGGGAGGAAGCAGAGACAGGACACCTGACCCAAACTAGCCAAAGAGGTATTCCATACCACACCATGTCATGCTGAGGAGGTAAACTGGAGTTACTTGGAAGGGCTAGTTCACTGCTCGGTCAGGCTAGGTGAGGCAGGTGGCATTGTATTCTCTTCCCTTGTTTTTTCCCTTATCATTATTATTACTGGTGGTAGCAGTAGTGATTTGTGTTATGCCTTAGTTACTGGACTGTTCTTATCTCAACCCGTGGGAGTTAACATTCTTTTGATTCTCCTCCACATCCCTCAGGGAGCAGGGTGGGGGAAGGAAGGGGGAGAGTGAGCGAGCAGGCTGTGTGGGTCTGAATTACTGACTGCACTTAAACCACCACACTTGTATTTTTTTGTTATATTTTTTCTTTAACCAATTCTAACACATATTTTTAAAGTGTTATTATAGAGGATAAGGCATACAATGCTAAATAATTATTTTTCTTCAGCTCATCTTAGCTTGTGAGGTGGAAGGCTGGAAGTGACACACTTGCTTTGTCATCATTCTTGTTCTTTGTTTTTTATAGCAACATATCCATTCATATGCTTCCAGAAATTAAATACTCTGATTTACCACAGTAAAGTGCTAAAATTTCTGTGTTGCTTTTCTGTTTCTTTTTGGTTCCCTGCCCATAGATAAAAAGACATTTTTTCCCCTCTAAAACAACCATGTGAGATTTTGATTCTTTCAGGAGGTTGTTTCTTTACTGGGTAAGAAATAGATTAGCACAGACAGATGAACAATCCTTAGTTTGTTGTTTTTCAGCACAGATGAAACTGTTGAGTAGAACAACCACTTGGGAAGTCATACTACCTTATCTATGATAATTCATAGGTGAGTATCTTATATTCTGTACTGGTTGTATACTTTATGTGTGAATACTGATAGCCTTTTTCTAACATGTTTATGGAGACAGAATAAAAATTATGTGGGTTTAGGCAACCTTGTAGCGATATAGTTGCATCTGTACTGTACGGTTTTTGGTAAAAAATATATTCTACTAAAATAGCTATACTTGCACAAAATCTTGATTTTGTGTTTTATGAACATTAGGAACACAAATTCTCTTGGCTTTTAGGGGAATTAAATTTATAGAGATGTTTTTGAAAATCTGCATAACTACCTTACTTTCACTGTAAAAGATGATCAAGAGTGAGAGCGTTAGTAAAGTTCACTTGGTGCATTTTAAGTTCCTGCAGCTGGCATGCATTTATTTTGCTTTGATTTTCAAGCAAACTTTTTCCAGTATCAGCTTAGAGACATCTACGTGTGATATCCAAGTGTATTCACTAACTTTGTGCATGTTGATTAAATGTGTTATTACTACCTCTTGCAGAAATTTCTTTCCTATAAGATGAATAGAACAACTCAGAAGTAAGCTTTTCTATTAATTTACTGTCATTACATTTCTATCACTTCAGTGTTATGAAAGCAGATTTTGCTCAGTTTTCGTATGCACTGGCATCAGTTATGTTGTCACTGATTTTATTCTTAATTACTGAAAGGCTTTGTATTTTACCTTTCATAATTTGCTCTGAAAAACTTCAAAGTCCCTTCATGGAATCCCCTATAAAATTATTTTCTACTAATGAAACTTATAAATAAGTCCTTAAAATCAAATCTGAACAAGTTAATTATACTCACAATAAAATACTAAAATATGCAATCCTATGAAGCATGCTTTTGAGAATAAATTTCTGTTTAACTCATTATACTCATCTGGGAAATTGCATTTCTTGCCATACTGAAATTTCCTGCAATTAGGAAGAGTTCCTAATTGCTTCTCATCTGCCCAGTGGTAGAGGTGTGTTTGCAAATAGGCCATAATATTAATAAAAACAATCATAAAGAAATAATTTATGTGTACTTTGGAGAAATTAAAAGAATAAAGGTATTTCTGTGGGAAAAGTGTCCAAAAAATTATCCTATCATCTTAATTTTCAATTACAGTTTCTACAGTTTCTAGTTCAGGGGTTTTGTCACGTATTGCGAGTATTCCAGTGAGATTTCAGCATCCTGATGGGCTGTATGTTATAAACTAGACAAGGGGTAATGGAGTAAAACTTAAACAGGGGAAATTTAGATTGGATATAAGGAAGAAATTCTTTACTGTTAGGGTGGTGAGGCACTAGAATGGGTTGCCCAGGGAAGTTGTGAATGCTCCATCCCTGGCGGTGTTTAAGGCCAGGTTGGACAAAGCCTTGGGTGAGATGGTTTAGTGTGAGGAGTCCCTGCCCATGGCAGGGGGGTTGGAACTAGATGATCTTAAGGTCCTTTCCAACCCTAACTATTCTATGATTCTGTGACCTTTTTGCATTATGTATTTTGTTCACATAATATTGCACTTCACTTTTGGTTATATATCTGAGTATATTGTTATCAAGATGGGGACCTAAGGTATTCAATTCCCTTCTGAACCTTTACCAAAATACTCATGCTATTCTTATTTTGTGCAAAAACTTTTGCTAATGACTGTTTTCAGCAGAAATTGGATAGATAACCATGTAGATACTGCCTGTGCATGGCTGCAGGTTTTCAAAAGTAAGTATTTGAGTAAGTGCAGCAAAGTTTGCCCTGTTCAACCTGTTGGTTTTTCTTATTAGTAACAATGCATGAGTTTTTTGTTGTTTTTTTTCTTAAATGTCTGAATCCTAAAGTTATATTTAAGGTATTTTAAAGTACTTACTGATACATATTGTGTTTATTAACATAAAACAGAATCAGAGGACACAGACCCAATATTTGTAGAATCATAGAAAGGTTTCAGTTGGTCCAACTCTCCCTGCTATGGGCAGGGACATCTTTCACTAGATCAGGTAAAATGTCCATCCTGTCTGACCTTGAGCACTTCCGATGATGGGGCATCCACAGCTTCTCTTGGCAGTCTGTCCCAGTGTCTCAACCCACTCACTGTAAAAAAATTTCTTTCTTATATCCAACCTAAATCTACCCTCTTTCAGTTTAAAATCATTGTCCCTTGTCCTGTCACTACAGACCTTGGTAAAAACTCCCTCTCCATTTTTCTTGTAAGCCTTTTGTATATACTGAAAAGCTGCAGTAAGGTTTCCCTGTAGCATTCTCTTCTCCAGCTTGAACAAACCCAACTATCAGCCTTTCTTAATGAGAGAAAACAATGAGCCCTCTCATTGTTTTTGTGGTATTCCTCTGGACCTGTTCTAGCAGGCTCATGTCTTTCTTGAATTGGGATCCTCTGACCTGAATGGAGCATTCATGTGGGGTCTTACAAGAGCAGGTGAGAATCATCTTCCTTGACCTGTCAGAGATGCTTCAAAGAATTACCTTCACAGAGATGTTTCACAGCATAACTATAGTATGTGACACAGAACTATGAGCCACTTATCAGCCAGTGATATGGAGCAGGTGGCCAAACCTTTTTCCCCATGCCCAAACTTCTGATATCACAAAGCTCTATTTCTTCAGGTTCTTTTTGATGTTTTCCTCTAAATTCAAGCAGTATTTCCCCCTGTTAGTCTGTTCTGCTAATTTCTTCTGCACTGATTGTGATCCTATGAGATTTGTTATTTGTATATTTAGGACTCTAATAATGCAGATTTATGCTTTCTGGTGCTGACTTTAAATAGTTTGCCCTTTATTTATTCATTTATTTTTAAAATAGATGAGGTTTCATAAAACAAACCATGTTGATTAAGAAATAATACAAAAATGCACATAATACTAATGAAAATAATGCAGTAGCTTACCTTTATATTAGTCCAAAGGGCACTGCAGTATTTCTGAGTCCTAGATATATTTCCTTATGTATGATGAATAATAACATAGTGGTCCTGAGAAATTCTGTATTTGCAAGTTTGTTTTAAGCAATACATTTTTCAAGTTTAAGTGACAATTCTGACCTTATTCAAATTGACTTGTACCAAACCTTAATAAAAAGATTCCTATCTTTGTAAATCACTCACTTTTTCATTTTCAACTATTACTAATATATACCTCATCTTTAGTAGGAGCCATACGCTTGTGCATATTTTTTAGTAGGTATCAGAAAGAACTTAATGAAAAAAGCATGTGCTCTAGAGGCATACTTACTAGTAGGTGAAATAATTCTATTCCATAAATAATTTCTTGAAAATGGGAACTTTGATGTTACTTCTTAATTTGGAAGTGATGCTATGAAAGGAGCCACAAATTTGTTAGGAAAAAGATCTTTTCCTTCATCTGACTATTGATTTAAAAGAAATCAGCAAAATAACATCATCTGTATTTATGCTAAAAAAAAAGTCAGCATTTCTCAATAATGAAGAGATCAAAGAGGAATATTGTTATTTTGAGAAATGTAGCAAAATAGCTGTTTCTGCTATTCAGAAAGGAAAGCTGTTATTTTGGTAAATGTCAAGATAGAGATCTCTTCAAAGCCTGAGAAGGCAGTAAATGAGCTTCAGATTAGAAGGTTCAGCTTAGTATCTTCACTGCTAGTTAAAGGTTAATAAGCTGGAACGACCATACGAAATATTTACTGTTTTACAAGTATTTTGTGCTAAAAGGGGGTTTCAAATATTTCATAGTACGTACTTCAGTTATGCTGACCTTCATCAAAAGACTGACTGCTACATGTATAAGAAAGAACTTCTGGAAGTATCTGTCAGTTTGGTGCTACAATATGAAAATATATTGAGCAGCAACCACCATGGAATAGCACTTGTTATCAAAGTGGTACTTCTTCTATTTGTAAAGATGTCCTGAAGAAGATCTGTTCACTTTTACTGAGAAGCAGGCTGGCCAAATAAGCTGTCCCTATTCTGGCATTTGTGCATGTGGCAGTGATGTGACTGACCTGTGAGCAGGCAGCATGCCGTCCCGACAGATGGGCATGAATGCAACTAGCCAAGGATATTTTCATTCTATGTGCAGCAGATGTACATGCCTATTAAAAGTGTTACTCCCAGCTGTGAGAGTCAAAACATCAGTTTGCCTTGACCCTCCTTTTTTTAGAGTTGGTTATATATGGCACCACTAACCCAGCTCTAAAATTAATTGACATGGAGTATCATGAAATGCTTGGAAGGAGAGTACAGTGAGTTCAAGGTAGCCTTCTATAGTGTGGTTATTTAATTCTTCAGGAATTTTAAATTTTTTTGATAGACATTATGTCAGTAATACCTGACACAGAAGAAGCAATAGAGATAAGAGCATGCCCTCTATGGCTAACTTTATCTAATATGCAAGCTGTACCCACAGAGCCTGTAAAAGTTAAACTTGCAACACAGCTCTGACAAAAGTACTTCCCTTCTAGTTGAAAATTAATTGTAGTCATTACTTTAATAATCAAAGCCTACAAAGTATAACAAAACCAGACTCTATCACTGTGTGTAACAGAATACTTTAATACCACTTTTAACAGTATTCTTTTAACTGGAGTAATATACCAACAGAAATACAAGCAGGGTTTTTTTTTTACTTATCTATAGGGACAATATACAGACTTTGACTGGCTTTCATTCAGTAGCTTTATGGGTACATCTAAATGTTGGCTATCTGGAAAACAAAGAACAGTCAAGAAACACTGTTTCATATTATTTCAGATGATTTCAGATGCTTATATTCCAACAAACCCACCCCTTTTTTGACTTTTTATTTAAAAGACTTGCATCAGTGGTGTTCCGAAGTTGCTTTGAAAGAATTTGGTGAGAAGTGGGATGAAATGGGACTGTCTAAATTGCGATATTGTATAGCAATAATCCTCTGTCTTTAAGCCTGAGGGAGATAGTATTTCACGGAGCAGGGCAGAGTGAAAATGTCGTGCCATTCAGATGCAGGCTACAGTGTAACCAGGACATATAATGCATTGTCACACTCTATTTAGAAATAGTGGACAAAAGGTAAGAATTTTAGTCTTTACAAAATGTTGTGTTACCCAGCCTTGAAATAGTCTATAGAAATTTTGATTCTAGCAGAATTTTCCTTTCTGATCTTTAGTTACTGCTGAATCAAAAATTTGTAACCTGTCTCAAACCTAGTACACATTTATGAATCGGAGCATAAGACATACACTCTGCATCTCTGGGAGGTGCTTTCTCCCCACGATACCAGCCTCTCCAAGTCTAAATAAATTCTGTACGAACATTAAAACCCCTCTATTTACCTAATTCCTGCTATTTTGTACAAAGTGAGAATCTCAGTTTAATGTCATTATCACCTTGTTAAATCCGTAACTGTTATAGATTCTAAAGCTTGTAATACCTACTATCCTCACAGAGTCTTTGCATAACCCATCTTGCATTGTGTCAAACCTTAAAGCAATTTGCTGGTAGCAAAGCTCAAGCATTTACTTGCATGAAAGTGTTGAGGGTTCGGGACATAATAATAAATTCACCTTCTCATTTTGAAGTGCTCTTTAAAGCCTACATTTACAATATTTTGCCCTTTTCCATGCCAATTAAGTTCAGTTCATAAATCTTGCTTGGTTATGATTTGACAGAAAACTGTGTGTAGTGAAACCCTTCTATGCAGCCTAAAACCCCAATCTATGCAGCACAAAGATATAAAATGTCTTTATCTGCTGAATCCTATTTCTCAATGTTTCTGATCCTTTTCTCAGACTTCTATTCTGCATAGAAACATATGCATAGGTAATTTCAACTAAAATCCATGTCTTCTCTTTATACTTCTTCTCATTTGGGGGTTGAGGAGGTTAAAAGTCAAATTCTTGCACACATATTAATGTGCTGTTCAGCTCTAGAGATAATTACCTTTTCCAGATCCATTTCTGTGCATATATTCATTTTCTACCACACCAATGTGTTATTTTCCTTCTTTCTTTGTGTTGATTTGTTTTTTGTTTCCCAGTTAAATACCCTTAGAGTAGAATTTTTAGTTTCTTATTTTATGTGATTATTGTATGCAATTTTCTTACAGATCTTAATGATTTACCTTGCAGTTGTTGAAACCACGGTGATCTAAATTATGATTTTTGTTGTAAAAAATAATACATGCCCTGAAAATCTTATCATATGAACTAAATATTTGGGACATATCAAAAGGAGGATGAATAAAATATTTTGTCATTTTTAAAGAGGAGTAAATGAAAGAGGCTGGTTGTACCGTTACTCTATCAATGAAGAGAAAGAACTCGTGTTAGATCATTATAGAGTTTTGAGATCTCCCTCTCATTTTCAGCCTGTTCTGTTGTCGTGGTTTAAACCCAGTCAGGTAACTTGTTCACTCACTCCCAGTGAGTGGTGCTGAGCTGACAACAATCGAGGTCCGTTCCCCCCCCCCCCGGCACCGAGGCTCTCCCCTTCCCCACTCCCGGAGGAACGGGGAGGAGGATCAAAAGAGTGCAGCACCTACGGGTTGAGACAAGAACAGTCCAGCAACCAATATACAACACAAATCACCACCGCTACTATCAACTACAACAATGATAAGGGAAAATAACAAGGGAAGAGAATATGATACCACCGGCCAAGAAAACGAGTTCCACCCGGAAGCCTGTGTCCTTCCGGGTAACTCCCAGTCACCCCCCACCCCGGCCATGACGTGCTGTGGTATGGAATACCTCCCTGGCTAGCCCGGGTCAGGCGCCCCATCTCTGCTTCCTCCCGGCTTCCCCTCCTCCCTGGCAGAGCATGAGCCTCACAAAGTCCTTGGTGAGGGTAAACATCACTTAGCAACAACCGAAAACATCGGCTTCACCAACACTGTTCTCAGGCTGGAAGTCAAAACACAGCACTGCACCAGTTAACACAAAAGAAAAACATGACTGCTACTGCTGAACCCAGGACATCTGTTAAGGAGGTAAAATAACAGGTTCTGTATTCTCTGAGCATACACCTGTAAGCTTGTGTCTATGTCTTATCTTTACTAAAGATTTTAGCCTTATGCACAGCTTTAGATGGAGTACCTCAAAAGATAGTGAGTTTCTGTACATTTTGTGAGAATAAATGGCTAAATAGAAAAAGGTGCTTAGTAATGTCATTGTGAGGATGTGAACACAACACCTCCTATCAGGCATAAAAAAATCCTCACAGAGCACCTCTGAGACACGAATCCTTTGGGAAAAGGGTATCATAAAGTGCCATGGTTCTCAGATCTGGTAGTTTAACATTCTATAGTTATTCCTGTCTGAGATCAGGTCTATATGCAGACTGTCAAGGGGTGAACTTAGTATATGCAAACTAAATTGCATTGAAGTCTGAAGACACTTATGAGGAACAAGCATCCTTCCTTCAAAGTAGCTTAAAGCTTTCTGCTCTGATATGTAGACAAGCCTTATATCTAGTCTTATTGGATAGTTGTGAAAGTGTCTGTCACTGCTCTACGCTACCATATTTAAAGATATGTTCAGAGAATGTGCTGGGGGATGAGAAAACTTTAACAGTAACAACAAAAGAGAAATGACTTGTGCTTTAGAGCAACTGAGAAAAGAGATACTTGAAACGAGCATTAAGTGATACATACTAAAAAGAAAAATCAATCCTGAGAAAAGTGAGATTGAAATTTAATAAATAATTTAAAAAGTAGCAATAGGAATTATTGTGCAGCTTCAGAGTTCTGTAAAAGTTATTGGGTAACAGGTAAAACCTTGAAATTGTCAGTAGTCAGAAGGCTACTACTACCTTCTAGTTGTAGTCGCACTTTAAAAACTGGAAGACTTCAACCTAACTGTTTATTTCAGTGTGTTTATTTTCAGTGTGTAGTTCCAAGTACTCTCAGATTATGTTGTGGCATTCATAAACAGATGATATTTTTATTAATGCCCTACCAGAAGTCACAAAATCTCTCATAGAAGCAAAAATAACTGATTTTCAAATGTAATTTTTTTTTTCAAAAAAACCTGATAAATCCCCCTAGGAAAAAGGAATGAAAAAAAAAGAAGCAAATTGAAAGATTCCTTATTAAATAGAAGTGTTATTAACACTTAAGGAGTAAAAGAGTGAATGTGAGTTTTTAATAATCTTTCAACTATTCTTTTTTCTTTCTGAAGATACATTGGACTTTCATGATCTATTTATACACTTTGAGTGTCGTTTACAGTTTTAGACTTCTATATCATCAGATTTTCTTGAAGAAAAATTGCAATGTGAGATGTGCATGGAGAACTAATTTTAGCTATTAATAGACAAGTGGAATACATAGGTTCATAACAACAACTGTCTTTGGTCCTCCAGATACAAAAATCATTAAAATATTACATCTCAGAACCTTCTCATCTGATTATAAATGATTTGACTGCTTACCAAGCAAGAACAGTTGAGAAAATAGCATGTGCTAAGAAAGTTATAAATGAAAGGTTTAGTTTTGAAACCGAGATGAAGTATACTTATCCTTCAAACATAGTTTCACATGTTTATTTCCCTACAATTTATTTTTCAGATGATGTTTTTTTCTAGACTTTCTAGGCCAATATAACAGCAGAGACTTAATTGCTTAAGCTCAGGTGGGGACTTTCTTTTATTCTTGCACCAGCTGGGAAAATTTCAGCAGCATGTAATTTTGGAAAAGAGGCTGTACCTCAAACATACTGCTCCCTTTCCAACAAGGTAGGTGGCAGTTCAAGTAGCTATAGCCTTTCAAGGAGGTCAGAAAGAAACTTTCAGGTTTTATGTGGGAACTCAATAAAGGACAATTTGATATTATTGCTAGTGACACTGATATTTTAGAGGGAACTCTAGGTCAAACCAAAGATTACATTCAAAATAACAGACTGGATCTTTCCAATATATGAAATAAGAAAGACTTGTGGGTGTTTGTTGACAAGAAGCTCAACATGAGCTAGCAGTGAGTGCTTGCAGCCCAGAAAGCCAACCATATGCTGGGCTGCACCAAAAGGAGCATGGTCAGCAGGTCAAAGGAGGTGATTCTCCCCCTCTACTGCTCTCCTGAGATCCCCACCTGCAGTACTGTGCTCAGCTCTGGGGCCTCCAACATAAGAAGGACTTGGACCTGCACGAGTAAGTCCTGAGGAAGGCCATGAAGATGATAAGAGGGCTGGAACACATCTGCTATGAAGACAGACTGGGAGAGTTGGGCTTGTTCAGGCTGGAGAAGGGATGACTCCAAGGATACCTTCTAGCAGCCTTCCAGTACCTAAAAGGGGTCTACAAGAAATCAGAAGAGGGACTTTTTACAAGCACATTCAGTGACAGGACAAGGGGGAATGGCTTTAAGCTGTAAGATGCTAGATTTAGATTAGATATTAGGAAAAAAATCTTCACTGTGAGAGTGGTGAGGCACTGGCACAGGTTGGCCAAAGAAGCTGTGGCTGCTCCATCCCTAGCAGTGTTCAAGGCCAGGCTGTATGGGGCTTTGAGCAAACTGTTCTAATGGAAAGTGTCCCTTCCCATGGCAGGGGGCTTGGAATTAGATGATCCCTTCCAACCCAAACTATTCTATGATTCTATGAAGGTATGGCATTTTTCAGATGGAGCTGAACACTTTGGCTGCAGACTTTGTCGAACAACTTTGAACAACTAAGAAATATCAAAGTTGTTCATTTTGCAAATGCTGAAATGGAACAGTTAAATTTAAATTTTAAATACCAGATTTTCTCTCTGAACAACGTAATTTTATATAAATTTACATTTTTAAATACAAATCTGTATTCTTCGCTTACTATAGCTTCAAGCTCCAAAATTTTAGGCATTTCCTGAGTGAATTGTGGCTTTTCTCTATCTCTGAAGAAAACTACTAACTTTGTGGTTCAGTGCTTGATTTGCACAGTGAATGTGGCTGAAGTAACGGCGCATTTGCATTTTCCAGCAGGTTCACAGGCAATATATGATGAACTTTCTGTCAGAAGCAATAATTTATTGCAGCTTATATGATAAACAGCTTAGAAATAAAATCAGTTATTAAGAGCTCTATGCTATCTATTTATTTCCAACCAGATAAATAGGAATTTACTACTGGGGAAAAAAAAAGAAAGTTAATAAGCCATTCACACAACATACTATTCTAGCCCTATTCTAGAGATGCATTATAGACCCTTTCCTTCCCTGGAATATTATTCCAGGGACGCATTATAGTCATATGAACATAGAATTATTAAAATTCCATAACAGAGAATTTGTTTGCCAGGTGTGTACATAAAAAGACCTCTTATCCATGCAAGTTGACTTCCATCCACTAGAACACTTCTGTTCATTAGATATGGGTGTGGGAGGTAATGCATCTAAAAGAATGAGCCATTTTTCTGACACAGGACAGCTCATTGTCTTAAAAGCTCTTTCATGGAACTTCTGTTTGCCCTTTTGTTAAAGCAATGAAGCATGACAAGGTGTGAGAGAACAAAATTAAAGCATAGGAAAAATGGTTTAATTTCTTTTCCTCTCCCTTTATTTTTGTATCTCTCTGTAGTGGTTCACTAATGGAACATAGAAATTCTGATATTCAGTTCTCTGAGATTTCTGTGAAATACAAGGATTAGTTTCTAGGCCCTGTGAGAAAGAGGTTCCTCAGTTGCCCCAACAGTTAATCAGATTCTGTACAAGTATGCTTGAAATGTACTGTTTTAAGCAGACCATGCTCTAAAGTTGATTAGATTTTGTTTCTCCAGCTGACAATTAACTTCATAGAAGGAAATTCCTCCCTCTGTAAACTTTGATTTCTATTTGTTGACCATTATCACTAGCAAGATACTGTTATTTAGAGTATTAAGTAATATTTCTATAGTGTGACTTGAGAATGAAAACAAGTACCAGCGATTCTCCTACACCTAGAATCAGTATAACTTTCATCATGTGTTCCTGGCTCTTTGTGGAAAACCTTGAATTGTATGAATGGCCTACACTATGTATTAAGAAGGGGTGGGTGGGTGGATGATATCTGCTCTTAGCCAAATATATTTCATTATCGTCTAAACTCAAATATAATTGGAAGCATATGAAAGGAAATTAAAGCAATGGGTATCTTATGACTATAACTTTCAGTTCTAGAGAGAAGCGGTAATATTCGCAAATAGTATATTTATTATAAACTGTGCAGTAGAAAGTGTTTGGAAAGTCTCTAGTTGTTGCTACAGCAGAGTGTTCCTGTCTAGAGCTTTAATCATGTGAATCCTGCCATGTCTCTCATAGCTGTTCCTTTTCCTTTGCACTCCATGCAAATGTGAACAAATGTTACCTGTCAGCACACATTAAATAAGTCATGTACATCCTGAAGGGATGCATCAAGGGTGTTGTGCATTTGTTCCTTATTCTTAAAAATTATACATGAAAAAAAAATTATGGACAAAGAAAAGAGATGTAGATGCAAATTATTACAATTCAAAACCAGCAAAATGATGACAGAAATTTACTTGTATGAGCTAGTGTAGGTCCATAAAATAAATGGAATTATCTTGATTAGCCTGTGCTGATATCTGACCAAAGACTTTGACAAGCTGTCATCATTGTATGAGCATTTCCTATCACTGTATGGGCATTTCCGTTTTTGACTTCCTACTCACTTTTTACCTTATTTTTATATGCACAGCTTGAAGTCTCCAAATTACCTAACTATGTTTATAAGACTTTCCTAATAAACCACAAATTAGGTAATTTATTGCTGACTCTTAATATCATATTGGAAGAGAGGGAGTTAGTGGTCCCACCAGTTTAAATGTTCCCAGACAAATACATAAGAATGTATGATGTACCATATGTGTCATGAGGGTGGAACATCCGAAGTCTCTCAGACACACTCCACATCTGCATAGCCTGCAGCTCTGATCAGCCAGTGCATATGTGGACCTGTCTAGAACATACAGAAATCTATAGAAATACCTGCTTTATGGAAATCTGCAATTATATATGTCTGGAAATGCATAATAGTCTTTCTGCTGTGTAAATGTTTATAATTAAATACCATATTGCTAAACAATATAAGCAATGATAAATTCTACCACCACATATATATTTTTATAAGATTTTGATGGCATTTACAACTACATTTTACATGCTTTCAAGATCTCTTTTTGTTTACCTAAAGAATGCAGATTATATTAATATCCTTACTTCGGGAAAAGAACCTCTTACTAAATTAAAGCTGCGTCCATAAGTCTTGTGTGTATATTTCCAGGGGAACAGGTGAAGGGCTACTGAATCTACTAATCTAATATTCACTTTTCAAAAGAAGTTTCTTGCCTGGCCTCCTCTAAGGAATAAAGCAACACTCCTGGGCAAGTAAAATTATACAGTTTGCCTGCAGGAAATATTAACCTTCAGTTTTTGAAATGCATATCAGATGTACCGGCA
Organism: Pezoporus wallicus; assembly: GCF_028554395.1. Taxonomy (NCBI): domain Eukaryota; kingdom Metazoa; phylum Chordata; class Aves; order Psittaciformes; family Psittacidae; genus Pezoporus; species Pezoporus wallicus. The sequence continues at coordinate 131,727 of NW_026641737.1, read as the reverse complement.
GTCTAATCCAGACCAGCATGCAATTTAAACTAGTAGATAAAGACCTCTGAAGGAAGCATCTATGAGAATTTTTCTTTTTTATTTAGTTAATACATGGGCAATGTGTTGGATGCAAAGATAAAAACCTTGCTCTTCAAACGTGATTTTATGAGCCCTAATGCTATTGTCTATCTGTCTGGGATAAATTAATATAATTTTAGAAGGTGCTAAACTCCTGAAACAAGGATGATCACCTCAAATGTCTCTCTTATTTGGTGGCAGAATTTCAACATGTTTCTGTGAGCCATGTCAGCTATAACTCTGATGTAAGTAACAGACTGCTTTTGGTTTGTCCTCCCAGCAGCGGAGCATGCCTGGAGCACAGAAATCAGTTTACCTGAATAACTTTCTCTTTTGCATTTTGTACTTTGACATGCCTAATAGGAATCTCTTACAGGTCAAAGGGGAATGACTTCTGTTGAGAAAAAAAAAAGAATGCTGCATAATGGATGAAGACAAATTAATTGAGTCCATTTTCTAAATCACTTGTCTGTCTTCAGATTACCCCGTTTCATGCCTAGGCCATGTCCTATAAATACAAAATATGCCTTGCTTAATCATAAGGTCAAGTCTGTAAATCTAGCTGTGAAATGCTGGCTGCTGGTGAAAAGATTAGGTGCCCAAGGTTTGGGATGTGGGATGTAACATAGGCTGTAATTAGACTAGATATTTCAGACTTTTGCAGCCCATGGCTGGTCTTAAATCTACTTTGTCCTTATTGTCCTCTTAATTTACTAGTGCACTGCACAGATATGTTAATTCACTACTCATGCTGAATGTAAGGTCACAGTGTCTCACTTTTGTCTGTACCTGATTGCTTATCACCTTTTCAGACTGCCATTTCTATTTGCCATGTGTATTTGATGATCGGTGCTCAGTAAGTCCCTCTGCAAGAATACTGATCATGTTTTCTTTTTTCTCTAACAGCTGCTCAGCAATTTCACAAGACATAATGTAAATGTATTCATGAAGTAAAGTAAGTCCCTCTCAGCTCATGTTGATTGTGCTTGTGGAGGTGTTCGCCAGTCTGTTGAACACATTCTGCAGTTACTACCCTTTTTTTTTTATTTCAAACTGGCAGAATGCAAACAACACCATACAAGGCATTTTGTCCGTTTCTGAATCTCTTTCTCTCCTACACACAATACACATTCATTCTAGTGCAAAACGTGGCTGAATCCCCTGTACTATTTGAAAATTTCAAGAGATAATTTTGTGAAACATCCGTTTATGTTCTAGCCTGGTACACTGCTCCTTCCTGGCCATTATTGTCAGTGGGCAGTCAGTGACATAGAGTACAGAAGCAGACATAGTTAAAGAGGTTGTTTGTTTTATTCCACCCCACACCTCAAAATATTCTGTAAAAGAATTTGAGTCCTTATGTTCAGTTTGTATGTGAGAAAACAAAACTGATGATTTAGAATTTTAAAATGTACTTTGTTTTTATACCTTATAAAATGACAAGTGGGAGAGAATGCCAGATGGACCATTTGGTTTAACGTTCTAACAAAAATGGAAACAGAAGATGATAATAATCAGGCAAATATTATTGCATTGCTGAAAGTTCTAATAGCAGCTTGGTTTAAAAGTACTGAAATAATTACATGGCTGGTTTGCAAGCTTTCCAAATGAGCAGGAATTAACAATTTCTGCTACAAAACACACAGATTAATTCTCTAAAACTTTGTTCAATAGAATTCATCTCTATGTGCCTCATGCTTAATTTCTTCAGTTGGCAGTTTTCTGCTTTGCATGAAATAGTTGCAAGGTTTATTTGACTAGCCAGACAGAATATGTAATGATTCATGACCAGCATAATAGCACAGTGATTAGGGTACTTATGTAGGAAGAAGAATGCCCCTTTTTTAATTCTTTTATATATCCTTCATCACTGGAGGATATTTGAAAGTGCAACCCTGAGTATTTTATCTTGAGCCTGACATACGTTAATAGTAATGTTTTCATGAGAAATCCAAGGTATGGACTAGACTTCCCTCATAGAATCTGTAGATGCCATCACATTGGAAAGTTGTAAACACTTTAGAAGAAAAGCTTAAAATTAAAAAGGAAACTGATTAAACAATAAATAGTCCAGAATCAAGTAGATGAAATTTAATTGTGGCAAGGAAACCCATATTTTTAGGAAATGGAAATTAAATTTGCTAATACAAAATAGGAGGTTGATGGATATGCAGTCATGCAGCTTGAACAACTCCTGGACTTGACACCCAAACTTGAATACAGATTGTCCATGTGATGCTTTTAAAGGTGCAGGGTGGTGTTGGGGTGAAGAAGCAAATTTCTCTTTCCTGTGTGTGAAAAATATGACACTTGTAAAGCAGTAGCTTTTTCTTAGTACTTGTGGGGCATTTTTTAAAAAAATAATTATCAGAGGTAGCATATGCTCAGTGATTTTCCTCGTGATGCTTAGGCTAGACTAGATGGTCAGCTGAAATAAATTCCAGAGCTATATGTATAAGAGGAGAAAGTCTTCTTCAGAGAAATTCATGGCGTTCCTTTTTCCATGTATGAAATGTTCTTATTAATAACCTTCCAAATTTTCTTGCAAGACCAAATAAATTTTCAGGAAAATATGGCTAAATGTCAAACTGAAACATAAGTATTCAACCTAAGACTGAAACTTTTGGGAAAAAGACATAGAACACATCATATTCTAGGAACCCTAACTGTAAGTCTTTCCATATATTAAATATAATGATTCTTAATTTTCAGTTTATGTAAGTGAAATTGATTTGCGTGCAATGTTGGTGTTAGGACAAAATGACTGGGTCTTTTATAATAAGGATCATTTGAAAAATAAACTTTCTACGTTGTTATACAAAATGAAATAGAACGTGATGTCTGGCTGTTCTTTCTGCCTCATATATATCTTCTGTATTTTAAATTAAGCTAGGCAACATATATAGGTTCCTTTTAGCTACTCCTATAATATCTATATCCTAAATTAAATTTATCTTAAAATACAATCTTGGTCATTTATTCATTATTTTCATGCATCTATAATCCACAGTATGATTTGTTTGCTACAATGTGATTGTAGTATGTTCTTCTCTGCCAAACTGCTAATATAAATGTTTGAAAATAACTTTATGATTCATGTTGCCAAGGTTTACTTCAGAGGTCATGCTAGCAGATCCTACAGGAAATCCACTTTTTTTGGTTTTGTTTTTTTTTTAAAGAAGAGAATAGGTATCCAAGTCACTTTTATGCCATATCCAGTGAATATCACTGAAATTATTTAAAATGCTATCTATTTAGTTAATAACAATAGTGAAGGAAAGTGACAGGACACTGCAAGTAGAAGACAGAAATTTTTACTAATGTGCCTGACAGTAAAATGAAAACATTACTGAATGATCTGCTGATACTTGGGATTATTTTTCTTCACATTTTCTATGTATTTCTCACATGTTACTATGGATTTCACAAATTAACTTTGAGAAGCTGCAAATTTCATTCAGCTCAGAGTATTCCTGAATGTAATATTTTTAGGACAGATCTAATAGGCACTTAAGTATTAGATGTCAGTAAGCCAGAGTTCTCAAAATAGATTCTTCACTGCAAAGTTAAGAATTCTAAGTGTTCTACAAATAGCTAAGTGCTTCAGAAAGACATTTAGTATCTGGTGACGCACAAGATCAGGTAGGCAAATGCTTCATATGCACTGTCTGACTTAGAACCTAGTAGCTATGGATATAGGTGAGGAAAGATGATTTCCATGTTCCTAGGTCTGTTTTTACATGAAAAATTGATTGATAAAATATTGAAGTAACTGGAAGAAAACAGAATCTTTAAGCACGGGTTCACACTGATTCTTGCTGGCTCAGGAAAACTCTGATCTTTTCTACAGACTAGAAATGTTTGAACAGCTTCAATAGAAAAGATGAAGACCTCTTGAGTCTACCTAAACAAGGATACTGTGATGGCTTTGGCATTCTTGTGGGTTTGCAAGTATCCAGTACAACATGAGAAAAGAAGGTGTGTCTGCTACTGAAAGGAGAAAGGGAGAATGGAGTTCCTTGTACTCAGATTGAAAAATGACCATGTAAGAGAATGCCATGTATTGATCTCACCTATTCAAGACCAGCAGAATGAAAATTCACTCTTTTTACTTTAGGTAGGAGAAATAACAATTTCTCAGTGCTATTGTTTCATGGTTTAAGCCCAGGCTGCAACTCAGAACCACGCAGCCGCTTGCTGAGTCCCCATCTGGCCCTTCCTCCCCCTGCTCCCTGAGGGATGGGGAGGAGAATCGAAAGAATGTAACTTCCATGGGTTAAGAACAGTTCAGTAACTAAGGTATAACACAAACCACTGCTGCTACCACCAATAATAATAATGATAAGGGAAACAACAAGTGGAGGAAATACAACTGTTCACCACCCACTGACTGATACCCAGCCTGACCAGAGCAGTGATTTGGCCCTTACCACATAACTGTCCCCCCCAGTTTATGTACTGGATATGGAATACCTCTTTGGCTAGTTTGAGTCAGGTGTCCTGTCTCTGCTTCCTCCCAGCTTCTCCTCCTCCCTGGCAGAGCATGAGACTCAGAAAGTCATTGGTCAGAGTAAACATTACTTAGCAACAACTAAAAACATTGGTGTTATCAGCATTGTTCCCAGGCTGAAAGTCAAAAACACAGCACTGTACCATCTAAGCTACTAAGGAGGAGAAAAATGACTGCTATATCTGAACCCAGGACAGTATCTACCCCTTATTCCATACCATTCATGTCATGCTCAGATCCCACATTTTTCAATATAGCATCACTTTTGTCTCATATACATATATATACACCCCCCATGCACAAAGAGAAAGAGATATAATTCCTTAGTACACAGACCCATCCCTATAAAGCTGCTGAATTCATCCGGTCCATGATGTTGGGAGCCATCTCTTGCAACACTCTTTCAGAGCAGGAGAGATGGTGTACAGTGTTGGATTCTTGCCTGTTGATGACACCGTGGAACTCGTCTGGTCCAGGAACCCAGGACATATTGCTATAGAGACTCAGTGCTTCAAGAATAAAAGAAGCAATTCCTAAAACTTCCTTTTCTTGGAGCTGTGTGGGCTTTTTTGGTTTTGATTTTGTTTTTGTTTTCTTCTCTAGTAATTCCAGAGTCACTCCTCCTTGTTCTCAAATCTACACTCACTGTCCCTCTTTAATAAGACCCTAAGGTCTCACAGTTTACTTAAAACATCTATCTGATGCTTGTTTTTACTGTGCTTTTCAAATGCTTACATCAGAGACTGCAGTGCCTAGAGAGTTTATGAATAGTAGTTCAGCAGGGTTTTTCAGCCTGCATCCAAAGGCCTGGAAAACTACCTGAACCTTTTTTTCACATCTATTTCCTATTTTAGTACTGAGAACATAAATGTTCCTCTTTGATATTACATATAAAATGTAGCTAGTTCTAGAACAAATGGAAGAAAAAATTCCGAGTTCTTACCTAATAATTAATATCGCAGAAATTACTGATATATGAGTGGAAGGTAGCCCTTTTATCACCTGTTTTATGAACAACATTCAATTTTCTATCCGCAAGTTTCTTTCTTCCATTATGGTTTTCAGCTTTACCAGGTAGGTGAAATTTTGTATATAAAACTGGAATGAGTTAATTTTAATTAATATGATAGTGAATGAAAAGATTTATTGATCCCTGCATTAAAGAATAGCATTGAAAGAACAAGACTAAAGTATGCTGAAATACATTTTTAATCCCTATTTTTAACATGGATTTTTTTTCCTGAAATTTGAAACCATTCTTCATCAAATTGCTATCCTGCCCCTCTCCTGATTTTTGTTTTATTCTTTACATTTCTGTCTCCTGTCTTTTACCTGCCAGATGTGTATGTGTATGCACTTATAAAGAAGAATAGGAGAAATATGCTGAATGAGGGGGATTTACAGCAGCAATCAATTAACCTGTTGCTAGGGAACCATTAGCTGTCCAATCAAAAAATAGGAATCAGCTGACTAGAATCAGCAGGATATAAAATATTATTACAAAACATTGCAGTTCCCCCCCTCCCCCCCTTTCTTCTTTTTACTAAAAATTTTAAGTTTTTTATTTCATTGATGCTTTTTTTATGAAGGGGGATGGAAAATTTTATAGCAGGGATCAAAATGTCAAATATATTCCATTCTTAGTCTAGGCACTTGATCAACAGAAAGGCTGGCAACAGGAGCTTGTATTTGTGTTTGGCTATCTTTATGTGTTTCAGTGGTCACCAAAATAAAGTATAGTGATGCAGGATGTAGAAACATATTACAGAAGACTTAATTTGATCATAACAGGTTAGCCTAATGTGGTCTGATCTGGGAATACTTTGAAAAGCCTAGGCATTTTATAGAATGCCAGTTAATTAAAGCTTAATGGACTTCAAAGAGTGAGTTGTGGTTGGCAGGGATAAGAGATGATCCTGACTGATAGACATGGCAACAGAAGATTTCATTTCATACCACTTAATGCTCACTCAGGTATATGAGGGATTGAAGACTTGAAACAGAAATCCCAATCTGAAGTTCAAATGTCATTTTCGACTCTGGGGAAGGGTCTGTTACAGGCTGTTTCAGGCTTGTTTTGCTTGTTCTGACAGAGAAGGTCCTGTTCTAAAATGGCTATCATAGTCTGTTTTTGCTTTGAAATATTTAGAGAAATGCTAGAGAAGGAGTGGAGAGTTTTTATAGTGATCATACTTTCTGTCGTTACTCTTTAAATATAGTATTTCTGCAATTTTTGGTATTCATAGTCTTCAATGTAAAATGTAAAAGACTAAAGTGAAGTACCATCAAAAAATATACACAGACTGCTTACTTTTTTAGTTGGGCATCTGAGACAAAATAGACTGGTCCTTCCAGTGCTCTCACGTGACTTTTACTTGGAAAGGATAAAAAGCTAGTCTAAACTTTGGAACTTTCTTCTAGTCCTATCATTTTGATTCCTGCTTCCATTTCTAGATATGTTGATGTATTGCAGAGGCAAAAATGAGTGAGAGAGAAGGTGGAGGTTGGTTTTGGCCATTCAATCATTCTGCTGCCTGTGGTGTCTTACATATTGGCAGTAGTATGTCTAAGAAATCTGGGTATTTAAAATGATGTGTCTGCAGTGTTAATGCTTAAAAGATCACTTAACTGTGAAGTCTGTTTGGCAGGAATTAACCAACTGAAATGTAAACCGCCAGCCTATATGTTCTGTGTATACCTTATACACTACACCTATATATGGCTTGCTGTAAGTAAATGTGACAAAGAACACAAAATAGCTATATATAATTGATTTTCAACATATATAGGTAAGAAAGCTTTCAAAATGAAAAGTAGGGTGTAAAGAAATATCTACAGGACATATGAGAACTGTCTGTACTTCTAATGTTATAAAGATTTTTTTTTTTGTCATATGGGTGAAGACTGCAAAATCTGTTTTATTTAGTTGTTCTTTGTGGTGGTAGAACTTCATATGGTGGGAGCAGTTGAGAAATATCTTCTCTAAATTGTCATGAGATTGAGACAATCATTGCAGCATCAATAATGGGTGATCCTGACAAGCCCTTAAGACAGAGCATATCTGTTTCTGTTCATATCTTAGTCCACTCCTGGCAAAATAGCACTACTGAGTACAGGTTCCCAAGTACAGCAAGGTCACATGGTATTGTTGCTGGCATAAAGAGAAGAAAAGGAGGTGCACTGATCTTGTAAACTCAGCTCTCTTCTTTTGCTGGGGTGGCCATTTGAATGTGCATCCTGACTGGAGACAGGCACAAACCAGGACAGAGTGTGCAAGAATGGTGCTGTGGCTGCTCACCTCTAGCATGTCATGATGTGTAGATTCGGTGCATTGAAGAAGTGAGGGAAGAAGGGGGCAAGTGTCCTATGCTGGTACAGGCTCTACTCTAAACTGCAACTGCTTTTCTGAGACACTTTATTTTATTTAAGGCTTTGAATTTTAAATATTCATCATTTAGTGCTCTAGGCAACTGTCTATTTTGCTGCTGCCTGAAGTTATCCTGAGGTTCAGGTGTCAGCTGAGATGAAGTACACTGCTATTACCTAGAATATAGGAGAAGTAAGAATAAAGGTTTAATCAGGAAGCTAGGTTTTAAACTGTTTGGGGACTTTAAACAGTTTCAATGTTGAAAATTTAATATATTGGCCCATCTCTGCAGAACAGGTAGATTTTTTTTTTTTTTTTAAATTTTCAAGGCTGAATAATAAATGACCATAGTAATATTCAGATTTATTAAGTCAAGGAAATGTGCTGTCTACCTTTTTTTTTTTTTACAGGCATCAACCTGTTGTTTGTGCCTCTTGTAGCCAGCCTTTCATAAAATGTCATAGGAATATGCCAATGACTCGCGATGGTATTTTATTAGTTTCTAATATTAACTATTCTTTATGCTATGCTTCAAATCCATGTAATGAAAATTCATTGTAGGTGAGAAAACCTACTTGCATATTAATGACAAGTTAACTGTAGTTTTATTTTACATTCATATGAAGTATTTTTAAAGAGAAGTTTAAATCCTGGATCCACATATTCACTGGGGTGATTGGTTTGTAAGGTATGACTAAAAGGAAGCTCACAAATACGAACTACATTTATTTGTTAAGTGCATACAATATTGGCATCAGGCAGGAGATTAATTATATTACCTTATAGATTGTCTTTGCAGTTACGAAGTATCAGACTGCTTGCATGTGAATCTGCCACCTGCTGCAGACTTAACAAGTTCTTATGCCAGGTTTAGTAAAACAGACCTGCACTTGATGAGCTATTTGAGCAATCATGTCATTATATTGCAAAGCAATACTATGAAGTTTATTTTCTTGGATATATATAAATTGCGGTTTTTTTCAACTGAAGTATAATCTTAGCCAAATGCCTTCTAAACTGAAGGGTGGTGGTGAAGTTCTTGATTAAAATAATGCATTGCAAAATTAGTGTATCTTCTAATGGGGGGCTTCTCCTGGGGAGGCTATGTAGTCTCAAATGAAAATTGAGATAGAAAGCCTTAGCTGTCTTTCTGGTCTTGTTTCCTTAATATTATCACAGAACACAGATACACACAGAAATCACTTTAGGAGCAATGCCATTTAAATGATATCATTCTGAGATAGAATAGTGTATAGAAAGCCTACTAACATTTGCAAAGTTATAGTCTAACACAGAGCTTCTGTACACAGAGCTTCTGTAAACTAAAACAAGGGGATTTGAAAGGGGATGTGACGTCTCAGAGCAGCCTTGGCTACAGTGACCATGAGATGCTGGAGTTCAGGATCCTGAGCAGAGGGAATAAGGCAAATACAGGGACCAAACCCTGGACTTTAGGAGAACAGACTTTGGCCTGTCAAGGTTTTACTTGGAAGCCATAGGATATGGTCCTGAAGAGAAGATGATCCAGGAAGGCTGGTGATTTTCAAGGATTGCTTTCTCTGAACTCAAAAATAATCCTTACCTAGGTGTAGGAAGTCAAGCAAAGGTGTCAGGAAACTTGCATGGTTGAGAAAGGAGTTCCTATAAAAAAGTCAGACATAAAACTGAAGTGTACAAGTGGTGGATGTAGTTAGGTGACCCAGAACAAATGTGTATGTGAATGTGTGGGGATGAGGTTAGGAAAGCTTAAACCCTGCTGGAGTGGAAAATGGGACAGAATTTGAAAGGCATCTAGGAGCTATAGGAAGATTAGAAAAATGTGAATATGTTGTCAAAGGGGACAAAGATTCCTGGTGACAAAAAAAGACATGGAAAATGTCAAGGCCATTAATACCTTTTCTGGAGATCAGGGAAACTCTCCTGTGTCTGTGGGAAGGTGATTGTCGTGGTTTAAACCCAGTCAGGTAATTCGTTCGCTCACTTCCCCCCCTTTCTTGCCCTCCCCCTGCTCTCGGAGGGACGGAGAGGAGAATCAAAAGAATGCAACTCCCACGGGTTGAGATAAGAACAGTTTAGTAACTAAGGTATAACACAAATCACTACTGCTACCACCAATGATAACAATGATAAAGGAAATAACAAGGAAAGAGAATACAACACCTCAGCACCAGCTGACCGATAACTCGCCCCCCAAGCCCGACCAAGCTCCGACCGATACCTCCTCCAACCCTACAGTCTCCCAGCCCTTCCGGCTAACTCCCAGTTACATCCTGGGCATGACGTGCTGTGGTATGGAATACCTCTTTGGTCAGTTTGGGTCAGGTGTCCTGTCTCTGCTTCCTCCTGGCTTCCCCTCCTCCCTGGCAGAGCATGAGGCTCACAAAGTCCTTGGCCAAACCAAAACATCGCTATCAGCTCTGTTCCTGAGATGAAAGTCAAAACACTGCACTGCACCAGCTACCAAGAAGGAGAAACATGACTGCTACTGCTGAACCCAGGACAGTGATGAAGCAAATAATACTGGAACAAACACAAAGGCAAGAAAGCGATTTGGCGTAGTTTGCTTACAAAGGGAATATCAGACTTGAGCAACCTGATAGCCACCTACAATGAGGTCACTGTCTTTGGGAAGCAGTGGATGTTGTGTGTCTTCAGCAAGGCCTTCAACACTGTCTTCCATAACACTCATTAACAAACTCCTGAAGTATGACCTAGGTAAGTGGACAATGAGGCAGACTGAAAACTGGCTGAATTTGGATTGAGATCAGTGGCAGGATTTGGACTCCAGTCATGTACTCCAGGGAAGTACACTCTTTCCCAAGGGTAGACTGGCTGGTACACCAGTTGGTTCTGCTGCCATTCAAAGGGACTTTGATAGGCTGGAGAAAAGGGCTGACAGGAATCTCATGAAGTTCAACAATGGGAATGGCTCAAAGTCCCCACCTGGGGAAGGACAACCCCATGCAACAATACAGTTTGATGGCTGACAGTCTGTGAAGCAGCTTTGCAGAAATGGACCTAGGTGTGACAATTTTTCAACTCTGAGGTTGACCAAACACTGGAACAGGTTGATGAGACAGATGGTGGAGTCTCCATCTCTGGAGACAGTTAAAAACTGACTGGCCACAGTGTTGAACAACCAGCTGTAGTTGACCCTGCTCTGAGCAAGGGACTAAGACTAAGATGATCTCCAGAGGTCGCTTGCAACCTCAGTGATTCTGTGGAAAGAGCTAAGACCATAATTTAATATTGTTCATCTAGAGAACCTGATGTAGGAAACATAACTCAGGTTGGCCAGTATAATTTTTTTTGTTGGATTCCAAAGGAAAGTCAATATTCAGTCTTTTCCTGTCCATTTGAACTGAATTTTCCTTGCCACTATATAAAGAACTCAGGTTTTCCATAATTTTTGGCTTTCATTTCACACATTGCACAGATTATGTCAGTGCAGATGTGCTGAGAGAAAATAGAAGACAGGTACTCCCCAGATACATGAATGACTGTAAACAACAACTTCACTGCTATAGGAAAATAGCTTGTTTAGCAAAGAGGGTAATATTAATTTTGACAGAGAGGCTGGTGGGAACATTACCTGCAATGATGTTTGTATAGTTGTTTTCTTATTATACCCTTTTTTCTAAGATTATTTTACAAGGATAATGTGCCTAAAGTCAGATCCTTTTTTGTATATCCCTCAATGGAATCAACTGACACTGACTATCAAATAAATGGAGAAAGTTTATCTTTGAGTGAGAATTGCAGCAACTGGTTTGATGAACTAAGATATTCAATGATGCTCAGGAAGAAGGTGTGCCCTAGTATTTTTAGAAAGGGTAGACATTAAATATTTCCCTTAGCTGCTACAATATAACTTCCAAACAAAATAGACAAGGGTATTATTGAAAACTAAAAGCTCTTTGAGCTTTGAGGGCTACAGAGATTTCATGGTACCTGAATATGAATGTTGAATCACTTATGTATCCAGCTCAAAATCACTGATTTGGAAACTTACACGATGTGATGGCAAGTAATTATCAACAACCTTCTGCATCCAGTATAATGTATTACATTTATTACTTTATGCCATTACAGAGTAATTGATGTTTTCACTGTATCAGCAAATTCTCAGTTGGCTGCAGCATAAAAATAATAAGGTATCAGTAAGTGACTTGTTATTTTGTGATATTAAATCTACAGTTCTGACAGAGGAAGCTAATTTTTTTTTTTTTTTTTTAATTATAGGAGTATTCTCTGTTTGTTCCAAGAACAGTACAACTGATGGTAGCCTCATTTTATGGATCTGAATACTTTCTATCCTCATTGCAGTAGTGCTAAGATTTGTGGGCAAGAGGTAGTACATATGCTAGTTAATCTTGATCTATGTGCATGTTAAGTGATTGGCAACTGGGTTTACACTATTTGGCCAGCCAGCTGATGCCAAACAGTTGTATGTAATATCAAACAGTTCTGTCTTTTTCTCTGTGAGAACATTAATTTGATTTCTCCCTTCCTATTCATAGAATTTTTATGAAAACATAAGTAAACATAATTCTTTTTGAGAATATATTCTGCCTTTAAATTGATGAGACAGGCTGAAAAATTTAGGAGAATGAAGTTTTATGCTGAAGATGGAAAGACAGACATTATGATCTCACAAGACTTTCCTTTGGAAACCAGAGTTAAAAAGCATTTTCTGACAATTTACTTATAGTTTTCTTCCGTGTAGGAAAGAATGTTGTGAGTCAGTTGATCCTGTTGACATTTTTAATGGTAGTTATTTTTAGTGGTGAGGTGTGTATAGTTTTAAACTATGAAATAGTCTTACTGGACTGAAATCCTTAAACTATAAAACATTAAATTGCATTTTCTCTGGAGGATTATGGCTAATTTGCCATAACTAGAACAGCTTCAGATGCCTAAAGGAAAAAAAAAAGGAAAAAAACAAACCAAAACCAACAGTGACATTTTTTTCATCTTTAGTATGTGAAAGAAGATTGAAGTTATACTTCTGAGTGAAAGGGACAATAATTTACATTATTCTAGACTCCTTTAAATTTCATGTGAGATATGGTTACTAAGAGTTCTAGTTCTGAAAACGGTCTGATGACAACTGAATTTGTTTGTGTATTTGGTAGTTGAGTCATTTATCCATATTGCTGTGTAAATATCTGGGTTGACTTATGAAATGACAAAGAAAAATCCCAGAACCCAAAACTTCTGAGCAGTCACCTAGAACAAGTGAACAAGACACCATCAGCTTAAAGTTGTGGTGTTGTCTACTAGTACCTGTCAATTTAAGAACTAAGTTATATTAAAAAAAATAATGAGGAAAACCAAGCAGAAAGGTAGGTGCATTTTCATTTCTCTTTTTCTCCTGTGGTGAATTTTTTTTGCTGAATTGACATGTGATAATTGTAAACAATTCCAGCGTTCACTGTTACAGAAAAGCGACAAAAACTTGGAACAAGGTAAGGTACATTATTTATGTTACAACAGTGTCTTGGGGCTCTCCCAGATAATTTATTTTGGCCTTTAGTATCTGTGCAGTGTACAATGAGGCTGTAGTCTATGCAGTACCCACACAGGCATGTCGAAAACCAAAATAAACTGGCTATTTTTGAATACTAAGCAATACCGCCCCTCTGAAAAGTGTTTCTAATTCCTAAATGAACACTGAGATGAAAAACTGAGGTAGACAAGTCAGTAGTGGCAGGGGTGGTGACTGAACTGGGACTTTTAATGCAGTTTGTTGTCTTCACTATAATGCAATTATTCTTGAGCATGATTCAACCATGTTTTTTCCTCTGGCTTTAGTCATTCTTCACAGTCCAGAAGAGTTTTGCTTAGAACTAACTTCAATATTAATCTGAATTTGTTTGCTACTATTCTAAAAATTAGTTTAAAATAAGATTAATTTTTAGTGGCAGCTGCCAAAATTAGTTTTGATTATACATTTGCACTAAAATACCTCTTATGTAATAGTTCTTCAATTGTGAATTCTATTGATTTGTCTTTGAATATACTGTAGAATTTAGACTTTTCTGTAAATGTAGAAAAACAAATGAACAGCGAATCATATATACTTTTCTTAAGAAACAGTGGCAAGATTTTAATGACTATTATAGTATATTCAATAGATTAAGTAAACATTTAACAATTCTGAAATCAAACAAAAGAAGTCAAATGACAGATAACGCTATATTTTTGACCTTTAATATGTCAGTGACTATAAGATCTATTGCAAAAGAAAAATGAGGGGAAGAATGCATGATTATTGCAACTAAATATAGAAAAGCAATAAAGCTTAATGAATGCGTCACAGTCATGATTCCATACTTGTTTTTTCTACATATGGCATGATTATACACTGAAGAAATGTTGAAGTTGCTGCCTAGTTTTTAATAAAATATATATACCCTTGTGCATTTTCTTTCCCATCAACATTTCCTGTGAACAGTAGTAAAAATCTAATGTAGGATAATTTAGTATAATTGCAATGTGTTTGGATACTGCATCATAGTTATGTTGTCCTGGCAGTACAGAGCATTTTACTATGCTGGCCTACTTATTACTGCTGATGCATACAGCTGGTACCTTTTTGAGTTCATCAGTATGAATAACCTTGTCTGTGTATCTCAGGACAAACATACTTGTATGTTTCACGCTGTCGTGGTTTAAACCCAGACAGACAGCTCGTTCACTCCTCACTCCCCCAACTTTCCTCCCTCTTTCTTTTCTTCCCCCCCACCTTCTCCGCTCCGGGAAGGATGGGTAAGAGAATCAAAAGAGTGCAACTCCCACAGGTTGAGACAAGAACAGTCCAGCAACCAATGTACAACACAAATCACCACCGTTACCACCACCAACAACAATGATAAGAGAAAATAACAAGGGAAGAGAATACGTTACCACCCACCGAATAATGAGTCTGACCCAGAAGACCCCGTGTCCTTCCGGGTAACTCTCACTTACCTCCCTGGGCATGACGTGCTGTGGTATGGAATACCTCTTTGGCTAGCTTGGGTCAGGTGTCCTGTCTCTGCTTCCTCCAGCTTCCCCTCCTCCCTGGCAGAGCATGAGCCTCACAAAGTTCTTGGTCAGGGTAAACGTTACTTAGCAACAACTGAAAACATTGGTGTTATCAGCACTGTTCCAGGCTGAAAGTCAAAACACAGCACTGCACCAGCTACCAAGAAAGAAAAAAATTTACTGCTACTGCTAAACCCAGGACACACGCTTGGTAAGTGTCAGATCTGACAGACTGTGCCACAGCTCATTATTATCTTGAGCTTTCAGATCATCTAGACTGCTGCTTGATATTGCGTTTGCTGCTGAGGGTACCAAACATGACCACTCTCTCCAGGATTTGATCATTCACAAACAGACAAAACCATAGTTTCCCATAAAGTGCATGCATGTGCTTATGTCTTCCATTTCACTTCATCCTTGCTTCAGGCAGGAAGACTATAGGACTGCCCGTGTTTTTGAGGAAAAAGAATGACAGCTGTCAGTCCTGATTGAGATGAAAGTTTACTCATCTTGGCAAGAAATAAAATTTGGAAATGCTTCAGATCTTCCTTAGAATCTGTATGGTGCTTTTGGGCAGATGAAGTGGTTCAGTGTTAGCAGCAGGTACTGCAACATGAATTATTCAAACTTGATGTTGTATGAATTTATCCTTATGCACAAATTTTCAGTGTTAGTAGCTGCAGTAATGATGGAATCTAGAAGTTACAGAGCTTCTACTTTGAAAACGATAGCAAAGATGCCCATGTTTTTTCCACATGTACAGTCATACTGTTACGTTTCTGTCAATGACACCAAAACATTTACCAGCATACAACAAACTACAGTCCTTCTTTGGCTGATGGGCACTAACAGGCAGCAAAAAGCCTATTATATGTAATTTAGTCTATTTTTGAAAGAAGGGGTTTTCTACTCTGGTTAGAAGAAAACATCAAACAGGTGGATTTTTTTTGTTTTGTTTTGTTTTGTGTTTTTTTTTTGGAGGGGATTATTTTAAACTTTTCCTGTCATGCCCCTCCCTCCCAAACTATTGAGCTACAATTACGTATTCTTGGTAGTGGGAATATAACCTGGCAAGGGTAGCTGAATTCTAAAAGCATTGTAGACAGGTAACATGGCAACCCCTGGATGACAGTGGGTGTTTTATTACGATTTGTCGGGGGGGGATTATAATGGAAGCTGTGCACAAATTCTCAGTGGTGTGACAGACTGATGCTTCTCATATTCTGCATAAAAACAGGTGAAATATGACATTTGAGCTTTATGATTCTTAATGGAATACTGAAGGCATATACATTTCTTGTATCTGTCGGGGCATTTTCTTGCAAATTAGTCCTTGAGAGTATGTAAACCCTGGTGGAGTTATAAGAATTTCTCATAATGGAGGCTGACAGCTTATTCTAAAGCACTGATCATTGATTTCCAAGACTGCTGTTTTAGGCTATGAATGAAAAGAGAAAAGGAGGAATAAAGGTAATCAAATCCTGACTGGAGGCATTTAAGAAGTGCTCATGAAAGACAGTCATCTCTATAACCTGTCTGTCAAAAGTGAAGGAATGCAGTTTCCAGTCTAAAGCCTGGAGATTAAGTAATAGAAATGCAAATGACACAGAATTATGCCTGGTAGCTCTCAAGGTTAAAGTTTGTTTGGTACATGTGCTTCATATTTACATTTGTTTATTTTAATATTTTAAATTAAGATAACAAAAGGAAACACTGACCAGAGAAATTCACTCTTGGGATTAT
Source organism: Pezoporus wallicus (assembly GCF_028554395.1). Classification (NCBI taxonomy): domain Eukaryota; kingdom Metazoa; phylum Chordata; class Aves; order Psittaciformes; family Psittacidae; genus Pezoporus; species Pezoporus wallicus. The sequence goes on along the minus strand of NW_026641737.1, from coordinate 115,018 downwards.
GGCACAGATGCATTTCCCATTATAATTTAGAAATGTTTCTGGTTCATTTAATTTATAAAGCACATTAAAGAGTGCACTACTGAGATGTTTTAATATGAAGTTTATATGCATGCTTACAAAAAAGTACAATTAGACTATAGTTAACAAATCCATTGTAGTTGTTTGTTCTTATTAAATAAAAATATAATACAAACCTCCTATGTAATTTGACATGTATGTGACTTGAAGCCCTGAGACAGTACAGTTCTTGTAACACACAAATGGTTCCCGCTGGGTACATGTGGCTGGATAAAATGCATTTCAGACAGTGGGGATCTATGCAGAGAACTTAAACAAGTAAGAATACACATGCTTTTTACTTCTTCAGTTAAAAGAGTAGCTGTTCTTTGGCAATTTAACATGGGTCTTATAGCTGTCCACCAAAGTGGGACATTATTCACTTTTGTAACAATTTTTAAACAAATAAACACCCAGAAGAGTACTGTTGAATCACAGTCTGGGCAGAACTTCCAAAATGTTCACCTGCTGTTCTGGTTAGCCAAAGACTGGTGTAGATTGGGGTTACTGCTGAAGGGGCATGAAGGAATGGATTATCTCGGGTTGGTCAGAGCACCATTATGAAAATCCTTCATTGGTATAAATGGGAATAAGTAAAGCATAATGCAGGTAGCTCTGACACTGCAAGTCACTAGTGACTGATAATGTGTAGGATTCGTTGTTCTAATGAGAGAAAATGTAAACTCAGAATGACACACAAATAGGGACATACATCTGTACAAACAGGAAATTTAAGAAACATCATTGTGAAATGTTATGCCTCATTTTAATTTAGTTGCTATTGTTAGTGAGGCAAGAAACAAAATTATGTCTTTTTTGATTCACAAATGCAAACTGCACATGTAATAAAATTTCCGTTTTCATCTCCAGTGGCGAACAAATATTTTTCTTTGTTTTCCTTTTTTTTTTTTTTTTTTAAATGCTTGAACTATTTTTACATTAGGAATGCTAGATTTTTATTTTTTTATTTTTAGGGAAACAGTTTATTGTTGCAAATTCTCTCCAGCTGTATGTTAAAGTTCATGCACTAATCAGGCACATACTATTTTAGATTGTCTGATGAAGACATTGAACTCCAAGCATGCCTGGAACAACTACAAACTGTGATCTTAATTGCAATTTCAAAAGGAAGGGAAGATAATGAATTAGACTGCTGTGACTAATGCAGTTTTACTTTTTTCAGTACCATTAGAACATCTCTCTCAAAAATAAAAGTAGCTGTAGTCCATTATCCCTAAATTCTCCCAGTAGTGGAGGAATTTGGCCATGCAATTCCATTATTCTGAGGGCTGAGTGACTAAATCCAGTGCAACTCTGAGAAATTAACTCTGCTACACTGATTTATCATCATCACTGTCTATTAGTCGATTCCAAACCCTAGACCTCATGACAAATAAAGTATTCCAGTAAGTGCAGCATTTTAAATTCCAGTTAAATTACATTGTGCTTTTAAAACTAAATTATCATGAAATCAATTGCAAAATTTCTTCTTACTATTAAGTATGAAGAAAATCATAGTTCTGACTTACAGCAAATGCTTAATTTTCATGCTGTTGCATGATTTATGATATCCTTCTGTATGTATTTAAAGCAAGGTAAAAGATTCTTAAGGTCAAATAAAGTACTCTAAAAATAGCATGTATTGAACAGAATTAGAAACAGTTTTGATTCTAATTTGTAAAATTACTCTTGTAAAACATATGAAGCTCTACAAGGCCTATGAAATGCAAAAAGAGTAAAAGAATGGCACAAGAGTAGGCTGTAAAATCTGACTTGTCATTGGTTGAAGACATCTGAATTACAAGGAAGAACTCTGGAGTTTGAGAATCTGGGATCCAATTACTAGCTGACTTCTTTGGGTGTAGTTTTTTATGCAGGACTTTGCAAAGCATACTATATGTAGTTTATTCTTAACCTCCATTGAAGTCCCCCTCAGAAAAGCCATACTCCGTAAGATCCTCAGCCTGTTTATTTATGATGAAGCAACTAGGACAATTCATAACCCATGCTTGAATGAAACACAGATCTGTGAATTTCTGGAGTGTATTACATAAGGTACTTCCTTAGAACGAGTTACAGTGGAAACGAAATCCCACTGTAACCATGCGGAAGTAATATATTTGAACACTTCATTAAATGGTTGATATATTAGCAGAATAAAAAAGATTACATTTTGCTTATCAAAAGATTATGCATACTCAAGAGGAGCTGTGGAAGATGCAAACTGCAAAGATGGATTTTATTTTAGAAGAAGGAAAATCTGTCTTTTGCTATATGTTACTATCATTGGAAAATAATGTACCTGTGTGTGTGACAGGGAGTGATTAGATCATTACTAACAGAGTCTCATGTACCTCCCTGCAGGAGAAATTAAGTTAACTGAAACTTCAACCAACTAAAGCAAGCAATCAGCTGAAATAACAGAGCTTGACTCAAGTGGTATTTTTCTAGGGCCCTGACAGCTGAGGTATATCTAAATTGCCAGGAAAAAAAAAAAGTATTTACAACTGTCAGCATAAAAACTGCATGTTACATTTATTTTCTTTCTGATAACTCTTGTCCAAGACACTTTACAGTCAATATGCTTTCTGCATTGTGCCCCTTATAGAACTGAGTTATTTGACTGAATTTCTCATTTGGAGGAGTTGTGGAGTGAAGAAAGTGTGTATGTGTGTGCAAGTGTGTGGCTTTGCCATAATCCTTTGCTTCAGAAGAGTTGAGAACTTCCAAGCTTCTGTCAAATGCTTTTCTTGCACCTTTTCAACTGTTAACTTGCATCTGTGTGACTGAGAGTATATAAAGCTAATTTCTATATAGCTTTTCGTTTTAAGCTGTGTTACTTTGATATCTCCTTCTCATGAGCTAGCTACTGAATAGTATTTATCAAATGAATATCTGAAAAGGATCAGCCATTAAACAAAAGGAATTCTTCATTGTGAAGGTTGTTATTTCTCTTTTAAATTGTTTTTGGCTACATTAAGGGGCAAGAGTTCTGAGACCACATCTAAGCAAGTTGTGACTTTCCTGATCTTGGAAGTTCCTTTCTTTGCTCTATGCTTCCAAGTCTGTGATATGCTCCAAGTACTCTCTATGTCATCCTCCTGCTGCACTTACTATGCACTTCCAACATGATGATTTTAAAAACAAGAGTGCTAGTTGCAACCTCTTTACTTTACTCGCTTCAAAGTAAAACTTTCCTATATAGTTGTAGGCCTTTCCATAGTCCTTTTGCTTTGCTTGCTCCTTGAATGGATTTCTGAGCACTGACAGAGTGAAATAGATACTGCATGTCTGTTGAATGGAGTCAAAGTAATTTGCAACTTTCCCAAGCTTTCATGATCACTAAGATACCTACATTTTTATCTTTTTGGTTTTCAGTTTGTTTTTTTTGTTTGTTTGTTTTGTTTTGAAAGGAGTTTCTTTAATGACTTTATTGCTGATATGTTCTTTAGTTTAAAACATTTAAACTGTTTTAAAACATTAAAACTGAGCATTTAAACTGTCCAGAAGTGCTATCACAGCTTTTGGGAATAGAAGATTTTTACAGGATATTATTTTAGCAGGAAACTTTATTTATGGGCCAACATTTCCTTAATTTGAGCTATATATGAGTGTAATAAATGAAGTATTCCTTAGGTATATATGCTCATGTCAAGTTAAGCACCTCCATACACCTCTGTTTTCTTTTGAAGCAGTTATTTAGGGAGCACATATTTCCACAGGATAGAAACTCATAATTACATAGTCTTTTAAGTATGAACATTTAGATTTATTAAAACTTTTCTTTATAAAGACAGTGAATATGTCATCCAGAAAATACCAATGAAAAATAGTTAATGGAATCTCTATAACATAAATTTTATTTCTAGGGCTCTGTCAAGTTCACTTTTTTTTTTAAAAATTGATTTTTTTTTTTTTCTTAGTTCTACTGCCCTCATTTATTAAGCTCTTTTTCAATCTGAGTATGTGTTTAAGGATTTATCTCAAAGTCACCAGTAAGCAACTACTTATTTTAGTCTTGATGATATCAATTGATTTCAGTGGAAATTAGGTGTCAAAAGTTCTTTGAAGATCTGGATGTAAATGACTCACTGATAATTCCTCAAAGACTAAAATTAAGTCATCTGTCTGCATACATGAATTAAGTAATTAAATGCTTCTGGGGATCCAGTCTGTAGAAATTAAAGATTTGACTATAAATTTCTGGAGTGTTTTATCAAGAATTCGTGTAGGAAGGTGGTGGTAAAACTAAGAAAGAATTCTTGGTGCAGTTCATCTTTCCATCTTGCAGAGTCATCAGAAAGTCTCCCACTCCTGTCACAGGTTATTCACTCTTTGTGCTGTACTTGCAGTCAGGTATTGACTATTTGAACAGTGATCAATGAAACCTTCAAAGAAGAAAGTTTCTATGTGTTCAGAAGAACACTCCCATTTTTCATGAAAATTTACAGAATACTTAAAAACTGAAAATCACAAGTTTAGTTAAAAATTAATGTGCATAAGCTACCATATGCAGAAGGATCAGAACCAGTAGTGTTTTTAGCACTATGTATTTTTCAGGCTGGTAAACTCAAAACTTAAATTTTCACTTGTTTCATCCCTTTATCATTCTGAATTGGGAGTGAGCTGTGTCTGATAGCTCATCAATGATCTTCATCTTCCTCTTGCTTCATTAGGTCTGTTGCCTTACTGAAATTACTTTGCATAAAGATGGTTATGATTAATTCCTTGTACAGTACAAAATGTTTAATTAATGAAATTTGTTCTAGGTTTGTTCAAATTAAGATTGGTATTTTTGTTAGCAAGCTTTATTTCTCTTACAGGAGTACAGGATTGGAAAGTATTTCTCAAGTCACTGAATTCAGTCTTCTGTTGACAAAGAGTATTTTCATAAACTTGAGCTCCCTGACATTGAGCTCACTCTTGGAAAAAACAAACATTTGCTTCCAGAGATTGTAACAGAACCCCACTAGTCTCATGCATAGGTATCAGCTTTGGATTTTCTCAAGGTTGCTTTATATATTTTCTCATGGACAGCTGATACAGAGTTCACCCAGTCCTTTGTTTTAAACAACATGTTGCCAACCAGTTACTTTTTTTCAATAAGAATAAAAATTATTTTGCTCAACTTCGCCACTACACATTGATTTGAGGGTGGGGCAGGAGGGAGGTTGGGGGTTGGTAATTCCCCTTCAGTTAAGCATTCTGGAGTCATGCTTTTCTGAAATAACGGTCACAGTGATGAACACTTCTTGATACTAGGTCCAGAAATATAAACCTTTTGAAATGCACATTCAGGAGATCAGAGACTACCTTTAGAGTTCGGCGCTGGTTTGGTGCTGTCCTGATTGAAGGGACCCTTGAAAGACACAGCAAGGCACACATCCAGGGGAGCATGCTGGACTGAGCAGCACTTGCTGACACTTCTGACAGCCATCTGTGCTATCAGAAAGCCCCCTTGCAGAGAGCACAGAAGATGAGAAACCATGTGGGTTTCTCTTGTTGTCTGTGTGGCAACCTGTGGGTTGCAAGGGAAATGAGGGAAATGTGACACCTGTAAGTGAAATGTTCAACCCACATTGAAGCTTTAACTTAGACTCTAAAGCCCATTAAATACTTAAATATGCTGGGTATTTTTTTTTTGACCTTCAACTCCTTATATACCTTTTATTTTTGATGGTATTTCTGCTTCTCTTAAATCTTCCCAAAGGGCTGTAATCACAAAATAACATGTTCCACAGTGCAATGTACTATCATCTTCATTTATGAGATCATTAAAAAACAGGCTGCACTTCTCAACCTTAACTGCTCAGCAGCTTTTTGCCTTCTGAAATGAATAGTGGTTTGTGGATAGCTTGGTGCATTGGCAAAGGTTTTTAAAAGAACTTTTCACTCCTAGTGGTAAAGAAAGCAAGTACTTCTGCTGAAGATGTGTGTGGAGATCAAAACGTAAAAAAACACCATCTGTGACCTAAACTGCATCTGTTGGTTGGCCACTAAAAGAGGAGGAAGGTTTTGATTTACTAGCCAGACAGCTTTCTCAATTTTCTTGTCAGGAAATATCTTTAAACTGCAGTACAGTTATGACAGCTTGGATAACAGCATTTAGCTATACTCCAGCAGCTTTTAGATTTTACATGCTGTATGCCTAGGCCTGTCAGAGAGACCTGTGCCAGACACAACATTTCTAAAATACTTTTTTTTTCTCTTTTTCATGCACTTGCTGAATGTGGAGTCTCCTTGTTTCTTGGTATGAATTTTAGAGCTTTTTTCCCACAGATGTGGACTTTGTTGTCACTTTAATATTAATAAGCAGAACTAATAGTCCTTCATCCCTATTTAAAAGAAGTTGAAAGGAATACTCTTCATGAAATAAATATATCACCAGCACATATGTCTTACAAGAATTTGAAAGATTGGTAGGCAACTTGTTTTCTGCTGTTGGGTATTTTCTTTTTCTTAAATAAACTTAGTATTTTTTTAATGGCAGCATCTATTAGCTAACAGATCTAGTGAGGTAGTGAGTAAGCAATAGTACCTGCTTACCTTAATGAACAGTGCATTTTCATGTGGCTCTGCTTGTAACACCCCAATTGCAGATGGTTAGTAGTGTTTTTTCAATCCAATGGGACCCATTTTAATAGAATAACCAAAATTCTTCAAATACTATGAGTTTTCTCATAAACATTTCTTTACCTTATTTTCATATTTGCTCACATGCTTGTACAGAGAAAAATACAATTAATCCATGGTCTGTTTCTATTTCTCACTTAATGCTGCTCTTCATGCCTTTTAAGCAGTTAAGCTTATCAGCAGAAGGATATGAATCTCGACAGGAATGACTTATCCCTGTCTTCCTGTTCTCCTGTTCTTTCTACAGAGCTGTGAATGAGTGTCATGATAAATTAAATGTGGACTGAATTTGCAGAATTACTGGTTACACCTATATAAGCACCTTGGTGGCCCAAATGTCAGGTGGACTACTGTATAAAAACCTCAGTTTGTAAAGGACTAGTGGTATTGCTAGTAATGACTGCTATGTATGTAGGCATAGTAATTTCTTTATCACACAGGAAATATATATTTTAAAGATATTAAATCATAAGCCACTCAAGTATAGCTCTGTCTTATAGTTAAATTTCTTTATACTTTTGACTTAGGCCAGCATTTATCATATATACCATAAGCAGTCCAGAAGTCAGGCATCTAGTCCAGGCTTGTCATCTAAGCTCCCTTCCACAGACAACTCCAACCATAAGTTGTACTTCCCATCTTAAAGCTCCAGTGGGACTTTTTTGCAGCATTCCAGTACCTAAAAGGACCCACAAAGAAATCTGGAGAGGGGCCTTTTACAAGGGCATGGGGAAATGGTTTCAAGCTGAAAATAGGGTAGACTTAGATCAGATATAAGGAACATGTTCTTTTCTGTGAGGATGATGAGACATTGGAAGAGGCTGCCCAGAAAAATTTTGGATGCCCCATCCCTGTCAGTGTTCAAGGCCAGGTTGGACTGGGCTTTGAGCAACCTGATCTAATAGAAGGTGTCCATCCCCATGGTAAGGGAGCTGGAACTAGATGATCTTTAAAGTCCCTTCCAACAAACCGTTCTATGGTTCTATGATGTGATTCTGTGATTCTGACTATAACTTTTTGGGACTAGATAGGCCTAGACTGAAACATCATGCTTAAAATCTGTGTGAGCTATGGGTTGATTCAGTAACCTTACCGTGTTTCATTTTATTGCAATCTTTCCTGGGTTTTTTATACATCTGATTAATTGTTTGGATCACTGTAGAGCAATGAATTGGCATTTTGGTAGTGCTATCAATTACTATTCTGAAATACCATTTCTAAGTAATGATAGCTCTTTATACATAGAATTAGGACAGTTTTATTACAATTAAAATTTTAAATTTGGTTTTACTTCAGTTAATCCTGTTTGAACCCCTCATTAATGAGCTGAAGAAACAGTTACCAATTTTTACCTTTCTTTTTATGTCTGGTTCATGGTAGGTGATTATTTCTTTCTCGCATGCTTCTGGACAGCTTGTAGTTTATGCTTGGTTAAGTCACTAAATTTCTGAACTTTTTTAGAATGTTAAGTTTTATCTCAGATGTTCTTGCTAGCAATGGTAGTAAGAAAGTCATCAGCTGTGCCTATGATCCCTACTCAAGTCTATTCTGAAGTTTAGTAAGATTTGAGCTATACTATTGGAAAAATTCCACTTGTAATGGAAATCTTTCAGTGGGGAATCAACATCTGTGTTTACTTTGCAAAGTACATGACAGATATACTCTCTCTTATGCATACAGTCAGCATTCTGAGTTCCTTATCAGCTGCTTCTATGTGTCCTCTTTTCTTTTTATTACTAGTTTATTATTTCAATAAAAAAAAAAACAACCAGCAAATAAAACCCCCAAACAACTAAACCTAACCATTTCATAATTCTGAGATGTCAGACATTGAACTGGTGGCTGTCCTGGCTTCAGTTATAGTTAATTTTCTTAATTTCTTATTTTTTTCATAATTTCTTGATTTTTTACCTTGCAGCTGGTACAGTGCTGTCTTCTGGCTTTAGTCTGAGAACAAAGCTGATAACAGCATTCAGTTTAGTTGTTGCTTAGCAGCATTTACCCTGATCAAGGACTTTTCAGTTTCATGCTCTGCCAGTGAAGAAGGGCACTAGAAGCCAGGAGAAAGCAGAGACAGAACACCTGACCCAGACTAGCCAAAGGGATATTCCATACGACAGGGGTTTGGAACTAGATGATCTTAAGGTCCTTTCCAACCCTAACTATTCTATGATTTTATGATTCTATGTCATGCCCAGTATATAACTGGGGGGAGTTACATGGAAGGGGCCAATTGCTGCTCAGAGATGGGCTAGGTATTGGTCAGTGAGTGATGAGCAATTATATTGTGGATTACTTGTCTTTTTTTTGGGGGAGTTTATTCCCATCTCTCTGTTAATAATAATAATGATAATAATATTGTTACTGAATTTATGTCAGTTATTAAATTGTTATTATCTCAACCCACAGGCTTTACATTTTTCCTATTCTGCTCCCCATCCCACTGGGGAGGGGAGAGAAGGGGAGGGCAAGTGAGTGAGCAGTTGCATGGCACTTTAGTTGCTGTCTGGGATTAAACTGTGACAGTGACATTTAATAACTCTGGAGTTTTTGTCACTAGTGAGTAAAAAAAAATAAATAAAAAAATTAAAAAACCTTCATGCAGAGAAGGTACAGAAAAATAACGTTTCAGGAAAAACTACAGCTTTTAAAGAGATATCATGAGACATCTCTAGACTTTTATTAAAGAGTTTTAACATAGTTCTATAGAAAAAATAGAGATAGATAGGTTGTCTGTATTCAGAATACACTTCAGGATTAAAGTTGCTGGTCCCTCATCTGGTGTTTTTCATTGATAGCTGAAGACAATTGTTCAAGTGCTTGTCTCTAGTTCATTTTTCCAGATTCACGCTTTAATATGTGCATCTTTTCTCAGACTCCCACTGAAGTCATGGGTCTTGCGATTTACAGTTTAAACGATTCAGATGTCAGCTAGTAGCTGTAAGCAAATGTGCTTATACAGATAATCTTTGCACAAAGTTTTGGAACATACCGTTCCTTGTACTTACGAGGATAAACATAAAATATTACAGTCATTGGAAAATCACATATTTTTAAAGAGGAATGCATTTTTATCTAGCTCATATTTTTTAGGAGATCATGGATATTTACTCAGTTTGAAGAAGACAGACAAGGTGTTACTTGTCTTGATTCACCTCGGTTGGCCTTATATCTACGTTATGCTCTCTTCTACAAAAGGAAGCTCAGCCATATCCTTTCGCAAACTGTTTTGGTGTCTGTTAAAACTTTTCCCAGGGGAATCCTGTTGTAACTTATTTCATGCTCTTCTTAGACCTTTTTTCAGCCTCTTTCTCCTGTTGTAATATTGCTGTCAACTTTCTCCTATTCAAATCCCAAACAGCTTTCTAAAATGAAACTTAAGTTGGTTTGCCAAGATCTGATTTAACTGTTTACTTCCTTAGTTGTATGTTAAGCTTCCATAGTAGACTATTATCCTTAGATGAACAGATACGTTTTAAAAGTCTGAAAGCCAAATGAATGGAAGAAAAACTTTTGATGTCTGATAAATCAACCAGAAACTGCAAGCTGGTCAGATACCTCAAATCATCATGCCTACAAACAGTTATATTGTTCTCCAGCTTAGAAGGGATTTTTCAGCAGCTTGTAATAACCAGTTTTTAGACTTGAAGTTTCATCTCCTTGCAGTTATTGTATTCACTGGAAGGTGATGAAGGCTTCCTGCAAGCTTAATTGTAACTCTTAAAAAATCCCCAAGGTACTATTTTTTTTACTTTTTTCTTTCTTTTTCTCTTTTTACTTTCCTCTTTCTTCAACAAAAAGACATAAATTAGTTCCCTTTTTTAGTTAACTTTATTATCTTAGCAGATGATGCTGTTATATTCATAAATAGAGGGCATTCTAACATCCTGAAATTATCAACAGTCTGTCAGAAAAGAAACTTTACTTTGATCCTGAGATGCTACTTTAATGAAATGATAGACAGGGATTAAATACAAGCTATGAAAATATTTGTGCCTGACATCTAGTGTGTGGAAGTGGGGAGCATTTCTGAGCTCTATACAAACTAAAGCTCTCACAGCCCCAGCTCTCCACTGGGCATTTTTTACAATTGTAATTGAAAATGCCCAAGGTGATTTCTTAATCAGTCTGTTCTCTAGCACATTAAAATTCACCATGACTTGCACAGCTATCTGACTCACGGGGAGAAATCTGATGTAGGATTGTCTCACAGAAATACTCTGGTTTTAGCACATTCTGATCATTTCTGTCAAAGTACTCCTCATCCTTGGAGAGCATGTTAGCATAGTATAAGGGCAGATATTAGTTCTCTTTGCTTCTAGGGCTGTTTCTGTTAAGTCAAGTGAGCATGTGATTCTCAGCTTTTAACCTCTGTCCTCCTCAGAGGCTCTGAGGCAACATGGAGGTAGTATCCAGCATAGGTAATCTGACTTTTTCACCAGCTTCTTTTCCTACTATATGGCTTTAATTGATTTTGCCTACTCCTCAGTCTTTGGTACTGGCTGAAACAAGATTCTGATAAACAGATTGTTCCTTGCATATTTATGCTATCATACGTATCCCTTTATCCTCAGAAGCATGATTGCATGATGATCTATGCGACCGCAACCTTTGAAGCTACTGTAGTAAATAACTCATGCAGAAATCACAGTCTTCTATAATTTCCCTGAAGATATATATTTAGCAGAAAACCCTATCAGAATAAGCCTCTTTCTCTGCAATATTAATACTTTAGTGATACCCCTGAATTAGTGCATTCTGAAAGGCACTGGTTGCAGTAACAAAATTTATTTCAAAAGCAGAAGGACCACATAATGTGATAGTTGGATTTTAAATATTTTCAAACTTAAATAGTAGATACAAATAATCTGTTTTACATTCTGCACTACAAATTCTTACTCTCTTTTTCAATACTTCCTTTTGGTAGTATGAAAGACTACTTTCAAGTCCCCTGTGGTTTTCTAGCTGACAGCATCAGTTTATGACAAACCTCTCAGTAGCTCTTCATAGCCATCATTCATGTAATCACTAGTGGTGGCCACACTGTATTATTCACTCCTAATTTGTCTTTGATATTTTGCTTGGGCAACTTGTCTATTGGCCTTTCTTCAGCTTTGTTTATGACTATCATCTGGCAGGGAGCCTGCACAGAAAGCAGCTCATTTTGCCCATGTAACTCTGCCAGCTTATTTGCACCACAGACAGGTGGAGCTTTATTTATTTATTCAAGCTACTTTACTAGGCTCAGCTTCTTGTGGTATTTCATTTAGAGTGAAGGAATAACCTTGAGGTTGTAAATTTACCTTTAAGTCTAATACCTTTAAGGAAACCCTGATTTCTGCTTTTACATCTGCAGCTAAGATGATTGTGTCCTCTAGGATTACACAGTGTGTTATCATCCTTCCTCACCTGGTTGTTAATTTTTCTATGTTAATCTACTTCCAGAAGAGCATATCTTGCAGAGTTCTCTTAAAACGTGTTACTAGTCAAGAGATCTGCTCTTGCTTGACCTGGTAATTTACAAACAATATCCCTGGTAAACAAAAATGTGTGAGTTGCCATTCCTGCCAGTAACTCAAGTACCAAACCTTACAGGACAGTAGGTCCAGTATCGCTTGAATTTTTTCAGATTGTGGAATGTATTTTTGCTCTCTTGAAAACTTTGTAACTTACTGTAAGTTCCATTTACAGAAGTCAAATCATGAGCTGGAGTTGTCACCTTTAAATATAACACAAACTGGCAACTTGGTCTTCCTTTCCATCCTGTAGGACACACGAACACATATATAACCTGTCCTGAGACAAACATGACATCAAAGTAAGATGACAACTTAAAGATACAAGCATATATTATGAATATTTACTAGTATTTATAGTGTAGTTAAAATTAATGGCACTGATTCTTAGAGTATGTTTTGGGGCATTGATTGTTTTGGACAACTTTTACAGGCAAACATAGGAAACTAAACCACTAGAATACAAAACAAAATATTATTAAGAGATTATCTTTTTTTTTTTTTAAGAAAACATTATATTTTAGTAGTAAGACTATTATTCTTTAAGCTGGAAAATTTGATACTATAATAGCAAAAAATACACTATTTCCATACTGCTTACAGGAATCTTTTTCTCTGCTGCACTACATCACCTGATGATCAAAAACTTCTGCAAAAATCGTACGACCTTTGTTGTGTGCAGTAAGTGTCAGATTCATAGGGAGCCTAAATATTTCTCTGGTGATGAGTTTCTGAAATGCTGTAGTTTTTCATCTCAGTAACTGACATATCTGTCACTTGGAGACCTTACTCATACAGACTTTCTAAGAAAAAAATGTTATCTTTTTAATAACATGTAAAAACAATGCATCAATCATGGGGATATATTGTTATCTGCATTTTTCAAATATACTTTTTTATTTTTAAAAAATTAAAATACAAAATGAATTGCACCAGAAAAAAATGCACTGTTTTTATTTGGACTTAACTGCAAATGATAACCTTTCAGAACTCTTGATAAAAATACAACAGCAGATTTGAAGAACTACAGGGAAATCTATTATCAGCATTATATTATGTTCTTAAAAAAAAAAAGTACATTCTAATTAGGTATACTATTCAGAGTAAAATGCACATTCACATGATTAATTATCTAGCTGTTGATTTCTCTCAAGGTTAAAGCTATTTCATGGCATATTGAAAATTCCTCCAAAGTCTGATTCAGTGGATACTCTTGTTTTCTATATTGAATTGTACGCAGTAGACCAGTAAAAGCAGTCTGATTGATCTATCTTGTTATGATTTTGATGGCTTCTAAAGCACTAGCTATAAAATAAGCTAACTGGAAAATCAAAGCTTTAGTAACCTCTGAGGACTCTTCATCAAGTTGGCTGTTCTAAATCATGTTATTTTAAATTTAGATAGTGCATTCACAATACATTTTATGTAACAAACATTGCCTACTTGTGAATAGCCTCCCTCCCCAGTTGAACATGGAGCCTATTAAGGAAAAGTCTTCAAGTAGCTGGGAACAAACCTTTAACAATTTAGTGAAGTAGTGAATGTTTGGGTACTAAATCTTCAGAGAGGATACACACTTGCAAGCCCTAGTTTGTCAATATCCTAAGTTTTCCACAACCACATGCTTCCCCAAGCCTCTTCTTTTGATCATTTCTCAGTTACTAATTTGTATAACGAGAATCTGCACCTGCAGAGTTGAAAAGAGCACCTCATATAGTTGACTCATCTATAGATTGCTCTGGGAAGAAAAGAACAAATTTTCTGTTTCTGGTCAGAGGAAAATGAATTTATACATTTGCATTACTTCAAATACCTTTTGTATATTTAGAAATAAATCTTGTGAATGAAAGCCATAAACTTGTATCAAATTCATGAATAATGAGGTTAACTATTTAAGTTTCTGTTGTGTTAATTTTCAAATTATCTGATAACCTCTATGAACACTTTAGTTGCAAGTACTTGAAATCAGGACAGAAACTTACTGTTAAGTTTCTGCTTTGTGATAAGATGATAAAAGACATTACTTGAGAAATTTTAAAGGTCCTTGCTCAAAGCTAAAAGTGGAAACTTTTCTATTCCATTTTTGAATGTAACTTATTGACAATGTTATTGCGTGCTCTTGATAAATCTGGCTTGATCTGTAATTGAGTTTTTCTTTTCTGCAGAGTTTCTACTTATAAAAGTTGCAATCATTCTTTAACAGCATTAAAGCTGATTTAGGATGTCTTAAGTGAAACTATATTGCATGAGTTTTAATTTGAAGAAACAAAACACATTGATTAGTTAAAATTCACTGCATTGATTAATACAGGTTAATCCTATGGTGTTAGATTTTTACAGCACTCTTCATCCTTTCTGAGCTACAAATGTATCCCTCTGGTGAAATTAAGTCCATCAAACAACTATGAGGAAGGAGAGGGAGGGCAATTTCACTTAAATAGTGTCAGAGGATATAGTCAAATGGCCCTTCTCTTCATAACATATAACTTAGTGTAGAGGCTGCTGGCCTTACACCATTAGAACTTACTGAATTTCTTTTCTTCTGAAAACTTTATAAACAAAAATTGAATGTCCACATACTGAAACGTGTCTTAATTTCAAAACCAAGAAGCCTGGAGCCTTGACAATCTCTCTGCAATGGCTCACATCTGGTCCCTGGCAAGTGGCAGTCCTGTGAGACAGCAGGTCCCTGTGGCACATGGTTCCCTTGTATCAGCAACTATTTGACCACTGTCGTGCATCACTCTTTGTTGCCCTGATCTGATCTAAGAATCTGTCACACGCAGCCCAAATGCTTCCACTGTCAGAACTTGTTGCCCTCCACCTGTTTTTCAGCTGAATATTTTTCAGAAGAGAAAGACCCACCCTCCACTCCAAGAAGTCACATGCCGTGAGGCTCCACCATTGTGAGAGTCCCTCTGCCTGCTTAAGCATATGTGTTTGTTCCTGTGCCATATGTGACTTTGGCTCTGTACTGCAGCATGGCCATAAAGAGCCTGTTATCTCTATTTTATCACCCCGGTCCTTCCTCCACCTGCTGACACAGAAACTCAACTCCCTGCAAGCCATACTTCTGCTTCTGCCCTCTGCATCAGCCTCACAAAGAGCGTGGGTTACAAGAGTGCCCTGAGACCTTACTGCTGAATGGCCACATCCTGCCATTGAGTGTGTATTGAGGGCTCTGACCTTGGAGTCACTCTATACAGGACAGAAGACCTGTGGTAACAGGTAACACCTTTGTTATTTCAGCTCTAGCAGTAAGACGCAGCCCTGAGCAAAGCCTCTGCAACACCAAGTGCCCACCTGTGTCAAGTGCAGCCTTAACTGCTTGAATTTCTTTCTGCACAACCTGCTGGTAGTGCTCCTGCTTGCCAGCACATCCCTGATGTGAATAGGAAACTGGGTGCAACTTTGATGTTCTCCCAGTGACATTTTCTAATCAACAGGCAAGTTCTTGCTTCTGACTCCGGCTGTGGTTCATACCTTGTGAACGCTGTATTTAACACCTCTCCCTGTGCGCCAAACAGGATGCCATTTGTGGTCCTAAATTCAGTTGCTAATAGCCAATTTTTAACGTGTGCTATTGTTTTGAATAAGTAGCTCTTTTTCACTTGTCTTTAAATAAAATACCTAGCAAATAATTTATAAAATTAAAGACCATGAAATATTAAAATGTCCCAAGAATATCCAAGGAATGTGGTAAAGGATGGGAACTATCAGACTTACAGCTGTTTGTGTTTGGGAGGATGTAGGGAAGGCTTAGAAGAGAGCCCTACTCTGCTGAATCCCACTACTGTAACTCATTTTAAACCCCAGTATTTAAAAATATTGTAACTCTTCGCCATGCTTAAAGCATTTTCTTTTTTGGAAGTGACTTCCATCTGAAAATTTTTGAGAGTTAAACCATTAGCAAAGAAACATTTCTTTCAAAAGTAGTCAGTTTCCCCATTTTCTCAACAGGTGTAAAAGGGACAAGATTTCTTTTTTTTTTTTTTTCTGTATTTTCAACAGATGAAGACAATTGAGAGGAACTGATGACTACATCAGAGATAGCTAATCAGCATTTTAGTCCTATTGTCCTAATGAAAGGAAAAATATTGGACTGAAGAAAGAAAAGTCAAACAGAAGACAGCATATTGCATATAGTTCAACTTCACTAAAATAAGGGAATATGGAAAGCATATGTAACAGACCATTCAGTGTAGAATTGCATGAGGAAACTGCTACTCTTCAGCCTTATTTAAAAGGAATTTTTTGTTATAAACCCCATCAAAAGTAAATGTTTGCTACAATTGATTTGATTGTTTAACAGAGTCTTTCCCTTATCACCTTTTCAAAAGAAGCTTGACATTTCAGCTACATTTTAATAATTAAATCTAAGAAAATAGTAAGAGCTAACCTGAGTTGTACCAAAGTGTTCATGTTACTCCATCTCTCCATCTCTAGCAAAAGTCACTACAGAGTTTGAGAGTATAGGGTGAGAACAGACTGAAATTTTCTCTCCAGGTTCTGGCACTCCAGGACTTGTAATGGCAGTTATAGTATTTGCATAGGTCTTGACAGACCTGTTCGACAGGTGGTCTTTGGTGAATTTTTGACAGAAAGTCCTCCTATTCGTTTACAACGTTTATGAGGACTTTACTTCTTAAGGCAGCTAAAATGTCCAGTGGCAATGGGTTCCATATTATAGTTGCAGCTTTTATAAAGAAGCATCACTTTCTGGTTTTATTCTCTTGCCTTTGAATTGTATCTTCTATCTGTTGTGATCTAAGAAACAACAAATTCCTGGTTATCTTCTCCTTCATTTGATACATGTATTTGAGACATATATTTGAGAATCAAAGTATACAATTACCTGTATCTTTTTTTTTATCCAAAGCAACTTCAATGTTATCTGTTTCAAAATACAAAAAAACCAAAACCCTGCTGAACTTCTGCGAGGAGGCCAATTTTATCATTACTGTGATGTTAAATTAGCTACCAATTTACTTGTAAAACCTCATAAAATTCAATTATACCTATAAAAAATAAATGCTGTAACGGGAAGGATTGCTGTTTTTCTCCCACACATCTGTATGAGGTTGAATCTATTGATTCTGTGCTTCAACCGCAAAACTGATAGTTAACTGCAAGGGATATGTATGTCCATAATTCTACTTGAGTGATAAAAGTCATAAATTTATAATGTCTGTACTGTAGCTAAATAATGTAATATTCAATATATTCATGAGAAATATAGAACCAAAATAATTCCATCAATGCTTCTGCCCTACACCTCGCTTTCCATGTGCAGATGCAAGACAGAGATAAAATACATCTCTACTGGATTCATTAGATTATATTGCTTCCCTGCTCTTCTTGAAAAAGCAGGTTCTACTAGTTGGTGTTTTTTTTAATCACTTCAGGCTAGCTATAGAGGAATATATACTATATATGAATATATGCATCTCAGCTATGGTCAATCTGCCTGGTCATGCTCACTTCTGGAATACTGCTCCTCATCTGTCCCTTCATGTAAAACCAATCTTTTTCCAGCCCATGTATGTTTTGGAGATTGCCTGTGAAAGGAAAGGTAACTTTTCCAAGTAGCTGGAGCTACATAAAGAGGTGATGAATGGAGGCAGCAGAGATGCAACTGATGTTTACCTATTTTAACTGAAGGAGAACAGGCCAAATGCAAGCAGGGTTGCAATAACAGTTTTGGGAGGAGTAAGTTTCCCTGATTCAGTTCAGTTAGGGTAGTAACTTTAAAGCCTTATGATTATTCAACTGGCAAATTAGCCATTTTTCCGCTAATCAGAGGATTCAAAGAGAAAAGGAATAATGATTGCTGATGATTTACATTCAGAATGCGTATGGAAGAAAGAATTCAATTGCTTGATAGAGATCTGAAAAATTTATTGTGGTGTGTTGTTTGGTGTTTGTGGTTGACAAAACATGCATTTGCAAGGTCTTGGAAAGCAATTGCTGGTTTTGTCTGTAAACCACTGCATAATTTCTGCCGTAAAGAAATGTTCTTCTGTTGGGAGGAATAACATAGCTTTTGTGATGACAGTTTTGGTTCCATAAAACTGAAGTTTAAGAACTATGATCTACCACTTTCCCTATTTTCTTTCCGGATTTCTCTTGTACTCTACAATCAAGTAAATGAAGCTTGAAATGTGCTGTGTTTTAAAAGTGCGTTCTGGTGATTAGTAGTCTGAGCATGACTCATCAAAGGGACTGTGGATGTGAGTGAGGGAGATAATGAAACTGCAAACTGTATTATTTATTTGAAGGAACTGTATGACAGAAGTAGAGCCCATGTAACTCTACAACCCAGTATTCTTGTTTCAGAAAGTGAGATTTTTTTAATTCCTGCTTAATTATGTGAGAGTGAGCTACTTTAAACCACTGAATTTTAGGGTTTACTTTAATTTAATTTAATTTAATTTACCTTAATTCTGATTGAAAATAGAAATATAAAGATCTGTGACATTTTAATTCTGCTAACATCCACAGTTGTAGCTGTTTGCAAGTTAGGATTTCAACTTGTATAGACAAGCCTAATGTTTTACATAAAAAAGAATATGCTACAGGCAGATAAGCCTGCTGAAAGTACATAGAGCAAACAGAAGAAACCACTGAAAGTCAAAACAATACACATACAGCACCAAGAATACATATTACTCTGTTTGGAAAAGACACATATGCAAGATATGCTTATAGTTTACAAGTTTTATCTCAATTAAAGTGAACATAATGGTGCCTAAGTTTATATCTGGTAGTACCTAATTTCTTAATCCTTAATTTCCATAGTATTTTTAAAATTACATACTTTTTAAGGAAATTAAATGAGTTCAAATGGTATAATCCAATAAGGTGGAATAAGGTGGTTTCTTTAATCATCCTGAAAGTAATGGACACTGGGAGTTGAATATTTTCAGTTGATGTGTCACCTACCACTTTTTATGAAAAACAGTAAAAACAAAGCACTAAACTAATTAAAATACAGAATGGATGAAAACATTTGCTTGGTTCATCTATAATTACTTTTAGGGTGCCTAGGTTTCCTATGCTGGAATTGAGTATTCAGAGAACAATAAAAAAGTCCACTTTGTATCTCAACATGTCATTTAAAATATTACACACAAAATAATTTCTGAAATAGGCTTTTCTCATTTCTCCCTCTCCACAGACTTTTAATAAGAACAGAATTACATCCCTTTTCTTATTTGAAATAAGAATTGGTTTTGTTGTTTTTGTCAATGATGGAAATACCAGAACTTTGGTTTTATTGATTTATAACTTCCAACAAGTAACAACTGACATGGTTACAATATGCTATTAGATGACATCTATTTATATTTTTCTTTGTAATTTCCCAAAGGTAAATATGAAGGGATGCATATGTATGTGTCTCTGTATGTGTAATTTCCAAATCGCTCCTTAGAGACTGGTTTAAAATTTGTAAACACGGCAATCTTGTTGTGAGAGTGAAAGTAAAGATTATACAGGGTCGTATATTCTGTGCTGGACCGTTTCACACTGCTGGAGTTTACCTCTTCAATTAATTTAACTCACCTTTTAAAAATACCTCCAATGGAAGCAGGTACATTATTAAAAGAGTTACATTGCTAGAGTATGCTCTAGAGAATACTGCTAGTTGAGATTTATTTCTGGAAACTTGTTTTAAACTACAGTTTCACTTTTTTTTTTTTCCTTAGGCTTTCACTGCAAATAGTCTATGAACTCATATAGGGGATGCCAGATGTTTAGAAATATTAATTTTGCGAAGGCATGCAGCTCTCCTGCTGTGGCATGAAGGCACACAGAGATAAAACAATGAACTGTGCAGCTAAAACATTTAGGTTCATCTAAGTTTAATAAAGCTCAGAATTTGTAGATGCTATAAAAGAAGCAACAGACACATGTTTTATTGGTTATTTTTTTGTATCTGTAGCTGTTTTGGACTTCTAAGCTTTAATGTGTTGAATTAGGCTACTCACATGAGTCTTACTAAAGCCAGTGGAACTACTTACGGTAAGAAAGGAATGCTCATGGCACCGGATATGGGTCAACATGTAGGTTTGTGTCCATGTTCATATTGCAGGAATCAGAAATTCATGTTTCTAGTGCCATATTGGTAGCTAAAATAGGTAGTCTTTGAGACTCCATCAATGCTACAAGATCTTCCATCTTCAGATGAGAATCTGTGATGAGGACTGAAATATTTTGTGCTCACAGTCTAGACAGTGATGTATTCAACAGAGAATACTGATGCTGTTACATACAGTAGTCCATTTTCTATAAAACTATTTTAACTTCTAGGAATAAATCTTGGATTAGCCTCAGATTTTGACAATACTGACATTTCCCTCACCAGTTTTCAGCTGTTGAGAAATATTGGCTACAGTTCTTCTTTCTGAGATTTCATTTTTATGGAAATAAATAGTGAAGAAAAAAAACTTGTCCATGCCTGTTTTTCCTACAGTGTTTATTAGCTTTTCCCAGGTTTTCCTGATGTGACTTTTCTCTCTTCTGCTCTTCCACTTTCAGAAGATGCTCAGGTGAGTAATTTTAGAAATGATAATGGACTTGGCCTGAACTTGAGAATTCTGATTTTCAAAAACTTTGGAAAGTCAACACATCTGGATTAATTCTAAATCAAAAACAAGTGACCAAAAAAAAAAACCCAAAATTAATCACAAGCAACACAGGCTAAGAAACACTGTTTAGCTATCTTTGAAACAAGTATTTTTGCACTGAAATGATGTTTCCTGGGGTTGTGTTTGCATGAGATTGCTCTCCTTGTTTTTCTAAAGAAGCCAGAGGACTGGTGGAAAACCTGAAGGAGCAAAGGATTCAGCTGTAAGGATACCACCTTAAAAAACCTTATTTCTTTTATAACAAACATAAATTCCTGAAAATAATCAGAGATCAACTACTTTTCCCACAAAGAGACTGTTTATAGGTGTTTACTGAAGGTGCCACCATTTTTTTCCATTAGCTGATTAGTGTACCCCAAGCTAAAGTTGTAGAATTAGCTGTAGAGTGAGACTAGCTAAGGTTAAGTACTCAGGACAGTGAGCTCTGGAGAAGCTGTTAAACTACTTGGGCAGCTTAAGATTTTTGTATCTGACCTCTTGAAACTGGGGTATGTCAAAATAAAAGGCCATGTTAGATGATGTGAAGCTTCATATTTTCCATCAAAGAGCAAAGCATTAACACAAGGAGGACACATATATTCTCAGATATTGAATTACCCCCCAAAACAGCTAAAATTAGTTAAATGTAACCAATTTTTAATAAGAGTACTGAAATAAAACTTGTGTGTTCTCCATTTCTATCATGTTCAAAGGCATGCGAAAGTCCAGAAAAGATCCAGGGGAATTATGAACTTTGACACATCAGTTATCATTGTACTTCAGGTTACTAGGAAACACCCCTCTTCTGTTATAAGAACAAATATATATTTGGTAGACATATTTTTCTTCCAACTTTTGCATTTCACTCCAAAATCTAGCGCATGATGGCCCCTTTCTATACAGATATTTTCTGCTATATGAGAGCTATATATGATATTCCAAAGAGAAATAATGGTTCTTCTTTTTGTGCTTGAGAAAATAAAGAAATAAAGGTATGTTTTAGGATTATGAAATGACTCATTCATTTATGTTGACAAATTACTGTATCTAGGTACCCTATTAAAATACTAAAAGTATTATTCTTCCTACAAATCATTGTTTAGCATAATGTCATGATGACAAGCTCTGATGAACTCCTAGAAAGAAGGCCTAAATAAAGGCAAAAATCAAGAGGCTTTTGAGGTTTTATCTGCTGTTTCTCTTAGAGACCATTTTAGGAAGATCTTACAGCAAACACTAAATGTAATATGCAGTTGAGCTTAGAATGTGTTGTTTCTTGAAAACTAGTATCTTGTATAATAAAATAATTTGATTTTTTTTAAAGCTTTTTCCCACTATAATCTGGCTAGTATTTTTAATTTTCTTTTCTAAATATAAATTTTACAAGAAAAAAATAATAATCAGAGCTTGATTATATTTCTACGCAAAATTTACTATTCAAGTGTGGGAGAAAACTAATAGAAAATAAAAGGCAGAATATAAATCAATTGCTCAGTTTCACTCAAGAAAGCAGTTACATAGTTTATCTAGTCACTATTTTCCCAGGTGTGGTTTCTTTGTATTTTTTTTAACTAAAAATATGTAAACCTACAGTTAATTGAATATTAGAATATATATACTTAAACAGTCTTCTTCTTCTCCCCCCCTTTTTTTTTACTTATAGAAAACTTTAAACCATTTTTAATTTTTCCTAAAAAACAAAGGCAAAAATTCTCTTAGCTAAATAAATATCCCTGAAACAGACTAGCAGAATATCATAATAGCCCGGGATTCTTTACTCCTTTGAACTATCAGAAAAACCAAAGGTCATGGCTCTCTAGCATCAACAGAAATGGAAAGAGTTTAGCCAACGTATGCAATGATCTTATTTAAATCCTTCTTAATGTTGCAAAGATCTGTGACAGTGAAGCTCTAAATTTGTGTCTCTGTAAACCATGAAAGCACCACTAGATGGTGCTCAAGAATATATATAGTCTCTCGAATTTGCAAATCCCATGGACTAAAAAACAGGATTGCATTTCTCGTGATGCTAAATATTTTATAACTCCAGAGGTTTAGTCTCCCAGGTAAAAAAAAAAATCTAGAAATAGCTATTAAAAAAAAAAAAAAAAAAAAGTAGAAATTCTCCTCCCTGGTAGGGGAGGAGAATTAAGCATTTCAGAACTGATCAGATGACCAAAATTCAGTGAGCTTCCCAATGGCAGCCATGCACATAAGGATAGACTTGATGATAGTGCCTTAAAATTCACTCCATTCTGAGAAGAAAATGTCTTCTCCAGGAAGGCTGCTCTTACGCTCTTGGTAATGAAAGGCTCTTTGTATTCTTCCTCACAAGGACCTGGAGCTGTTACTTTTTCAGGCATGTATGTAAGATCTGTTGCTCTTGAAATAATGGGCAAGATACATGGGATTCTCTACTATAACGATTACGAGAAGTCCAGAAGGAGAATTCTGACTTATGGCCTTTATTTCAAAAACTCTTCAGTCTTAATCTGAAACAACAGCCACTATTCTGTTCCTGTAAAGCACCAGAATATTTGTCAGCTAGGAGAGATATTTGGATACCTTTAGGCAATGGAAAGTATGAGGGGTTTTAGTTTCACTATAGTGTGTCTATAATCATTAAATTATTATATATGTCAATCACCAAGTTTAAAAAGAAAGCAGCAGCACCATCTTCATACTGTATAGAACTTCACTGATTAGCTTTTCTCTGAGAGCAGTTAAGCTACGCTTAACCTAGCCACACAGGACCTTAAGCAGAGGTGGACTGTAGGTGCTTAGATAAGAATTTGTGTTGACCAAAACTGATCTGTTTTGCTCATGTACTGTAAGGAATCTTGAAAGTGATAAAAGCAAATCTGAGGTACTGATGGCACATCAGTCAAAATATAAGGTTGTGTTTTTGGGTGCCTGCTTCCACTTTAGTCCAACCTAACCAGTCTGGTACTGGTTTTGACATTCACCAGACAAAGCTTACTGTGAAATGTCTATGTTGAACAGTTCTTTCTACATAGTTAGTGAGCTTATCTGGCTATATGTGATAAATCACCATAATCAAAATAACTAAGGGAAAACGTATCTATTATTTCTAATAATGTCTGTAAATAGTGATGGAGGTATTACTCTTTTATAGACAGGAATTATTGACTGTCGCTAAGGAAGTAGATTAGAATTGCAGATTCCTCAGAACAAAATTATGCCCATTTTCCACAGGAAATAAAAGAACCCAACAAAACCCACAAAAGAAATTTAGAGTGGACAATGAACAGCCTATGAAAGAGAGAAGGCAAAACAAAAGAGACTGAACCTCACTTTGTTTTCCTTGTGGAAAATGTCTCTGGCTTAAGAAAAGAGAGAAGAATGAAAAGCTTCTTTGATTGATTTTGCAGCTAATAGAATAGCACAAAAGCATGCTGATTGCTTTAAAATGGAGATGGAGAACTTGATTCAAAACTGGCATGAACATATTTAGCTTCCACAGAACTCAGCAATAAGCGAATACTATGACTCTTCAGACTGCGTTCCAACAGAAGCGCGCACATGCAAAAGCATAAGCCATGAGTTATATGGCACTCACATTTATATATTGCAAGTGAGAGTTACATTGCACTATATATTTCTTGATTATATTATAGTTTTATCAATATGGTGATACTAAACACTGCACTAAACTTAGATTTTAGTAGATCCAAAGTACTTCATGACTGTAAGGCCACGGAAGATTATTGAGTGAAATTGCCATTTGAATGAGGTTTGGACCTATCCAGTCACCATATGCCTTGTATACTTTCATGCTAAGCTCTTAGAAAATGCTGGTAATGCTTGCCTTAGTAAACACTGGTGAAACATCCTCATAATTTGGAAATGCAAAATATATCAAAATTATCATGACATAAAGATATTAAGTTTGCAATAAAATTGCAGTGCCATATCCAGAGCAGGAGTGAAGAAAAGTCTTTTTCTGTTGTCACAAATTCTAAAGCAGCTTTTTTTCATAATTGCAATACACAAATCAGTATTACTCTTCTATACAATATACCAAATGAATGTAGTAACAACAGCTTCCTACCACTTGCACAATTTCTTCAGGGCTATTTTCAAGCTCCAGTGCTCTTCAGTATGGGAAAGTGAATAAGATGTCAATGAGATAGATTTAGTACATTTAGGATCGATTTAGTACATTTAGGATAGATTCAGTACATATTGGCATTGTAATATTTGCCAGCTCTTGATTAAGCAGATTGACATAACTTAGCTCTCAAATTCAGTGAAATTAGGTAAGGATGTGAACAAAAGTGGGAATGCTGTTCTTGAAGATAATATATAAACAGTTAAATAATGTTTCACCTGATATTTAGAAGTAGTAATCTCTGGACTAGTATGGAAAAGGCTGGATGGAGAATAGACCATTTATAAATCTATATAATATAGGTTAGTTCAAATGAAATGGAAAGATATTGAATAAAATTACTGAGTTGTTGAGTCGTAAAATTGGCAAGCTATTGTTGCAGTACAACCATATACTGCAGTCTCTTCACCTTTTATGTTAGGAAGGCCATGTACAGTTCAGTACTTCGACTTTAGATACCTGAGTAACGCTAGCTGCAGTGTAGTTGTAGTAGATTTGGTAACATGCCAAGAAACAGCTTCCCCCGACTCAATTAAGGATCATACAATAAAAAAAATATGTAATTTGTGGTCAGGTACAGCCTCATCTCTCTGTGTCAGAGGAAGGTGTTAAATTCAGTTATGGATAAATTTCATCTCTGGCTCATTATTTTGCTCTTTTATGCTGCATTTTGCCTACATAAATTCCAGTGGAGTGCTGTAAAATTGTTACTGTATTTTATCCTGGTAGTATAACTACTTCTTTAGAATTGACTTGACAGTTCTTCATTTGGAAACTAATATACTTCATCAGGGAATGCTGAAATGATAATGCTTAACCTTAAGCTTCCAGAGTTAAAGAATTGCAACCAAGCAGCTATTGTGACGGCAGTCATGGTAACAATACAGCACAGAGTACTAAATGTTGTTTTTCACATGGTAATGTAGCTTCTATAAATTATAGGCTATGTGATTCAACCCTTTATCACTATGATTGGGCATTCTATAATCACTGGAACATACATTAACAGTAAAGCATATCAATCCAAAATATGTAGCCATGAAATACAAATACTGTGCTCATTTCATGTAAAAGGATGTTCAAACTGACTAAAATGGCAGTATGCATGAGATCGGTTTATGAATACCAATAGATGTGGAAGCAGAAATTAATCAGGAAGCAGCAAGGGAGGTGCTGGCAAAAGCTGGAATCATATAGGGCCATAATACATGCTTTACACTTTATTGCAATTTTCCAATTAACTAACTGCTGGAAAACACCCTGCTTTAGTGTGTTAGCAGCACGGTTTGCTGCTGCTCCTGGGTGTTAGAATGCAGAGGCAATCACACCATATTGAGAGTGTTATGGACAAACAGAGCAGAACCACCCATGTAACCTTTTAATAATTAAAATTTTCTGCTTTTCTAAAATGCTTTCCAAGTGTTACAGCAGGTTCAGGACCCAGTTCGTGTCTTGTGTGCTGAAAGCGTTAATGGTTTACACACCATTTATGAAAAATCTTAATTAAAAAAATATTCTGAAAATGACATTTGTATTTTCTCTTCTCAGTCCCCAAATGAGCCTCTAAGGCATCTCTGTCTGAACAGCTTAAGGATAATAAATATATTGTGTAAATTAAAAGAAAACAGACCCTTTATAGTCTCTGATCACATCTCCAGAATGTGAAAAGACTGCATCGATGCACTGATGCACGTTCTTAGTGAGTCATCTCAGCCAAATCCTTTTCACTCTTTTTCTCTTGCACTAAGGTTTTTGTTTCATGTTTTCTGCTCCTTCTTTCTGGTATAACTCAGAGATACCCCAAGGAAGGTAAACACATTAGGTTATGTAGTTCACCATGTTTCTATAAAACAATGTACTGATTTAGGACGAATAAATATCTGGCTCTAGAATTACTAATAACTGCTGTTGTACTGGTGACAGGAACCAAAACACAGCAGAGGGTTTTGTTTACAAAACAACATACTAGAGGAGAGAAAATAGCAATAAAATACTGTTTCAAATTTCTTCTTTGGATGATGACACGAATAGCAACCCTTATTCATCTGAGTTAGATCCACTAGATGTCTAAAGTGGTATATAAAGGCAGTTTAGGAACTTGGTACTCTTCTTTCCAGATATTTTCATCACTGAATGTTACCTAACATAGGAAGTATGTATCTATGTTTTGCTAGAAATCTCCATAGGCTTTCAGGGAATGCCTTAGGAACACAAAAAAAGAGAGTGCAGGGTTGTGTCCTCCTCAACCTAAGGAGTTTCAAACATCTCGCTCCTTCTGGGAGCCATGACGGATGAGCTGATCAAGAAATCAAAGGCGATAGCATGGTCTTTCACCCTCACTGGATTTCTCCTCTTTTACAGAAATAGATATAGAAGTCAGAGAGAGAGTGTAACCACACTGTCAATGAAAAGAAATGTTAATACCTGGAAGTACGAACAAGGACCCAACTCTAATTCCACGTCGTAGACAACAGGCTCTAGAGACATATGCATTGTTTGCTTCTGGCACTGGGACATAGCTTCCCCATGTTGGCTAAACCAGTTTCCTAGCATGCCCTCCTGCAGCTAAGAAAAAAAACCACACCAAAACCACAAATGAAATACCATCTCTTCATTCTAGAAAGAATTTATTCCAGTAAATGGAAAGGAAGTGAATTGAACTTTACACTGGCTTTATTTGTATAACAAACAAAATTAAAAAAAAATCCCATAATAAAGTTAATGTCTTAAAAAAGGAAAAGAAAAAAACAAAAAATCCAAACGCACTGCAAAATAAAAAAATAAGTGAGAATTAAGCTTGTCACAAAAGACTACAATACTTTCCTTGAAAATTTAATTCAAACCTTTTAGTCTGATAAAAACCATTTTTTTCCTGAAAGAAAATTAAAGCTCCGAACCAACAAAAATGAATGAAGGAGAAGACAGGAAGTTATAAGGGCACAAAAGATACTCTGTTAATATTCTCTAATCCTGCTAATGTTATTTTGTTATCTGGTTATTCAGTATTGTCAGAACCTTCTCCAGGTCTTCATAGTCAAGGTTTGCTTGTGCATATTTTGAGCTGTACAGGTTTGAACACTGATTTCTGTGGAACTAATTCCAAAGCAATAAATCATTCATGTCAAAATTCCATCTTTGTATTCTACTCTTAAATCAATTATGAATACATGAAATTACTTTCTCTCTAAATTTCATTAATTTCACAACAGGTCAGCGTCTATATGAGTTCCTTTTGATAAGCCTTTAGGTTGTATAAATAAGCAGCACAAATCTAGTCTTTTCATAAATATTCTTGTTTAGTACTTCAGCAAATCCTTTTCTACAAAAGTTATGGGATTCATACTTGCTTCATTAATGTGTATCCACATATATGCTAACTTTAGTGTGTAACAATTTTTACTAGCTTGACAGGTACACGTACCAAGTTTCTGTTGTTACATGGATACCATTCAGAGCACTGTTTAGGAATTGTTGTTACATTCCTTACCTTATTCCTGAGAGCAATTTAATCAAGAGACTATACAGAGAATTAACTGATGGGAAATTTCAGTACTTTCTTTAGCAGTCTCATGTGAATAGCAGCTGAACTTAGCCTGAGTTTATAGTTTATTCTACTTTCTTCACCTGGTTCCAACTTCTTTTTTAAGAAGGAATTTTTATTTCTAATGTTTTCTCAAGGTACTGCAGACACAAGAGAGATTTGAAAAGAATCTGTGGCCGTCTATTTCTACTTATGGTTTACCCTTTTAAATTTTCCTTTTAGAATCATAGAACTGTAGAACCAACTAGTTTGGAAAACAACTTAAAGATCAAGTCCAACCTCTACCCCAGGACTCCCAAATCCATCATTAAACCGAGTCACACTTTGTCATTCCTCTTCTGGCTGTTGTGCAGGTTTTTTTTTTTTTTTCCTTCTTAAATACATTATCCTAGAGGTGCTACCACCGTTGCAGACGGGCTGAACCTTGGCCAGCAGCGGCCTACTTGGGGGGACTACTGTCCATGTATTTGTTGCTGAAAGGTATTAGGAGTCTTAAACTGTATTCCCGTGTCGTGTGCTGATCACCATCACAGTCAGCAGGCAGGTCCCAAGGATACCCAAAGGACATTCAAAACCTTCAGAACTCTCAAACGATGCTGCTGTACTTGTCACTGGGGCTGGTGTAGCTGCTGTGCTTGCCGGCCCTCCCACCACCAGCTTCTCTTTTCGAGTCCAGCTCTTCCTCCTCTGCCTTGCTGGGAAATGCTGCGTGGTCTCCTGCATCCTCCTGGGGCTCGGCGGACGGCTTCCGGGTAATGCTCTCGGCCGTCGGGGGGCTGGGCTCGGCCGCGGGGCGGGGCTCCTCCGCGGGGCTGGTCGCGGCCGCGGGGCTGGGCTCCTCCGCGGGGCTGGGCTCCTCCGCCGCCTTCTCCCGCTGCGCG
Source organism: Pezoporus wallicus (assembly GCF_028554395.1). NCBI lineage: Eukaryota > Metazoa > Chordata > Aves > Psittaciformes > Psittacidae > Pezoporus > Pezoporus wallicus. Next base: position 85,631 of record NW_026641737.1, on the reverse strand, counting down.
GGAGCTGCCTCCTTCCGCTCCTCGACCGCCCCGACCTCCTCCACCGGCAGTCGTCCCCTCGCGGCTTCCCGGCCAGCTCCCCCCGCCGGTTGCTCCCGGGGGCCGCTCTCGAGGGCCGCTTCAGCAGCCGCCGGCTCCCGGGGCCGCTCCCCCTCAGCTCCCCGCGGCCTCACGAAGACGGAGGTGAGGGCGAGGGCCAGGCCGGTGAAGAGCAGCCGGACGGCCAGGTACAAGTCCACGGCCACGTCCGTCCTGCCCTGGTGCTGAAGCCCGCCCATATTACAAGTCATTGCCATAAAGCACAGTGAGACAAGAACCTTAGCCCAAGCCCCACACTTGATAAACACTAACACAGCAAATACCGGCTCTAAGTAAGTTACAACATTCTGAAACTGTGAGATCAACAAGAACAACTCTGAGAGCCAATAAATCAGCACTGTGACAAATGACTATTAATCCGCTCATCTGACGTTATCTCAACCCCTCTTGGCCCACATTGGGCGCCAAAAAGAACTGTCGTGGTTTAAACCAAACCAGACAACTCGTTCACTCCCTCCCCCCCCTTCTTTCCCTCCTACTCCCGGAGGGACGGAGAGGAGAATCAAAAGAATGCAACTCCCACGGGTTGAGATAAGAACAGTTTAGTAACTAAGGTATAACACAAATCACTACTGCTACCACCAATAATAGCAGTGATAAAGGAAATAGCAAGGGAAGAGAATACAACACCTCATCACCAGCCGACCGATAACTCCCCCCCCCCCCCCCCCCAAGCCAAAGCCGGCTGGCTTTGGCTCTGTCAGACACAGGGTTGGCTTCTAGAGGCTTCTCACAGAAGCCACCCTGGTAGCCTCTCCTGCTACCAAAATGTTGCCTTACAAACGCAATACACATAGCAATAGTGAAATCAAAACTATATACACACATATATTTGTGAGTGTATGTGCCTGTGTACACGTCCGTGTGTATAACATACCAACATATACAAATATACACATACATAACACACTTCTAATACACATATATAACACTTCCTAATGGCTTGTTATTAACTTTACATCTATCCAATTATGTTGACGTTACTGGTGGCTATGAAACTTGTTTACTTAAAGATATGGGATTCTTTCTAGCCTACAGCATAGGAGTTAATCATAAAATGTTAGTACTAGTTTCTGATTAGTTCTGATATGGCATGTGTAGGAAATCTGTGTTGTGGTAATACTACTTTTCTTTATTAAATACTGAAATTTCTGCCATTCCTGTATTTTTTTTGATACTTCCTATTCACACCCTCTGCCATTGCATAGTGTTTTTAATATGCTACCAATTTTTCTACTTTAGCCAAGTTTCTGATTAATTAGCATAACCTCAGGTATTAACAAATCATAGATTCATAGAATCATTTATGTCAGGAAAACTCTTAAGATCATTGAGTCCAACTGTAAATTAGAAGAAATACTGGTTTTTGATTGGAATTGAAGTCATCCTGAAACAGAGTTCATGTGGAAATTGGTCCTTTGCTAGCAGGAGTGCTGTAAGTCCTGCTAGATTAATATTATATCTGGTAGACAAACTGTATCATTGCCTGAGGCCCAGATTGTGGTCACATCTATTTGACAATTTTTCTTTTTACTTCACCTCCTCTCTCCCCCACCTCCTTATTATTAGGAATATGCCAATTTATTAAAACCAGTTTTCAATGTAAACATTAGTTTCAATAAGAATACATTTCTGGGCAAAATCTGAGACCTTTGTCACTGTGCTTACTACAAGTAACTCAGTAGCTGAACTGAGACAAGCTTAAGCTGTCTCATAGACTCAAGCCAGACATTTGAACCTATCTGGTGACCCAAAACTACTAAGGCAATTGTTATTCTGGTGTACATCTCTCATAAGAGCTCCTGCTGGAGATGTTTGAGTATTTGAACATTCAGCAAAACAAAATAAATTTAACATTGTTTTTTGTTTGGAAGACTCCTGTCAATGTGTTTACTGCTGAAAGGAATTAGGAGTCCTATTTTTTTTTTCCTGAAAAGGGTGAAAAAGGAAGAAAGAAAGGCAAAAAATAAATGCTTATTGTAAAGGGAAAAGAAGTCAACATCTGACTAAACTTGTTTTGTAAGTGCTGAAATAAGCAGTTCCTCAAAGGATGAGTTTCTTTAATAGAATGGTGTATAAATGCTCATATAAGTGCTAATATCATGACCTAAGCTGCTAGGGAGCTTAGACTGCTAATAGAAGTATATATACATTTATTTGGTTGTAATATATTATGATTCAATTTGGTATGGAAACGAGAAGTGTTTAAGTATCTCATCATTTCTCATTCCAGTAACAGAGTCAGCACCCCTGTTGTTTGTGGTAGTTAGAATTATAAAGCTAAATGTTTTCTGGACTGAGATGTCTCAAATTTTATGACCATATGGAGTTTTTAAATACTATATTTCCATTGTTATCTTCATATATCGCAATGCCAATAGTACCATTTCTATCAGCAATTAATGTTTTTACTCTTACTTAATTCAGTTAAGAGTTTGTTTTATGCAAATTTTCTCTGTAGAAAGCTTTAAGTTTAGACTTCATATTAAATTAGCAAGATAATTACTGTTTATGGTGAAATATAACATCCATTTCAATACAGAATCACAGAATCATAGAATCGTAAAACCATAGAATGGTTATGGTTGGAAAGCACCTTACAATCATCTAGTTCCAATCCCTCCGCCATGGGCAGGGATGCCTCACTCTAGACCAGTTGCTCCAAGCCCCAGCCAATCTGGCCTTGAACACTGCCAGGGGTGAAGCATTTACCACTTCTCTGGGCAACCTGCTCCAGTGCCTCACCACCTTCACAGTAAAGAACTTCTTCCTTATATCCAAACTGAACTGCTTCTGTTTAAATTTGAACACATATATAGCATTGATAGAAAGAATGGCAACATGAGCAAGTACTTGAATAGACTGTTTTCTGTATAACAATGGTTTTTCCTCTAAAAGAAGTCAAATTGGAAAAAATCTGTTATTGTGATGAATGGAACTAACATAACGTTGATGGCTACCTGACTTCCCAAAGGTTAAAAAGAGCAGATTTGGTAAAAGATGTTTGTTGACAGAAATTACTGTTGGGGTCAATGGTGCATTTTGAGAATAAAAGTAATCTGTGTGATGGCAGAATGTGCATGCCCCGTTATAAAGTTTGCCATGGTTGCTCTGAGTGCTTAAATGGATGATATCCTAACTTCTGTGCTAAGGCTGACAACGATGAGTCAAATATGTATTGTACATACAAAGATGCTTGCTCATGTTATGAAATATATGTTATTATCATGGTCTAAGCCATCACAGTCTTGTGAGCTATTTCAATGTAATAGACAGCATAATTTTATATTAAATACCGCCAACTGCATGTCAAGTTAGATGAAAATATCTAAACTGGTAAAACAGACAAACATAGTCATGCATAGAATGATCAGTTAATCTTGATGCACTTTTAGAGTATATTATGTTCCTTTATTATTTTATTCACTTATGAAAGTAATCATGTTATCATTTGCAGAACTCTATTTGTCTAGTTCTAGTGTTTTATTAAATGTGAACTTAGGGATAGTTTTAGAAATGTGACCATACTGTAATGTAACGTATCAACACACCACACTGTGATTCTAACTCATTAAAAGTCATTATGTAGGAAGGGTTCTTTTCATCAGCTTTATCTGTCCTTACATGTAAAACCATATATGTGGTAAGATTGTAAAACTTCCTTGCTTGAACCCTCATTTTGATAAGAAGCAGTATTCATATATGTGTAGGACAATGAAAAGATATGAATTCCAATGCCTTGATATAGAAGTATGTAAACTCATACCTAAAGTTATACTAAATAGATTTACAATGCAAGAATAATGTAAGTTTAATGTACCTGATCTATGTAGAAACACAACCTATGGTTCTATTTCAAAAGTAGATGTGTATGTTAAGATTTCCAGGAATGGTTTTAAACTGATTTGAAATAATCATTATGAAGAAAAATAAATGTTTTAACCCCATAAGCAAATATATTAAAATATCTGTAAAATACATACTTATGTATTCATTTAATAACTAAAAATATTAAAATTAGAAATATATGAATATAATATATATAATACATTAAAATTCTTTAGTCATGTTCAATCACCACAACTGTAAACTTGGCCTAACAAATATATACAGGATTGAACATTTCCTTTCTTCATTCATAAGCATTTATTCACATATAATCTATTTTTTATAATTTATCAATCACATAATTACCATCCTCCCCCAGAAGAAGTGTTTTAGAGATAACCATTGCAAAAATAACAGTGCTAATATTAGAAGAACTTCAAATTTCACTGACTTTACCTTCTTGTGTGTTTTTCCTTTGGTTTACTTGCATAACAGTGTAAACCCAGTGTTGAGTTTGTAGCTGTGTTACCGGATGACTAAACTCCCATTTGTGTTCCTGCTCTTGCATTGCTGTCTTGCTGGCATCTGTAAAATTACATGTTGAACTGTGCCATAGACTGCCTCAGTAGACCTAGAATAAAACAGAAAAGCCCTGGAACTTCCAACAGTATGGCAAAAGAAAGTTTTCTTCCCCTAACTAGTCAGGACAGCCTCACTAAAGAAGGAGAGCCTTTACTGGCTGTCTTCCTTCTCACAGAGGAATCTCTGAAGTCTTCCTAAAGGAGATTAAAAAATTTTGTGATAATTTCTCTAGGACAACATATACAAGCATATCTTCTCTATTGAACTCATGCCTTAAACAGAAGCTAGGTTTACGTTTCTAGATTTCAATAATATAGAAACTTTCTGGACTCTGCAAATCACAATATAGAAACACTACCATTTCAGTAAAGGGTTTGTTTGGCTATAGCAGAAACATGCAATCCTCTTCTTCCTACAAATACTCAGAAACTTTCATATTTACTTGAAATTCTGTTTCAATATATCGCAGAGCTATACAACTTTTTTTCTCTTTTCTTTTCTGAAGTCTTTCTCTTTCCAATTTAGCATGCATAATGCTTGTAAGTTGTATTCAGTGAAAATGAAAAGCTTTACGTCTCTGAGACTCATTACTATGTAAATGAGCTAAGAAGCGTGTACAATGCAAAGCAGAGGCTATAAAAAGTAAAATGGAGTTTAGTTTACCAATATTTTGCAAGTGTTTTAACAGCTTGCACAATTAAGTTTGCAACTATGGTGAATTAGATTGTGTGTGTATTTTTATCTGTTTGATTGACAATTTTTTTCCTTTGTTTAGCTCTGATTACTTTTTCGGGTTACTTTCAAGTTGGAGATTTACATTTACTAGTCATCATGTATTGTTGCTATCCTATATCACATGAAGATATATATCCATATGTCCAGTTGCTTGGTTGTCGAGGACTAGTGAACAGAGAGGAAGTAAATGAGCTTATTAAAATCCAAAATAATGTCCGCGAAATCTATGTCTGGAAGAAACTGCATTTCCCAGCTAACACATTTTGAGGGAAAATTATTAGATAATGAGAACTATCATGGAATCGTAGAATAGTTTGGGCTGGAAGGGACCTTCAAACACCATCTAGTCCAACACCCCTGCAATGAGCAGGGACATCTTCAACTAGATCAGGTTGCCCAAAACCACATTCAGCCTGGTCTTGAATGTCTCCAAGGATGGGGAATAGTGCATCTACCACCTCTCTGGGACACCCCATACAATATTTTACCTCTCCCACTGTAAAAAATTTCTTCCTTACGTCTGACACAGTACTAGGCATGTGCCAAAGTTGAACTATAGGGAATCAATAACATTAAAGTCAAGTTATATTAGGCCCCACTGTGATCTCATGGGATGCCATGTATACAAGCTGGTATTTTTTGTTGCAGTCTTTTTAATTCGTTTATGCTGTGCACCTAAGACCTCTTTCAGATATAGTTCTAAATCTCTTACAAAACTTTTGATATGTTGCATGTTTTGCACACTATCATTTGTTGTGAAGCTATTTTAGCATCCCCTAGGTACGCTTTTACAATAAAACATTGTTTTATCTAGTTCTGTTCAAATATGTTAGTCTAATATCAAATCAACCTCACTTTTTTCCTGGTATGAAAAAATTGTCTAAATATTTTGAATCACTATCACTGTATGTAACACTATAAGCTGTAAGCTACTCCTCTCCTATCTAGCAAAAAAATCAAACCAACAAACAAACAAGAACTAGAAAAGAGTTACGTGCTTCTGCAAAGCCCATGTCTGAAATACTTCACTAGTAGCAAGATTCCTTTCACATGCTTTGTCTCACAACTGACCTAATTTGTCACGAAAGCTGAGACAACAAGTAGCATTTAGAGTTGCATAAGGGACTGGAGACCCTTACAAAGGAGAATGACATCTAAAACTCACAGGGAACTTCATGGCTTGCAACTGTGGCATTGTGTCACAAGGGGAAAAGATCTCTTACCAAAAATGTTGCTCTTGATACCGAATGCAACAGTCCCATCTTTTGGAGACTGAGTGTCCTGGGTTCAGCAGTAGTAGTCATTTTTCTCATTCTTAGTAGCTGGGGCAGTGCTGTGTTTTTGACTTTCAGCCTGGGAACAGTGCTGATAACACCGATGTTTTTAGTTGCTGCTCAGGAATGTTTAGTCTGACCAAGGACTTTCTGAGTCTCACGCTCTGCCAGGAAGGAGAGGAACCTGGGAGGAAGCAGAGACAGGACACCTGACCCAAACTAGCTAAAAAGGTATTCCATACCACAGCATGTCATGCCAGTATATAAACTGGAGGCAGTTACCTGGAAGGGCTAGATGACTGCTTGGGTTGGGCTAGATATGGGTCGGCGGGTGGTGAGCGGTTGTATTCTCTTCCCTTGTTATTTTCCTTATTGTTATTATAATTGGTGATAGCAGCAGTGGTTTTTGTTATCCCTTAGTTACTGGACTGGACTGTTCTTATCTCAACCCATGGGAGTTACATTCTTTCAATTCTCCTCCCCATCTTTCTGGAGGGGGTGGGGGGGAGTGTGAGAGAACAGCTGCATGGTTCTGGGTTGCTGGCTGGGCTTAAACCACAACACTGAGAAAGAGAATGTTTAAGGCCTAGGGAAGATTCCTCTATTAATAAAGAATGCCCATCACCCAAAACTTTTCTCATAAAATTTTACAACTACCAGCTGAAGCCCTGTTATCTATTTTCACATTCTGGTTTAAAATAGTAATGAAACAGTTCAGAGGTATCTGGACATCAGTAGTTCAAATTGAACACTTATTGTATTCAGACCATATAGGAAGTCTAGGGGAGCATAGTGAACAAGGAAACTGCATATTGCAGAAGGCTTATACATTTTCAGAGCTTGAAATGTCTTCAGTTTTGAAACTAAATGCTTGGCAAGACTTGGCAAGATGAAATATGGTAGAAACAGTTTAAAGGATGGAATGAAATGACTGAATTTGATGTGGTGCATTTCGTAGCTTGTGTGGCTGTTTCTTTCCAGGCTCAAAGTCTAGCCTCTAGTACAAGTCGTACACGCTCTGCACATTTTTTTTTTTTTTTTGAGGAACTGACTCAGGTATCTGTATTGCCCTTGGAATAAAAGGAAAACAACCCAGTTAGTTTGTTGATGGCAGGGGTTAGTTCAGATGACATGACAGGAAAGAACCGAGAATGATACTTTTCTATATTTACCTGCTGTGCTTGCTGTGAGGCTTTTTAATTTGCCTTGAAATAAGGCCGCATATATAAAATATATATATAATATATAACATATATAAAATGATTTTATGACCATTATGCTTGTACTTGGCATATAATAGCATATGTTTAACTGAAAAAGTAATCCCAGTTCCAGGGAGAATGGCTTTGAGGAATTCTTAGAGTTAGCAGCATGAAATTGTTATGTATGTCTAATTGCATATATATAATAAATACATATAAATATGCACACAGAACATTTCAGTACATATTTTTTACCATTCTTCAATAGAAATTAATATAATTTCGATAGGACACTATATATGAATAGCAGAAAATTGTATGAAAAAAAGAAAAAGTGTGAATAACATCTGCCAGGTACGTGGGTATCATTAGTGGAAAACAATATCTGAGTCCATTCATATATGACTCTGTTCCTTATTTGAAAAAGTGGCTGGCATATTTTTATTTGAAGCTGTCACTAAATGATGTTTAAAAATTTAGCATGTATAAATATTTTATTAGAGCTCCTGAAGTCTCCTTATCTTGGTCCTGAGGAAATATTAGTTACTAATTTGAAAAAATATTCCATAAAAGGACTTCTTAAATAAATTCAAAAGTACCAATTGTTTCAGGGAAGGCAAACGTCAGTACTAATTGGTCTTTACAGTGTTTCTCAAACACAGACTAAGGGCAAACAAATTAAATATTTTTTTTCATGCTGTCAAGGCTTCAAAGCAATTTATAGTTCATCTTAAGAAATGCTTAGATTTTTTAGTTACTCCTTTGTGCTTCAATTTTCGAATCATACTCAATTCAAAGGTGTGTAGAGCCTTTATGTGAAATTTAACCTACATGCCGTCATAAATGCATATTTTTTAGAAATTTACATTCACTTAATACATGCAAGGAAAGGATTTGAAAAGATATTTTCTATCTCTGTTCAAATTCTTACCTCAGAAATACAGGAAAACTAGACTGAAAGGTGTAATACTGAAAAAAATTATGAAAACCAAACAAGAACAGCAATAGAAGTTCTACTTGACATCCAGAAAAAAGTTAGAAAATGTATTCAGGGAAACAGAGCCCTAACATACGATAAAAATGGATCTTTAACATAAGCAGGTTATTTCACATGGTTTTTGACCAGAACTTTTACTGTGTTTTGAAAATCATTTTACAATAGTATTTTGATACTAAACAGTTCCATGAAGATTGTTGTTCAATAAAATTCATGATATATCAATGGATTTAAGTCTGAGTTCTAAGAAACACTCTTTAGAAGACACATTTAAAATCTGCATTAGAACCTTAAAATTCACTGTAATACTGTCAGTAATATTGTTACCTGAACAGTTAACGGAACAGCTGTGAACATATTTCACAATTTCTATGCTTAATATGCAGCATATTTAAATACAGTAAAAACACACAGTGAAAGTATATTTGTGTGTTTATGTAAATGCTGAACTTACAGTGGTCGTTACCCTGTTATATTTTGGTTTGTCATTTATGATTCTTAAGGCAAAAACTGCCTAATTGAAATATCGACTGCATTATGTGGTAATGCACTATGCATTACCACAGCTGCATTACCTTGTGGAAATTCACTATTAAAACATAATAAGGTTTCTTTCCTTTGGTACTGTTTGTTTATTTTTTGGCAGTTAGATTTGAGCTGGATCAGCTTCCTAAAGGAGTTCAGCTCTAGTCTCTAAAATGTGACTATTGGCAGAGGGGAGAGGGTGAAACCAAGGAGACTGAGCGTAGTGAAGGAGACTGGTTTCACTGTGTGTTGGATATAGATGACATTAAGCTGAGATGGAATTACACGCCTTATTACTTGCACTTGATGGAACTCACCTCTGATTCCAGGTCAACACCCACCATATGATGGCAGCCTGCATTTTGCAAAGTGTAGATTAAACATGACAACGACTTGTATTAGCTATTCTACTATACAGTTCTTTTCCTTCATGTTAGTAAGATAAATATTTACTACAGTAAAGCATTTTTCAGCCCAGTACATCTGTTTGTTAGCAAGTGAAATGTGAAGAGGAAACTATTTGTTTATTTTGCTTTACCTCTCATGAGAGTGCACATTTTTGAGCAGAAAAGACTCAGCTTCAGTGAAATGCTGAAAGTCCTGGTGAACTGAATACTTCACATCTCATAAATTACTTCTCTGATGCAAAATAAATATATAATGATTTCTTCAAAAAGAGTGACTTCAATAGTTTGTTGGATACGGGGCCAAGTATAGAAGATAATAATCGTAAGATGTTAATATAGCTTGATACAGAGTAATTAAAAAGTTTCTCTGTACTATCTGCTTCCTCATGATTAAAGAAATGACCTGTGTATTGATAGAATGTAATTCTAATAATTTTAATTTTGGACACTTAAAGTAGGTAATATAATTTTAAAATTTCTTCTTTTTATTAGAGTGAATGACTAGTCTGTTATCAGTACATCGATTTATTTTGCAATGTCATACAGTACCCAAATACAATGTATAATTAGATCAGAGCTTTTCAAGGAGTAAAACGAGATACAAGTGTCCACTTGAGAATAAATGGATCTTCCCCATGAGTAATTCAGTCTTCTGGTCTTATTCTACAATTTCAGTTCTAAAAATGTATATATTTTTTTTAATATATCATAAGAGAGACAATAGTACAGACACCGTTTATCTTTCAGGGAAGGAATGCATAAAAGTCCTTTTATTTTGCTTGACCTTACAACAGATGACCATCTGGATAACTGCTGTGCATGGTGCCAAAAAAACCGTTAGCCACTAAAATAAATAAATAAATGTAATTAAAATGAAAAGCTGCCAAGAGTGTGTAATCACAGGTCTCAGAGTCAAATCTACAGATACAGGTCAAATATTGATTGTCAAGAAGCTCAGCTTGCATAAGTGTCATGTACTAGGAGGGAGAACACCCGCACTGTTTGATGTTCCTTACTCACATAAACACTTTGCACTCAGTTTTATCTAACTATTACCTGATTGAGGGGGTAAGGAGTGTGAATGCCATTTCTGCCAATGTTACTGTTATAGGCAGATGATTTACACAGTAATTTAACTTATGTTCTTGCTTTGCTCATCAACTTAGTTCAATTCTCATGATTACAGTAGGAATTGCAAGTCCCTGAAACCATTGAAAAACAGGCCATAATTCTTCTGATCCTTGTCTGCTTACCTGCAGTAATACTGTAAGGTAAAATAAGTGGAAATGCTGCAGCTTTAGAAAGCTTCCGGACACCCTGGGTAAAGCGCTGTAAAACCGTTGTCCTGGGTTCAGCAGTAGCAGTCATTTTTCTCCTTCTTGGTAGCTGGTGCAGTACTGTTTTTGACTTCCAGCCTGGGAACAGTGCTGATAACACCAATGTTTTTAGTTGCTGCTCAGTAATGTTTAGTCTGACCAAGGACTTTCTGAGTCTCACGCTCTGCCAGGAAGGAGAGGAACCTGGGAGGAAGCAGAGACAGGACACCTGACCCAAAATAGCTAAAAAGGTATTCCATACCACAGCATGTCATGCCAGTATATAAACTGGAGGCAGTTACCTGGAAGGGCTAGATGACTGCTTGGGTTGGGCTAGATATGGGTCGGCGGGTGGTGAGCGGTTGTATTCTCTTCCCTTGTTATTTTCCTTATTGTTATTATTATTGGTGATAGCAGCAGTGGTTTTTGTTATCCCTTAGTTACTGGACTGGACTGTTCTTATCTCAACCCATGGGAGTTACATTCTTTCAATTCTCCTCCCTATCCCTCCGGGAGCAGGGGGAGGAAGGGGGCGGGGGGAGTGAGTGAATGGCTGCGTGGTTTTGGGTTGCTGGCTGGGCTTAAACCACTACAAAAAAATAAATACAGATAATGTGTGAAACAAGTGAATCTTTATTTTACTTTCACTATGTGATAACCACAGAATCATAAAATACCAGGTTTGAAATAAACCTCAAGGGTCATCTGGTCCAACCTTTCTAGGCAAAAGCATCATCTAGGCAAGACAGCTCAACACCCTATCGAGCCAAATTTTAGAAGTGTCTAATGCTGGGGAATCCACCAGTTCCCTAGGGAGATTATTCTAATGACTGGTTGCCTGCATTGTGAAAAATTTTCCTCTTGTGTCCATTTGGAATATTCCCGTTGTACCCATTGTAACCATTACCCCTTGTCTTTTCCATGTGACTTCTTGTAAAAAGGAGTCTTTATGCTCTTTGTAGCCACCCGTTAAACACTGGAACATGTAGACAGGTGGATCCCATCCCTCCCTAACAGGCAATAGTCATCAAAGCATTTTTCTTTTTTTCTGTCATAAAAGCCAAAACTTGACAGCAGCAGCCCCGAAGCCAGAAGTTGATTTGTATTATACATCTATTTCTTTTTTTCAGTCTTTTCTCTTAACTGGTAAAATGAAAGAATAGATAACTTGGGTAGCAATATTTTTTACTTGCACCTCCAAGACTTTGCAGCCTTTCTTGATTCCGCCCAGGTTCAGGCTTGTGGTGTCATCATTCATGCCTACATGGCAGAGTAGCATAGATAGTAGTCTGTGCTCTTGACAAGTTGCGTCACCCTCTCAGCAACATTTTGGACCTTAGCTCTTTGAAGGCAGCAAACCTCTCGTAAATCCCTGTCAGGCTGTCAGACGGGTGCCTCAGTGTATCTTAACCAAGGTTTACCCTCTATGAGTGCTCCTTGTTTCTTTTTACAGTGTCACTGTGTGCTGCTGGTGCAATTTCTGCTTTCAGGCCTTGTTGTGGGTGTCTACAGCTGTTGTATCTGATTTCAGCTGTAATGCTAGAGAGTAGGGACTAAAGTAGAGTCCAGTTTTGTGCACCACACTTTTCTCTGCCCCTTATAATCTAAGAAAAAACACCTGAGATTTAAAAATATTTCTAAGACCATGTGTTATATAATACTCATCTGTTGTCATACAAACTGCTGCCCCTACTTCACTGGCAGGTAGCCCACAGATCAGACTTTGCTTTGTGATAATACAGTGCAGTTTTTGAAAGGTATCTATCTGATTTCATGATTGGGACTTCTGAATTTTTTTAAAATCAGGATACTTTATAAAGTTTTAAATTGACCCAGACTGATACCAGGTGAGGTAAGCAGCATATCTAGTCACAGTAAGGCTCTGGGAATAGCTGAAGAGTAGAACATTCAAGCTTTTGCTACCTATTTGATTCTAGTGGTTTTATTACTTCTATCACTGATAAAATAATAAGGGCTTTAGAATGCATTAAACTAGCTTTTAAGCTCCCTTACTCAGCTGTTACAACATGCTTTAGAATGCATCAAACTAGCTTTTAAGCTCCCTTACTCAGCTGTTACAACATATCTAGTACTGTTTAATGTATTTTTTTATTCCATTTTTGTTCATGTGAAAGGTGTTTTGAAAATGAGCAGAGAAACCTTGAGCTGTTAGAAACAAACTTGCATATAGAATAGTTTGGGTTGGAAGGGACCTGCAAATGCATGAGTAGAGGAGGACTTAATGAAAATTTTTCTCCCTGAGAAGCAAATTCTTTTGGCTCACATGCTTTCAGTCATTCCTGATGTTTCTCCTGACAGTAGCTCAGGTTGTTGCTACTGACTCTATAAGTTTGATTGTTTGGATACCTGTCATGCATAACTGGAGGGTAGTTATAAAAAAAAAACAACACAGGATTAATCAAAGTAGGAATACAATTTTCTGCAACAGCTGTTCAAACCGATGCCTCTGACTGCTGAATCTGATCCAATGAGTCCTCCCAAATTATAAAATAAAGTAATTCTGAAATCAATGGCCAGCCCACTGTAGTTTGTAAGAGGAAAATCTTGGTAATAAAAAATAAAGCACTCATTTTAGAAGCCTGAAAATCATATTTGCTCTGAGAAACTACAACTGCTATTCTGAGTACCTAGGACTCTGTAGAGAGAGGATTATGTTTATAACTGAGTCCTGCTACTATCCGATTCTTTTCAGTGATTTTTAATTCTCTCTTCCTGAAAAAATAATGTTTTTACTGTCAAGAGTTCTGCTTCATTTATGTTCAGCAGAAATTGTGTCCTCACTGTGGGGAGGACTGTTCCTGCAACATCTGTGAAGAATACCTTTCCGGCTGATTGTTTTTCTTCCGGGAGGGATGAGTTCCATTATTTTTGTATATTTTTCTTTTGGCACTGCAGAATCCCCATTAAAAAAAAAAAAAAATCTTCATCTAGAGAGTGGCAACAGTGTATCTGAGCAAGAGTAAAAATGAAAAATGGCAGACAATGGAGAGGACAGGATGTAAAATAGATTGATCTAAAATATGTGATTTGTGGGAGAAAATAATCTCATTCTTTTTATGTGCCCACTTTTTATGTGCTCACAGATAGAATACTCCCTGATAATTATATTTTCTTCTTGTAAATGTCCACGTTTCTGTTTTCCTTTGAGAGGTGAAATAATATACCATAGTAAACATGTAGATTTGCCACAGCATTCTAAAGAAATGATAAGGTGCTGCAGAAAAATAGCTAGAGTGGTTGGTTGTTTCAGTTTCTGGAAATGTCAGGCACTTTTATCTCATGATTCAAAGTACCAGCAAATACTCCAGTGTTATTTCTTGATGCAGAAAGGATCTAGGAGAACCTTTCCTGTCCCTTGTTGAGAAAACTAAACCAGAGTTGCCTGAATGTCCTCTGTAGAAGCCTGAAACAGCAAATTTTAAAGGCACAGTGTGATCATTTTCTGAATGTTACAACACATGTTTTTTCATCAGAGAGGCTCTGAACTGCATCCTGGAGACTAATTAATCTTTAGCAGAGTGCAAATTTGCTAAATGTAAGATTTGTTTAATATCTAAAGCTCTTCTGTTTCTATTTGTGTCTGCAGTTTGCTTACTGCCCAAATCATTCTCAATGACACTCAGCCCTTCTTCAGACAAGTCTGATGGAGTTCTATGACACAGGTTGCGTGGGTATTTGGAACTTTTTCCATTCTAACTGCTTGAGATGTACTAATGAGACAACTGAGGAAGCTCTCCCATTAGTGTAAAAAATAAAGGAAACCCTCTCTAAAGGACTTCACTCTACCGAAAAACTAAAAACTGTTAGCTCAGATCTTGAAGAATACTTATAAAAGGGTACTACAAGCTATGAAAGTCAGAAAAAACGTTTGCAGCAGAAGTACATATTTCAAATGTTATTTATAATGACTTGCAGATTTATAGGCTTTGCTGTTCTGATTTACTCTGATGCTTTTTTATTTTAAAACATTTTGAATTAGTGTGTTTTAAAAAGCCATAATAAATATTTGTTGATGTAGTAGCATTCTGGAACTAATGAAAAGTGTAAGATGACTTATCAGGTGACCAGGATAAAGGTTACTGATATTTCAGAAATCTCAGGGCACATCTAGCCTCTGGTGCCCACTATGCAGACAGAATACTGTGTAGCCCGACTAAAAGCAGGGATTTTAAAAGTAGAGGCTAGACCTAATCTCAGGTAACTGATGGAGGTAGCACAGGGCTTTAAATTGTATTATGATGGTAAATTGCTCTCATGGACATCTTTCAATAGATCTTGATGATAAATGTTGTCATTTGCCAATAGACTCATCTGTAATTTGCCCAGTAGCGCCTTTGCTGAATGCAAAGATATCTTAAATTAGTTAGATATTAATACCATCCTCTGAGACTTTCAATGGAGGAAAGATCTCAGGCACTGTATTAAAATTCTGAGCAGTAGCAAGGCACTTCTCATGCAGAAGTTGCTTAGTCATAAAGAGAAATTGCAGCAGGGAAGAATGAAAGGAAGGTAAACAGATAGCTAGTACCTGATGCTTTCAGCAAATACAGTCTATAACGAGGAGCTTGGCTTTGCAGCAGTACAGCTGAAGAGGTAGTGAAAGCATCGCTGAGGTTTCTGTGGGATGCTGGAGAACAGCGCTTTGTTACTCTTGTCACGATCTACTCAGGTGAAGTGAGCTTAGAGGAGAGGGTGCAGCAGGGTGATGGGCCAAGAAAGGAGACTGTGTCTTGAATACATTATGAGGCATCAAGCAACTGCCTTTGAGAAACAGCCTTTTCAACAGAAACTTTGAAAACATTTCTTTCAGAGTCTGCTCTGCACAGCTGCCCTTACTCCCATTTTCCTCAGCATAATCAAGAACACCTCTGTTGACAGTAAAAATGGCTAAAACTCCTAAAAATGGTTCCTGTATGTATATGGTCACTGTAAGGTTTTTAAGTGTATGTACTCTAGATTCTATCTATCCCTCTACCATAAAGGCTTTTCTTTCTCCTCAGTCATGTACATTTGGCAGAATTATAGAGGATTATGTTCATGGTTAACAGTTTCTCTAGTTTACGGAAGCTTTTTACCCTACAAAATTAGTAAGCAATGGAGACCAGATTGTGAATCTACTTTTGCTAAGAATCGATTTTTGTTATGGGTCTCAGTTCAGGGAAATCCCGCTGGGCATACTAAAGCCCCACTGACTTCAAACTTAGCATATACTCAAATGTTTTCTCAAACAGGAGCCAGCATTGGCTCTAACATGACATCTAATTGCTTACTAGTATGACTAAATGGTTCACAATCTGTCCTAAGTGTTCATTGGTGCTTATTTGCCTTGCAGCTCTTACAGCAATGCTTAGACAGCTTGCAAGATCAAGCTCCCATAGCTATAAGATTCTCCTCAGGTCTCTGTTCCTCACAGAGATCAAGGAAGCCTGCTTTAGAGAGAATTTGAAAGGTAGAGCTGCAGTGACATATCTCCTGATATGAAGATATGTTTTCCTACCTAATCTCTTATTACCGTAAAAATTGAAAATAGAATACACATTTTCTCCTCAGTCTCCAAAAGTATGTTTTTATTGGTTTAACCCCTCATTACTGAAAGTGAAATGCTTCCTATAAAGGTAATAATTTGCTTGATTTAATATTTTTGACTTCCTCATTTATAACGTTTTTTGGTTTATAAGTTTCGTATAAATGAGAGAAACAGAACTTTATTACAGCTACAATTTATTCTGTATATTATACACAGTAATTTTGGGGAGAAAAATTTTCTATTTCTTTTCTTATTTTGCAAATTAATATAAGTTTAATAAAGATGTTCACAAATTCCCATTTCTAATTATTTAGTTACCAGTACAATTAATTTCCTTTGAGACTAGTGAGCTAAGAATGCATTAAGTTTTTTTACATTAAATATTTGTGTTGGAGTTTCTGTACTCTGAGTAAATTCTGTTTGGCATCTGTACAGAACAGCATTACTCCAAAGCATTTTATTTTGACTTTAAGGACCACTTTTTTTTTCTTGTTGCTGTTAACCCTTTCTGATTTGTAGAAGATTAATAAAATTTAATAGAATAATTTTAATACTCTGCTTTCATTTTTCATTGTTGTAGCCTGAAAATATCTAGAAGGATTGCAGTATATTGTTTTCTTGATCAGTGCTATTCTTAATGTAATTATTTCAGGAAGAGTAATGTTTGATAAACTTCTGAAGAGGTAGGATAAATGGCTCACATTCCTCTATTAGACGATAAATGGCTCATATTCTTCTATTAGATGTCTTCTAACTATTCTGTGAATGATTCCACAGATGAGAACCATTTAAAAAAAAGCCTTTTTTGTATTTCTTTAATATTTTTTCTTTTGATCAAAACCCAAAGCAGTTAGACACAAAAAAGCATTAATGGAAAAGCAACAGAGAGGCTTCTTTGAGTTCATTTACTTGTTTTTTTTGGTTGATTAGGTTACATGTACACAGTTAAATGTGTCATTTATGGCACTATAAGGAAGTTTAAAACATGAAGGTGATGTATGCAACAAGCCACGCAAAAATACAGTTTACCTCCAAAGCAGTGTTCATTCCTTGGGGTCAGGATTTCTACTTGATAACACACAATGCTTCCACTGATGTTTTTGAAGTGTATTTGTACAAAACCTTTAAAATAACTGAGCAAGTCTTTGACTGAAAGACTAACAGAACTAGGATTTCCATTAATCCCCTTCATATTAAGAACAAGTTTTGCACATATTTAGGTGACACAGAAACAGATCAGAAAGCATAAATAGCAACTGGCACCTACTCTTTATGCTTCATCTGTCTGTTGGCAAGATGTTTTGCAGAAGGTCTAGCATGACTGAAAATGTGTCTGTTTCCAATACTAACAGTTTGCCTAATAAAATACTCTATTTCTCCCTACATATTTTGCTACTTTTATGTACTTAGATTTTCACAGCTACAAAGCCTTTGTGTCTTCAGTTATGTGTTAATTCCCTTTGATCTTTTAATCTGACTTCCTGTGGAAATTGTGCTTAGACAAACTTTTTCCGTGGATCAATGCTTTCCTTTTGAATTTATTGATGGTTTCCCTTCAATTTTCATCAGAGTGATTAGAGAGTCAAAGGTAATTATGTTCTTAATCATTTTAGGCAATATGTGGTCAAGCAGATTAGGCAGACCTTGTAAATTCCCTTTCTGAAGAGAAGTTTTGAGAGGTCTTGGAAAAAGTAGCACAGGTACAAAGAAAAAAGCTTCAGTCAGACCTTGTTCCCTGAATACCAAATTCAGTCAAAGTCAAGGTACTAACACATGTGAAGTATTATTTCAACAGCTGGGGTAACAGTTTTAATTGCTTTTCAAGAGGATGTACTATAGAAGGGTAATTTTCATAAATATTTTTCTTTCACAACTGTAGCAGAAGTCATCGTGGCACTCAGAACTACTGAAAGAGCAGAAGAAAAAGATGGTCTTCATAAGCAAACAAATAAGTAAACATGATGACACCTTTGCAAATACATCCTTACTGCTTATGGATTCAAAACATATCCAAACTCTGACTATTTATTGATTTTATAAAATTTTACATAGGTTCAAAATGGCATTATACTAATTATCTTTAATCAGTACTCCAGCTTTAGTTCTGTCATTTGGCATGTAAATATCATTAATCTTGTCAACAACATTTTTTTCTTCAGCTAGAGAAGGTCACTACTTCAGTTGAAATTGAATTTAATTTTGATTTGAAATTTTAATATTTAATGTGTATAAAAATATGTTAGATAAAAAGATATCTTTTTTTTCTTATTTCATTTTTTATTTTTTGCACCATTTCAAATTTTGACTTTGGAATCCTGAAACTAATGTTTCTCCTAAATTTCTTTAGGTCTTTCTAAGACAGTATTTAACATGGTAGTTGCATCACCTCCATGCTAACCACTGTAACAACTACGACTTTATTTCGGTATGCAGTGAAGAAGAAGGTAATTCCTCCTACATCTTTTCTGCTTTTAACAGTAATGACTCAGCTACCAACTGGAAAGTGGCAAATGCAAAGTTCTCTCCTTCCTCTGCCTGAGGAAGCTTTATTACCAGTCACTCGAGAAAGCAGCCCTATTTCCGTAAATTTTGATAAGGAAATGGAGGCAGGAAAAGATCTGTGGTAGTGTCACTTTGTACAACACAGTTCATTAAGTCATTGTGTCAGTTAACCTTTGGTATGTCACTTCCTCATCATATTTGCTTGATTTTACAGCAAAAAATAATTACAGTATTTGATGAAAAGAAAGACCAAATCAAGTTGTTGCTCCAGCTTTACCAAAGTAGAAAGTAGATTAAATTACATTGCCACATCTAATATTAAACTGCCATTAGATTTGATGTTAGCTAACAGACCAAGTAGAATAAGATGCTTGTAGTGAAATTTCAATGAATGAAACATATTATTAGCATTTTATTGAAATTCATTTTATTCCTTCTGCCTCTTCGTAGAAATGTGTATCTCTGCAACAGTGAGCACAATTGCAGCTAATATTTGTGAGACCTTCAGTATTATGGTAATTAATTTAAATGTTCTTTGTTAATTAAGAATATTTCACATAAAAGGCAACTAAATTACTTTTACCAATTAACTATATCTTTGAAATTTTTGATCAATTATCATAATCAACAAGCATTATGGCAATAAAACAATAAATGAATCTGAAATGCCAACTGGACTGTTTCCAAGGAAAGGGAGTTTGAGTTCTGGAACTCATGATTAGTCTCATGCAAAACCTAACCATGAGGTAACCATCTCTTCTAGATAGCATGGGGTAAGAAGGTAGACTATTGTTTCCTAGGAAAAACTGGGTTTTATTCTGATGAATTTACTGTTATAAATACATAAAGCTTTATGGTGATAGAAGCTCTTTTCATGTCCAGTTCTGAAAAAGTTTACACTGAATCAGAAGTAGAACTGCTCTACAGAAACTGAGGACTCCTGCAACTGTAAGCCATCTAGAACATCATATAAGATTTTAATCAATTAATCAACCAATGGATGGCTGTTCAGCTTTCTACCTCCCTTAATTTTATTAAATAAATATAATATAAAATCTGTATGTCAGATAAGCAACATCACCAATGTCATGGCTGCTTCAGCTTCAGCTTAATCCTTAAAATGAAACAATGTGGCTTAAATCCCTTCTGCTTTAAACATGGATTTCTATGGGAAATCAATGAGGGCTGAATGCTTTGATCATGCCTTCTTCACTGTGCCTATTCTTCATGTCAGAGATGAGGGGCAGGGAATTCTGAAGTTTTGGCAGCTCTATGTCACCCTAAGTTTATCCTATTCAGGGAAATGCCCTGGCTGGACATTCAAGCTGACTTCTAACCTCATTTGCATCAACACAAAAAATACCAGTGATTCTGGCCCCAGAGTCTTCTTCTGCTTTAAAAAGAAAATCAAACAGCATGACTGAACCTGGAAGACTGAACAAATAGCTTCATCTGAATAAAGAAGCACAAAAAGGGAAGAGAAGGTAGCTGAAGCAAAAGCATGTTTTCTTATTTGTGCTTTGCACTTTGACTCCAGTAGATCACATACCTCTGAGCCTGTGCTCAGAAAAATAGCCTGTGTGTGATGTGTACTACAAAGAGCTCAGCAAAGCCTTCCACTGCTCTGAAACAGGGGTCTAGAATTTTAAAGTAAGTAACTAGTTTTTAACTGAAAGAAGAGCCAAGGCATCCAGACACTTCTGTGGTTCTGGAATATTCTTTGGGGGTGGCTATTTTTCTTATGTTTTAATTTTTCCAATATCTCACATATTTTTATTTTTTTAACATATGGATATATGATTTTATATGTTCATTGTGATTTGTATTTTATCTATATACTTAACATATATATTTTTTCATGTCTTTGCATTTGTATTTACTTCTCTTTAAAAAAAAAACAAACAAAACCCCTCTAATCTGACAGGCTAAAGTGACAATGCTCAAATTGTAATGAAAAGGTTATTCTTTCATGTGATCTGCTCCTGCAAACAGTAGAACTTTCCTTCTGAATCTGAAGACACTTAGGATCTTGCCAGATCATCCAAAAAAGTTTTAGTGTAGGAGAAACAGAATTGAAAAAAAAAAAGCCGGAGCACTTCTCCTGTAAAGACAGTCTGAGAAAGCTGGACTTGTTAATTTCTGAGACCTTCTAGCAGCCTTCCAGTACCTAAAGGGGCCTACAGGAAATCTGGAGAGGGATGTTTTATAAATGCTTGCAGTGACAGGACAAGGCACAATGGTTTTAAACTGGAAGAGGGTATATTTAGATTAGATATTAGGAAGAAATTCTTCATTGTGAGGGTGGTGAGGCACTGGAACAGGTTTTCCAGAGAAGCTGTGCATGCCCCATCCCTGGCAGTGTTCAAGGCCAGGTTGGACGGGGTTTTGAGCAACCTGGTCTAGTGGAAGGTGTCCCTGCCCATGGCAGGGGGTTGGACATGAATGATCTCCAAGGTCTCTGCCCAAACCAAACCATTCTATCTTTAGATATCAATATTTGCATGATACATTTATTCTATCTGCTGAGTGAAAGTGACATAGAAAAATTAACCCTAACCCAATTTTTTTATTGTTTTATTTTCCTTTTGAAACTGGTTAAACTGACATCACTACTCCTTACTTTCAGGTGGTTATTAATTTTTTTACAATACTTGGTGTATTTGTAGGAGCAATGTAAAACGGTCTGTAGTCATTCATCAGCCTTTGTGGTGACCAACATGACTGGGTTATGTCATTACAAAAGAGTTGAGTTCATCAGCTTTCATTTTCAGTACCAATTTATTAAATCTGACATCAATACCAAAGTTGTTTTAGGAGGATTCGGTGTTTGGAGTTTCACCAGGACAGCTGCTGCTGTCATGCATAATATATACTGCTAGTTCATTAGGTCATGCCACTTCCAAAGCAGCTCCTTTTTCTCTTTTAACAAGTTTCATCTGTAAAAAAACCAGAAAAAGACAAACTGCTCTTGGAATAGTGTAAGTAATAAAATCTGCTTTGAAGGCATTTTTGAGATGCTAAATCTATGTTTGAGCAATGGTACATTGTAAAAGGTACTTCATGCTAGGATGGGAAAATCCCAACAAGAAATTCATGCTTGTCGTAGCTCAACTTTGTTGCAAATATTGTGAATATGTTTGGAAATAAGCAGTCAAGGTTTTCTGCATTTCTTCAAGAGAACTGCTAAATTTGTAAAATAAAATTGCAGCAAAGGGGAAACAAACAAAAAAAAAGATTTAAAAAGGGCAAAGAGGGTAGAAGAGAACACAGTAGTTACCAAGGAATTATTAGTACTTTTAGGTGATGGCTTTTACCTTAGTAATGTTGACCAGTCTTTGGAGGTGCCTGCCTCTTTCCACAGTGCTTTTTATTCTAACTGTGCCTGAAATAGGCAGTGGCATTGTTTGACCTCAGAGATGCAAATACCTTCCTTTATGGGTTGGGTTGTTTCATTTTTTTTTTTCCCCTAATTTTATATACTGAGGAGGTCAGTCTAATTAAGTCAAGCACCTTAACAAAGCTTGTGCAAACCTTTGCACATTGAGTAAATGTAATGAGGTCTACTCAAGTACGGGTTATATTCTCTTAATTTCTTCAGTGTTTTTTTAACTTTTCTCATCAGACACTGAAGACATTGACATTTCTGTGCTTTCTGTAATCTAATCTAATCTAATCTATTCTAAAAATTCCATAATCCAGATTTTACGTTTAATGACAACACTTTTATTTTAAAACTGGATCTAAATCAATAAGTTCAAATTATCAAGATAAATAGAAAAAGTCTCTGAACTTGAATGTAGTTTTGACCAGGCTGGCTAGTCAAAAGTACAAAAGGAAAAAGACAGAATGACATGAAAACCCCTGAGCATAAAGGAATCGCACAATGCTCTTGTCTTTTCAATCCTCCTAAAAAACCAGACATAATCATGGAAAATCTAGCAGTACTCAGAATTTTCCTGCTGTTGAGCAGCTGGAGATGAATTTGAACCTGTAGGTACAGCCATTATGATTTATCTTCCTGTAAAACATTGAGACAGTTGAGATAATTAAATGTTTACTCCTTTAAAACAGGGGTTTGCACTTGTCATCCTCTCCTCTGATCCTACTGCCCTTGTTAAAGGCCTAAATGTGTTTTGTTTTCTTTTTTCTCCTAATATCAAACTCATTGCAAAAGGTTGTGAGATTAATTTAATGTAAATAAGTTGGGAATAACTTCCTTGAAATAATTATACTAAAATTTTTTGAGACATTTGAGTGAGTGTGGCTCTATTCTTTACAACCCAGTTTCTCGGCTTTTCCAAGGCAAATTGTACCCATTCATGATAACAATTAGTTAATGTGGCACAATGCATAAATTATTAGTTTCTGTTAAGAATATGAGTAAAACCTGAATTTACAGCAACTGCAAGCTGAAATTATCAAGAGAAATGTGAAAAAATACTTTTATAGTATAATTTTTTTATCTCTGCCTAGTCAAAGTGTCTTGGGGAGAAAAAAAAAAGGGTAAGGCTTCTAATCTAAAAAGCCTTCATAAGAGTACCAGTGGAATAATTTGAAGTGAACAAACAAACAAGAACGTAGAGCTGTTAACATCATGTATACATGTTAACATGATGTCTAACATCCGAATTCCCATAGAATGTCATGTGCCACAAAAGTGCCTGATATTTCCTTGGCACTGAAATTTCTATAGCTAAGTTTTTCTGAAGCACATTGCCTAAAATTTCAACTTTGAAATACAGCCCAGAGGTAATGAAGAGTAAGGCTTAATATAGCTGCATGAATTGCTGTCAAGTATCTTCTCTTCAGTCTTTCCACAATTAAGAGATCTTGACAGGAAAATGCATACTTATGTTCTTAGGTTTTCTATGTGCTACAGCATTCTCGTTCTTGTTTGTGTCCTGATCAGCAGTAATGAGCTTGAGTAGCACACTAGGTTGATGGTCTCATGACATATTTGTCACAATGCTGTTATACATTTTTTCTAAGTAAGACCTTTAAGTAAACATCTCAGTAAATTTACTTTAAGTAAACGTCTCAGAGTTGTTCTTGTTGATCTCACAGCTTCAGACCGTTGTAACTTACTTAGAGCCGGTATTCGCTGTGTTAGTGTTTATGAAGTGTGGGGCCTGGGCTAAGGTTCTTGTCTCACTGTGCTTTATGGCAATGGCTTGTAATACGGGCGGGCTCCAGCAGCAGGACGGGACGGACGTGGCCGTGGACTTGTACCTGGCCGTCCGGCTGCTCTTCACCGTCCTGGCCCTCACCCTACTCTCCATCTTCGTAAGGCTGCGGGGAGCCGAGGGGGAGCGGCCCCGGGAGCCGGCGGCAGCCGAAGCGGCCCGGGAGAGCGGCCCCGGGGACCAAGCGGCGGCGGGAGCGGGGCCGGAGGCCGTGCGGGGACGGCTGCCGGTGGAGGAGGTCGGGGCGGTCAAGGAGCAGAAGGAAGGGGCTGCCGAGCAGCGGGAGAAGGCGGTGGAGGAGCCGAGCCCCGCGGAGGAGCCGAGCCCCGCGGAAGAGCCGAGCCCCGCGACGGCCGAGAGCATCCCCCGGAAGCCGCCCGCCGAGCCCCAGGAGGATGCAGGAGACCACGCAGCACTTCCCAGCAAGGCAGAGGAGGAAGAGCTGGACTCAGGAAAAGAGAAGCTGGTGGTGTGAGAGCCGGCAAGCACAGCAGCTACACCAGCCCCAGTGACAAGTACAGCAGCATCGTTTGAGAGTTCTGAAGGTTTTGAATGGCCTTTGGGTATCCTTGGGACCTGCCTGCTGATTGTGATGGGGATCAGCATGTTGGCACACACACAGACTGTGTTCTACCCACAACCATTTTGTCTGATCTCAAAAGTTAAACAGAGTCAGGTTTGGGTCTTGTCTGGGGTTAGACGACGATATAGGGGGACCAAGAGATTTTCCCCAAAGCTGGACAGTCATGAGTGGCAGGGTGTGTGGGACAGTATGGGCAAGTATCTAGTCCACTGGGCCCCTCCAGTGCTTTGGAAGCGTCGGAGATGGAAGGCAGCTGTATGGAGTCCCCGGCAACAAGCTGCAGAAACTGCTTAAGGGGACAGTGAATTATTTTAAGCCTGCTGGGCCCATGGCACTTCAGGCCATCAGAGCAGAGATGCAACACAGAGATGGACTCATGATCGAGGGGTGGACTTAGCAATGGACACTATTGCCCAGGTTATTCACAAGTGTGAACACTGCACACAGTCTCTCCTGCTCTGGAAGACTGTTACAAGAGGTGGAGCCTGACATCATGGACCAGATGGACACAGCAGCTTTGTAGGGACTGGTCCGTGCACTAAGATAAAAGTGCACCGAGATAAGAGTGATGGTATATTGAAAATGTGGGATCTGAGCATGACGTGAATGGTATGGAATAAGGGGTGGATAATGTCCTGGATTCAGCAGTAGCAGTCATTTTTCCCCTTCTTGGTGGCTGGTGCAGTGCAGTGTTTTGACTTTCAGCTTGGGAACAGAGCTGATAGCGATGTTTTGGTTTGGCCAAGGACTTTGTGAGCCTCATGCTCTGCCAGGGAGGAGGGGAAGCTGGGAGGAAGCAGAGACAGGACACCTGACCCAAACTGACCAAAGAGGTATTCCATACCACAGCACGTCATGCCCAGGATGTAACTGGGAGTTAGCCGGAAGGGCTGGGAGACTGTAGGGTTGGAGGAGGTATGGGTCGGAGCTTGGTCGGGCTGGGGGGGGCGAGTTATCGGTCGGCTGGTGCTGAGGTGTTGTATTCTCTTCCCTTGTTATTTCCTTTATCATTATTATCATTGGTGGTAACAGTAGTGATTTGTGTTATACCTTAGTTACTAAACTGTTCTTATCTCAACCCGTGGGAGTTGCATTCTTTTTGACTCTCCTCTCCATCCCTCCAGGAGTAGGGGGAGGGCAAGAAAGGGGGGGAAGTGAGCGAATGAATTACCTGACTGGGTTTAAACCACGACACCTGCGTAATGTTAGATAATGGAGTGATTCTTTTGATATGCCCATTTTCTCCATAAGTAGTGAATTAAAAAGATACTTGTAAAGGCTAGTGTTGTCAGCTTGGTAGAAAGCACTTCAACTTACATCTTATGATGGTGTGCAATATAATAATGATAACTGTCTTTGTCTTAGAAGTTAGTTATGGGTATACCAGCTGAAGTGAAAATTGGACAGGGAAATATATCCGTGTTGAATGGGAGGCATTAACTGGGGAACTCATTTGGCAACCAGCTATCCTATGTCTGATTGGTATCAGAATTCACATTACTTACCTACTGGAATGGTGGTAACCTACAGAGAGTTCCCAGCTGTAGTAATCATAACCTGTAATAGTTTTGGACTTACCCTAGGTCAGAAATAATGCCCTTTCTGATGCTATTGTCACTGTTGGTAGAGACAGCTAGGCTATACTTAGGATTACATTTATCAGCTGTTGCTTAACTTTCTATTACAATGGTATGCTTTTATAAATTTACAAGAAAACGTCAAACAAACATATAGGTTTTTCTCGAGTAAATGTGTGTTTGTGTTTGTGCTTGTGTGCAAGTGTAAACACATCTGCATGCACTAATCATGCAGTCAGCAGCACAGTACTTTTTAGTGAGCTTGCTTAGCTGTAACTATACCAAGACACAAATACTGTCCTCTTACGTCCAACAAGTTATCTCAATATATGCGTGTATGAGCTCATGTAGGCACACACGTAGAGTAGGGCACAAGACATTTCTTAAGGGAAGCCAGTAAGTGGTAGAGACAGTTGTACAGACTACACAAATTGTGAGAGAGTATTGAATGGCTGTTCAAACGCAGTATCAATAGCAAATGTTTGGGATACTTTCACAAATGGCCATATGGGATCATATTTTATAGCACAACATATGTTTTACTGTGTGTCTTTGGTACAACTGCTTCTGGGCAAGTGGCAAAAAAGGTTCTTCCAGAATGGTCCTGTATGGCATATTACACTTGTAGAATAGACACTGCCTAACTCCTCATTGTCTTTGAACTGCTAGCTGTTTACTCTTCATGAAATGTGCCTTGTCTTAGGACAATCATGCAGGAAAAGCATAATTAGATCTTATGATATTTTGTTTTTCTGACATTAGCAAACAGTGACTGATTTTGCTTTACACAGGGCTTCATTCTGAAGTGCATGGCTTTTTTTCCAAAATGTATGATTACTCTTCTGGCACCTAGGCAATTTGAAATAATGTTGACTGTAAAGCTTAGAATGCTGATACTTGATTTAATGCTTTGAAAATACTCCTTAGGATAGTGTCCTGGGTTCAGCAGTAGCAGTCATTTTTCCCCTTCTTGGTAGCTGGTGCAGTGCAGTGTTTTGACTTTCGGCCTGGGAACAGAGCTGATAGTAATGTTTTGGTTTGGCCAAGGACTTTGTGAGCCTCATGATCTGCCAGGGAGGAGGGGAAGTCGGGAGGAAGCAGAGACAGGACACCTGACCCAAACTGACCAAAGAGGTATTCCATACCACAGCACGTCATGCCCAGGATGTAACTGGGAGTTAGCCGGAAGGGCTGGTGGACTGCGGTGTTGGAGGAGGTATGGGTCAGTGCTTGGTCGGGCTGGGGGGGGCGAGTTATCGGTCGGCTGGTGGTGAGGTGTTGTATTCTCTTCCCTTGCTATTTCCTTTATCATTATTATTATTGGTGGTAGCAGTAGTGGTCTCTGTTATACCTCAGTTACTAAACTATTCTTATCTCAACCTGTGGGAGTTGCATTCTTTTCGATTCTCCTCTCCGTCCCTCCGGGAGTAGGGGGAGGGAAAGAAGGGGAGGGAGTGAGTGAACGAGTTACCTGACTGGGTTTAAACCACGACAGATAGGAAATAATCTTCTTAGGATAGGTTCTATAGCAAACCAGCTCAAAGGAACTGGAAAACAATATTAATAGTTCCTAACTAGCTTTTGGATAATATGTACCTTTTCATTGTGGGATAGGCATTCCATATGTTCATCTAAAGATTTTTGGTTTACTCTCAATGTTATACATTCTCCAGAAGATGGGGTTGCAGACAAGAAGCAGAAGAAATGCTTTATAACGTTAAGTAAAAGTGCTATAACACTTCAGTTGCTGATTTTATGGAATTAAATCCTTCCTAAAAAATATACATTGACTAAATTTGACATCATGATTTTTCCTTTCACTATTTCCTTCTTATTGTGCTAATGCAGAAAATATTTTCTATCCAATCTTTAGTGTTTCTTTTGTTAGTGTGATCAATTTAAAATGTAAGACACACACTAGTACAGTAGCATCTCTGCTTTTATGAGCCATGTTGTTGCATGTCATAAAGCTACTCAGGTGCTAGAAGAGTTTGTAGAAGCAATTAATCCCAAGTTAGGACTGGAACAGACAGCCATAATGTGTGGTCCTAAATAGATACTAAATTCTAAGCTTAATTAATGTTATTTTTCTTGAAACTGTGTGTTCTAAGGTTATGTGTCTACTGACTAATTGTGTGATTTTTAAGAATAAGAGAAAGGTCTTTCCTTGTGTTTTAAAGCTAATTCAATAGAGTGCTATCTAACACTTGTGCAAATTTGATGGATTAAAGTGCCATTAAAAATAGTAAAAGAAAAGGTTTGTTTGTTGCTTATTTTTTAAAAATGTGTTTATTTAACTTTAACTTATGAAAAGATTTAAAATAATTGTGAGCCCACATTTTTTTACCTTCCAGGCATTCAGAAAGAGGGTGAATGTTAGAGAAATGAGATTGTTAGAGAAATGTTATGCTGGTTAATGACAGCCTTTAAGAGGACAGGCAGATGTGATGGACAGATGGGTGGACTAACAGAACTAAATGCATTATTAGCTGCACAGACATTTGTTGAATGTCAGCCAAAACTACTGAAACATAGCAATCGACCGTTGTTAAACATATCCCACAGGGAGAACAACTACATACACAACAAAAAATATGTACTCTTTTTGGTTAAGATGCAGAGACAGAAAAATGATGTACAAACTCATGTGAATCAAACTTTATAAACAGTTGAAATAGTTTGTTTGCTTTTAAAGTGGCTATGTGAGTTTAAATTATCAGTACCTGTGAAATGTATGACTGTTTTACAAATATTAATATCCCGAGTTCCTCTTGCTTCTACACATCAAGAAAAATAATAGCTGGTATTTTTATTATGCCTCTGAATCAAACATTTTGGAAGCATTTTAAAAAAAGGCACTTGTCACCTCTAACATTTATTTTATTCTTCACTGAAGCACAGATATTGCAAGTGTATGCTGCAGCTAACAGCACCAGTGTGGGACTGTTCCTTGTAAAGTGTTAATTCATGCTCAGGTTGTGGTTTTATTTGTTCCCTGATTTCTTTGATCACAGCTGATGGATAATTAAAACAGTAATTACATTTACAAGAGAAATAGAAATACACTTTTTGTCCCAATTCCCTTGAGATAAAACTGCATCTCCATAATATGCAGAGGCTAATTGAAAATGGACTGCAGCACCTCTGAAGGAGGTCAAGATGTGAGGTAAACCATAACAGTGAGCAACACCTGGGAAAAAAATGGTTGGCTTTCTAACATGACAAGAATGATTTGCAGTTAATAATAGAGGGAGAAAAGGCCAGTCTTTTCAGTTATCCTTGGCTTCACCTAGGACAAAAAAATCACTTTGGTAGCTGTGAGCTACTTGCTTTTTCCCAGTCATTATTGTTTAGTTATAGTGATATAACTAAATATTTAGTGATAAAATCTGTCATTACTGACTTTATTGACATTAAATTTGATTTATTTGCATGCCTGGTGAATAAGAACTGCATTATGTTGGTTTTCAGATTGCTTGCGTACTGGAGATAGTAAGTGTTTCACTGACTTAATTGTCTTTTACTGGTTCACTTGCTCTCTAATCTCAGTTTGAAAATAATATTGGGTCAAATTCATCCTTGGCATAAGACCACTGGCTTCAGTATTAGTGCTCTAGAGAAGAATATGATCTATTATTTTTAAGCAGAGTCAAATGATAATAGAGAACTGTCTGGATGATAAAGCTTTTTTTTTTTTTTTCCTGTTGCAACATGTGTCAGTCAGGAAGCAACAAGGTAAACTTTAAAGCCAAATTCTGCTCTCAGCTATAGACTAATGTTGCTGAAAAATCTGAAAGACAATTTTGACAGTCTTATTCATAACATCTTCCTGTTCCATTCTTGGTTAAAGCTTGATGAAAGATTACTTTCTCTATATATGGGAGGCCATATCCTGCAAGTTGCTTAGCACCTAACAACAAATGTGGAAAGTCTTTTCCTCCTATTGATTTTAGTGAAAGATATGAAGTAGCCTAAGGATTATACTGCTACATTTAGAGTCCAGAGTTCAGACCAAATCCATGAAGGTGTACCTTAATCTGGTCACAGAGAACCATGCTTATCTTTGCAGTGGTCTGAATAGGTCCACTCACTGAGTCAGGAATCTAGATTTTTATAGCTGAGACTGTCTAGACTAAACATCAGAAAACCTGGGAACACTTCTGACTGCTCCAGTCCTAACACTTTTTAAACCAAGACTTTGAACCTACACCAGATACAACACTTCTAATATAGCATTACTGGGAGCAAGACATGAGGCCTAGATTTCCATCCCTGACGCAATTCTGTCAAATACTGCTGTTTCCCTTGTTTCCAGGGTAAAGACAAACTGACTGAAAATAGCATTATCACACAGTAGTGGCAGAATTAATAAATGACTAGGAAATAAAGATGCCATTTGTCCTGGGTTCAGCAGTAGCAGTCATTTTTCTCCTTCTTGGCAGCTGGTGCAGTGCAGTGTTTTGACTTTCGGCTCGGGAACAGAGCTGATAACAATGATGTTTTGGTTTGGCCAAGGACTTTGTGAGCCTCATGCTCTGCCAGGGAGGAGGGGAAGCTGGGAGGAAGCAGAGACAGGACACCTGACCCAAACTGACCAAAGAGGTATTCCATACCACAGCATGTCATGCCCAGGACGTAACTGGGAGTTAGCCGGAAGGGCTGGGAGACTGCAGGGTTGGAGGAGGTATGGGTCGGTGCTTGGTCGGGCTGAGGGGGGCGAGTTATCGGTTGGCTGGTGCTGAGGTGTTGTATTCTCTTCCCTTGTTATTTCCTTTATCGTTATTATTGGTGGTAGCAGTAGTGATTTGTGTTATACCTTAGTTACTAAACTATTCTTATCTCAACCCGTGGGAGTTGCATTCTTTTTGACTCTCCTCTCCATCCCTCCAGGAGTAGGGGGAGGGCAAGAAGGGAGGGGAAGTGAGTGAACCAGTTGTCTGGTTTGGTTTAAACCATGACACCATTCAAGTACCATTAAGGGAAATAGTACTATGCAAGAGTAGTAGTAATAAGCAACGCTGAAATGCTGGGAGAGTCAGAGGTGGTGTCAGAATTGGTGCACAAAATAACAGCAATAAAAACCTCATTGCCGACAAGGAAATCAGTGGAGAATTTAGGTCTTTTTTCCTTCAATGAATTTAGTCTTTAATTCAGCTCATGAAGTATGTACTCATATGCCTTTGTTTTAGGTGCTCTAGATTAAAGATTTTAGCCTTTGCTCCTAATTGTCTTGTGATGTGTTTTTACTGTAGGGGGGGAAAGAAATCAAACACTGACTTAGAAAATAGAGTTTTACTGGAGAACAAATATATTAAACCGAAGTAAAATTTCATTATTTTAATAACCAAATATTTCTTTAATGTACTGTTCCAAAACTGAGAAAAAGTTTATTCATTCTTCTTCCAGCAAAGCTTCCTTCTACTTTCTGAAAAGTTCTTTAAAGTAAGATAGCAAAATCTGTAGCAATCTGTTAAACTATTTGCTACACATATATGCAACATATTTGCAGATTTTAGATTGTTCTCCCAGAATTGCACTTTCAGCTAGCCCTTCTGAGATGCACTGGTCAAACCACTCACCTTCACTTGGACTTTTCATGTTAACACAGATAACGTTTACCATACGTCCCTGAAATAATAAAAAATTTGAAAATTACTTGAAATTTTCAGATCTAAAAAATCTACTACAGTGTGTTCACTGATGGAAATGGCAACAACATTTTAGCCTTAATTAAAATATGGAATTTCTTGAGTACCTGTAAGGAACAAATACGAAATTTCTCATAGAAATGTGCTTAAAATGGAACAGTGTTGACTGTACTTGTGGAATGTTCAAAGTTTTGCAGTATAAAAGGCAAACTTTGCCTAGTTATATAAAATAGAAATACTGCTGCATTGCAGGGAAACTGCATTCTTTGTGTAAAACAAATTACTCTTGAATTTTGTTGGAGGTTTTTGTCTTTATAAAACCAATTTCTGGCTCTTTACTGGGTATAATACCAGGAAGCCTGCTGAGATGATAGTGAAAAACACCTCACTAAAATTCCCTTGTAGTAATTTCTCAATAAATATGTGAAGTGACTTCTCTCCTGAAACAGCTTTCCATTTCCCAAATTTTCCTGTTAAATACAGTCACTCCCCTTTCCCCTAGGATTTTAATGCTAGCTCCTGAGTTTTCATAAAACATACTCTATGATTATTTTGAGTGCTTCTGGGTGCTTAGGATCTACTAGACTAAAAGAGTGTGGTTGTTGACTCTAAGATTTTTTTCTGTTTTAATGTTTTGCTTTGAATATGGTACCAGAATAGCAGCCCAAATTCATGGGGTGATGCAGGTGGATTAAAACTCAGAATGCCATTTAATTTTCTTACACCCATAGAAAACAACAATGTGTTATTGTTGACAGATGCTTGTACAATATGTGGTGATGGAGATTCCAGTCTTCTTCAGGAACATGTTCTAGGCGGTCATTATTCCGTTAGAAAGATGTTTTAGTGTTTCGGGAAAATTTTTCTAGCTGTAATTGAGAGAGTTTCTAATTGTTGTTATGCTCTAATCCTGGTAACAAGTGCAATGTGGCAGCAGGCCATTTAGAGACTGTGTAAAGAAACAGAGAATTTTTGGAATGACTTTTAAATGTATTGTCTTTTAGCTTTGTTGGACAGGGTCTGAGGCGACATGTTCTAGTATGAGGAGTCCCATTCCATGGCAGGTGGGTTGGAACTAGATGA
Source organism: Pezoporus wallicus (assembly GCF_028554395.1). Lineage (NCBI taxonomy): Eukaryota > Metazoa > Chordata > Aves > Psittaciformes > Psittacidae > Pezoporus > Pezoporus wallicus. Next base: position 52,542 of record NW_026641737.1, on the reverse strand, counting down.
TCTTAAGGTCTTTTCCAACCCTAACTAGTCTGATTCTGTGATTCTATGAAAATTGTCCTAGAAATATGAATTAAGGTGTCACTCATGTTTTCCATTATTTACAATAACATTACAGTGTAATTTCTGTATCAATTACGTCAATAAAGGTTGTAATATTTTAAATCTTCCCCCATATCTTATTCTACTTCATGTTCTTTTGTGTCTTCCTTCTAAAGGCACATCAAAATATCACAAAATATATAATTATACATAATCGATCATCTATATTTTTCAATAGAAAATATTTTTTATTTTCTTTGCAGGCTTTTTCTTTTCCTAGATACATTAAATAATTAATAAATTGTCTGTCATGAAACTGTTCTTTAACTTCCTGATTGGTGTTGGCTTAGGAGGTATTACTATGAGTGAACTAATGTAAAGTGACCAGCCACAATACACACCTTATGCCTTAGAAATTTATAGAATCATCGAATCATAGAATAGTTAGGTTTGGAAAGGACCTTAAGATCAGCTAGTTGCAGCCCCCCTGCCATAGACAGGGACATCACACACTAAACCATGTCACCCAAGACTCTGTCCAACCTGACCTTGAACACCATCAGGAATGGAGCACTCACAACTTCCTTGGGAAACCCATTCCAGTGCCTTACCACCCTTACAGTAGAGAACTTCTTCCTTATATCCAATCTAAACTTCCCCTGTTTAAGTTCTAACCCATTACCTCTTGTCCTGTCACTACAATCCCTAATGAAGAGTCCCTCCCCAGCATCCCTATAGCCCCCCTTCAGATACTGGAAGGCTGCTATGAGGTCTCCATGCAGCCTTCTCTTCTCCAGGCTGAACAGCCACAACTTTCTCAGCCTGCCTTCATACGGTTGGTGCTCCAGTCCCCTGATCATCCTCTTGGGCCTCCTCTGGACTTGTTCCAACAGTTCCATGTCCTTTGTATGTTGAGGACACCAGAACTGCACACAATACTCCAAGTGAGGTCTCACAAGAGCAGAGTAGAGTGGCAGGATCACCTCCTTCAACCTGCTGGTCATGCTCCTTTTGATGCAGCCCAGGATATGGTTGGTTTTTGGGCTGTGAGCACACACTGAAGCAAGCTCATGTTAAGTTTCTCTTCAGCCAATACCACCAAGTCCTTCCCCACAGGGCTGCTCTGAATCTTCTGTGCCCAGCCTGGAGCTGTGCCTGGGATTGCTCCAACCCAGGTGTAGGACCTTGAACTTGGCATGGTTAAACTTCGTAAGTTTAGCATCAGCCCACTTCACAAGCACGTCAAGGTCCCTCTGGATGGCATTCCTTCCCTCCAGCGTATCAACCGAACCACACAACTTGGTGTCATCAACAAACTTGCTGAGGGTGCACTCAATCCCACTGTCCATGTCAGCGATGAAGATGTTAAACAAGACCGGTCCCAACACTGATCCCTGAGGGACGCCAGTCATTACTGGTCTCCAGCCGGACATTGAGCCATTGACCATAACTCTTTGTGTGCAGCCATCCAGTCGGTTCTTTATCCACCGAGTGGTCCACCTAGCAAATTGATGTCTCTCCAATTTAGAGACAAGGATGTCATGTGGGACAGAGTCAAATGTTTTGTACACGTCCAGATAGATGACATCAACTGCTCTACCCCGTCCATCAGTTCTGTAGCCCCATCATAGAAGGCCACCAAATTGGTCAGGCAGGATTTCCCCTTAGTGAAGCCATGCTGGCTGTCACCAAGCGCCTTGTTAATTTTCATGTGCCTTAGCATGCTTTCCAGGAGAACCTGCTCCAAGATTTTGCCAGGCACAGAGGTGAGACTGACTGATCTGTAGTTCCCTGGGTCATCCATTTTCCCCTTCTTGAAAATGGAGGTTATACTTTCCTTTTCCCAGTTGTCAATAACTTCCCCTGACTACCATGATTTTTCAAATATGATGGTGAGTGGCTTAGCAACTTCATTTGCCAGCTCCTTCAGGTCCCGCGGATGGATTTCATCAGGTCCCATGGACTTGTGTACTTTCAGGTTCTTAAGATGGTCTCAAACCAGATCCTCTCCTGCAGTGGGCCTAAGGTCTTCATTCTCACAGTCCTTTCATCTGCCTTCCAAGACTTGGGTGGTTTGGTCAGAGCATTTGCCAGTGAAGACTGAGGCAAAGAAGTCATTAAGAACCTCAGCCTTCTTCAAATCCAGGGTAGGCAGTTCTCCTGAGAGCTGGGATCAGGGAAGATGATGCTGGGGAAGGACTCTTCATTAGGGACTGTAGTGTTACGACAAGGGGTAACAGGTTAAAACTTAAACAGGGGAAGCTGGATATAAGTTGGATATGAGTTAAGTTGGACATGAGTTAAGTTGGATATAAGGAGGAAATTCTTTCCTGTTAGGGTGGTGAGGCACTGGAATAGGTTGCCCAGGAATGTTGTGAATGCTCCAGCCCTGGCAGTGCTCAAGACCAGGTTGGATAAAGCCTTGGGTGATATGGTTTAGTGTGAGGTGTCCCTTCTCATGGCAGGTTGGTTGGAACTTTATGATCTTAATGTCATAGTCATTTTCAATATAAAACAGAACTTTCAGAATTCATTCTGTAGCTTCTGTTTCCTTAACGATCTCCTGTGAAGGATTTTATCAAAGACATCTTGAAAGTCCAAGTAAATTATTTATATTTAATGGGTGTTTTTCCTATTCATCCAGTGTTATTACTTTGACAATATAAAGCAGTTGCATGTAGTCCAGCAGGGAGAGAATGAGAAAGGTGGTGCTTTCTCAGTTATTTCCGGTTTAAATAGTCTCAGCAGTGGTGGTAGCACCTCTGTGAGCGAAACAGCTCTGAAGACACCAAGCTCAGTGCAGAAGGAGGAGAGGAGGTGCTTCAGGCATCCAAGCAGAGATTCCCCAACAGCCTGTGGTGCAGAGCATGTTGAGGCAGGCTGTGCCCCTGCAGCACGTGGAGGTCCATGGTGGAGCAGATATCCACCTGCAGGCCATGGAGGACCATGCCGGAGCAGGGGGATGCCTGAAAGAGTCTGTGATGGCATGGGAAGCCTGTGATGGAGCAGGATCCTGGCAGGACCTGTGGACCCATGAACACTGGAGCCCACACTGGGGCAGGGTTCCTGGCAGGACTTGTGACCCCATCAGGACCCATGCTGGAGCAGTCTGTTCCTAAAGGACCATACCTTGTGGAAGGGACCCACGCTGGAGCAGGGGAAGAGTGTGAGGAGTCCTCCTGAGGAGGAAAGAATGGCAGAGGCAACATGTGATGAACTGACCACAACCCCCATTCCCTGTCCCCGTGCCACTGGAGAGGAAGAGGTATGGAACTCGGGAGTAGCGTTAAGCCCAGGAAGAAGGAAGGGGTGGAGAGAAGGTATTTTTAAGAGTTGGTTTTATTTCTTATTACTCTGTGTCGTGGTTTAAACCAGCTGGTAACTCAGAATGGTGCAGCTGCTTGCTCACCTCTCCCTCCACCTCCTGCCTTTCTTCTTTTCCAGCCAGAATGGGGAGAAGAATTGAAAGAATGTAAAACCCGTGGGTTGAGATAAGAAGAGTTTAATAACTAAAATAAAGTAAAATATATAGATAATAGAAAGAAAACCAACAATAACAATAAAGATAATAAGAAACAACAAGAAAAGAAATTAAAGCTCAGAAAACACAAAAGGTGCACAATTGCTCATCACCTGCTGAAAAATAACCAGCCCAACACAAACAGCAATTGGTCCCTTCCGGGTAAGTCTCTCCAGCTTATATACAAAGCACGACATGCTGTGGTATGGAATACCCTTTTGGCTAGTTTGGGTCAGGTGTCCTGTCTCTGCTCCCTCCTGGCTTCTTGTGTCCTTCCTCACTGGCAGAGCATGAGACTGAAAAATCCTCTTATCAACAGCTAAAACGTGTGTGTTACCAACATTATTCCCAGACAAAAGCCAAAACACAGCACTGCATCAGTTAGTAGGAAGAACAGCGCAGCTACAGGTTGGGCAAAGAATAGATTCAGAGAAGACCTGCAGAGAAGGACTTGGGGGTGTTGGTCGATGAGAAAATGAACATGAGCAGGCAGTGTACGCTTGCAGCCCAGAAAGCCAACTGTATCCTGGGCTGCATCAAAAGGAGTGTGACCAGCAGGTTGAAGGAGGAGATCCTGCCCCTTTACTCTGCTCTTGTGAGACCTCACTTGGAGTATTGTGTGCAGTTCTGGTGTCCTCAACACACAAAGGACATGGAACTGTTGCAACAGGTCCAGAGGAGGCCCACGAGGATGATCAGGGGACTGGAGCACCAACCGTATGAAGGCAGGCTGAGAAAGTTGTGGCTGTTCAGCCTGGAGAAGAGAAGGCTGCATGGAGACCTCATAGCAGCCTTCCAGTATCTGAAGGGGGCCTTTAGGGATGCTGGGGAGGGACTCTTCATTAGGGACTGTAGTGATAGGACAAGGGGTAACAGATTAGAACTTAAACAGGGCAAGTTTAGATTAGATATAAGGAGTAAATTCTTTCCTGTTAGGGTGGTGAGGCACTGGAATGGGTTGCCCAGGGAGGTTGTGAATGCTCCATCCCTGGCAGCATTCAAGACCAGGTTGGATGAGGCCTTGGGTGACATGGTTTAGTGTGAGGTATCCCTGCCCACGGCAGGGGGGTTGGAACTACATGATCTTAAGGTCCTTTCCAACCCTAACTATTCTATGATTCTATGAAAAATGAAATATTACATCTGAAGCCAGGACACACTACTCTGATTTGATTTGTAATAAATGAAACTAATTTCCACAAGTGAAGTCTGTTTTGCCTGTGATGGTAATTGGTGAGTGATCTCTCCCTGTCCTTATCTGGACCCATGAGCCTTTCACTATATTTCTCTCCCCTGTCCAGCTGGGGAGGGGAGTGATAAAGTAGCTTGGTGGGCACTTGATGTCCAGCCACTATCAAGCCTCCACAAGTGTGTTTTATTACCTATGACATTTTGCTTATTTCCCGTGTATCCAAGCTTTTGAAATGAACTGCAATATTGAAAATATTCTTGATATCAATCTTAATCAATACAGTAAAACTTAATGAGTCTTCCCTTTATTAGGGCAAATGATGCCTTTGTAAATTCTTTGTTTTAGTTTGCTTGTATGGTTTTGTAAAAGTATGTGTCAGCAGTTCTTACTCCTGCAGGATCATTACAATAGTCAAGATTTTGCAGAATTTCCCTAAACTGGGTGGCCTATCTGAACAATTATTACTCGTTATGTCTTCAAAAGTATTTATTGTGAGCAGGAAATATTCTGCACTGTTGTGTTTTAAAAGTTTTTGGAGTTCCTTAAATGAATGATAAATAACTTGCTAAGTAGTCTGACTTCAAGAGACAGTGAGCACAGTCAGTATGCATTGACATTAGATGAAATTACAGCTACTTAGTAGAGGCAGGAGCTCACACCCGTCACTTCCATGAAACACAAAATATGTCTAAGGCTGCAGTTTAGCAGCCGGAATGTGGCTTTCAAAGTTCTCTTCATAACACAGCACAATTTTCTTCAAGGTATTGTTTCTAAATATACTAAATGGAAATGCATTTTGCAACCAGTATGATCTGCTATTTTAATGCTAATGTGGTAAACAGGGTATACTTCAAGAAGGATCTCTGCTCAGGGGTCCAGAAGCACATAGAACACTATATACTCGAAATATTTTGCATCTGTGTAGATTTATACTCATTTCCATTTTTTCTGTAACATTGTGTTAATAGAATATATAACACAAATTGTATAATTATTCTATTTATTAAAAAAAATACCCCCCCATATTCTCTAAAAAACTTTTTTCTAATAACTCAAATCTCTTAAAAAAATATATGTAGTAAAACAATTACAGGTAGACCATCTTAGTGACTTGGAAAAAAAGTCAGAAGAATATGAGACTAACTTAAAAATTGGCATAATTAATTTCAGAATTTTTCTTAAAAAAGAAAAAAAAACACCCCAAAGATATTTTTCCATGATGGGAAAGCATGTTAAAGAAAATCAGAATGTTCTCAGCATATTTTATTTAAAAACATAAAAAATAAATTCTTGTACTGTTGTGGAGCTACCATATTTCTACTGACAATATCTGGGAACAGATACAAAATTTCCCTTCAGTTATTCTCATGGCAAAACTCAATGCAGAAGAAGGATACTGCTTTTCCAACACAAAAGAACTGCTTCTTTCATGGCAAGGTATAATGTGTTCTGAGTTTGTCCCTGGACTTAGAGATATATTACAAAGACTTCCGTTAATTGGTTCGGAATGCCACAGGAGGACAAGACAAGGATGATGCTGTAGAGACAGCTGTATTCCTCCTACTCCTGCTCCAGGGCAAGGCAGTACACAAAGGTGAGGGACCTTTCACCTATCTGCTTTGCCAAGTGTTTCAAGCAGATGATTACACTGCCTTGTTTCTTATTTTATAGAGTCCCGATTGCTTGTAATCACTCACAGACTCTGGTGCTCTATTAATGGGCAAGATTTTTCCTTTCATCCTTTTCTGTTACTGTTTTTTTCCCTGTTATTTCATTTAAATAGCATTCTTTGTGTGAAGTAGGTTGTTCACTAATAAAGGCTTTCTTTTTTTTCTTTTATTACCAGTTTCTATTATATTTTAACTAAATTGTACACAGCAACAATGTGGGAGAATAATGAAAGCCATTGTAGCCTCCTGATGATATTGTAGGATTACCTAAGCAGATTTATACAATCTGTTCTGCTTTATCAAAAATAGAAACCTTGATTTCCTTTTACCTGTGAGTGAAGTATTATATTGAATAGAAATATTTGTACAGTTCTAAGTATATAAGGAAAAGAAACAACTCAAAATAAAAGGTGCTCCCAGTTTTTGTAGGTCTTTCCCCCCAAAACCAAGACTTTGACTAAATAAACATGAACATCTGTCCTGGGTTCAGCTGTAGCAGTCACTTTTCTCCTTAGTAGGTGGTGCAGTGCTGTGGGAGACCTCCTGGAAATCCCTGGTGCTATAGACTTTTTTTTGAGAATGGAAAAAATGTAAATCCCGTGTGTTGACATAAGAAGTGTCCAGTAACTAAGGTATAACACAAAACCACTACTACTACCACTAATAAAAATAATGATAAGGGAAATAACAAGGGGAGAGAATACAGTTGCTCACCAGCTGCCGACCAATATCCAGCCTGACTGGAGCAGTGACCTGGCCTTCTGGGCAACTCCTCCCAGTTTATATAGTGGGCATGATGTACTGTGGTACGGAATAACCCTTTGGCTAGTTTGTGTCAGGTGTCCTGTTTTTGTTTCCTCCCAGCTTCCCGTGCCCCTCACTGACAGAGCAGGAGACTAAAAAGTTTTTGAACAGAGTAAGCAATACTTAGCAACAACTCAAAACATTGGTGTGTTATCAACGTTTTTCTCAGGCTAAATTCAAAAACACTGCACCAGCTACCAAGAAGTAGAAAAATGACTGCTACAGCTGAACCCAGGACAACATATAAAATGTTTGGATCATTTTCATCTTCAATATGGAGGGTTGAGAGAGGAGATTTGTTCTACTTTAGCTTTAAACACCATGCTGAATTTGGTGCAGCTTCACAGATGATTCTGAATACCATAAAACTAGATCAGTCTGCATTAGGAGAAAATTATTCTGAAATCTGGTACATACAAACATTTTACATTTTGAAGAAAGTACCTCTTTCTCTTACTCCTCACTGAACTCTTCAATGAACTTATGAGTACTTTATAAATATAAAACAATATTATTACATCAGTTGTTAACATTCCAAGCTTTGTTCTATTTTATGCTGTGCAGCTAGAAGAAGACATCATTTGGCCTCCATAGCTAGTTTCAAGAACAGTGTCTAATTTAACTGTTGCTGCAAGACACTTAAATCAATTTTGCATTGTAAAAAAAGCACATTTCTTTCTTACTTTGTCACTAACAGCTAATTCATCTATTCAAACTAACAGAAGTATGAAAACACAATTTCCTTGTTCCTTTTTATGTAGGTCTCCTCTTATCTCAAGCAATGAATACTGAGTAAGTCAGGCGCATTTTAGTTAAGGTCAGATTCACTTATAACTTTCTGAAGTACAATGTATGAGTTGTAACTACTGAACAATTAAAGAGAAAGCATGCTTTATTTTGAAATTGTAGTAATGGTTTTAAGCCGAATAAAAGCAACCCCTCCCCCCTCAAAGCAACCCAACCCCCTTCTAGATGGTGAGATGATTAGCGAAAAAAACGTAAAGTAGCAGAGAAGGGAGCTAAGTTTTCCCTCTTGCTTTTCACCTTAAAACACATCTGTATCCACACAATTTCCCTATTCACCTAATAATTTCATATTGTGTTCACTTAGCAACTTATTGGAAGGAGAGAAACTAATTATGCCAATTCTTATAATTACATTATGTACAGCTGAAAAAAGCAGTAACTAGAATGCCTAACATTCAATTTAGTTAACAAACTACAGAGAAGGTCCTTATATGATGACATTTTCTAAGATGCTTTTTCTATGACTAAATTAACCAACATCTACTTAGGACATTACAAAATAGGAACTTAGCTAGTTTTACAATAAAAATATTTGCCAACGTTTTCTTAACAAATTGGAAAAATAACTAGATGCTTATAGAACTAATACCACGCCCCCCAAACTGAGATGCCTTTTTTCCACCAGGACAAGAGTGATATCCGTGGCAATTCATAATGATTAATTAAGATTTTTTAATGTAGTTATTATTTTTACAGAGGCATAAAGCATGCTTTCATTTATAATTCTATATAATATACTGGCAGTTTCTTTACTCATTCATCCACCAGAGGTTGCAGTTCTGCTTTCACGGCAGAAAGGTGCCATGCAAATATAAGCTATTTATATGCATACAATGGCTTGAGGCATAATGCTGTTTCATATGGACACATGGTAAAAACTACTGGGTGCAGAAAGAAATATGGTACAGGAACTGCTTCAGACAGCTTCTAATTTAGAATTCTGTAGGGAGGATACTGGCAAATTTAATCAATTTCTTGCTGTATTCTTTCTTTCCCTTGAAGACATTACTGTATTCAGGCAGGATTTATGTAATTCCTTTTGGAACAGAAGATGGCTTGGCCACTAAGATTGTTGTTAAACATGGACTGCAACAGTTTTCTGAAAGCTGAAAACATTCTGGTAGAATGGGAAACAAATACATAGCAGCTGCTAAGTCACTATTTCTCTCTGATCAGGCTTCTCTCCAATTCATTTGGAAGAGAAAATAGATGCAACATTATTTCTTTTCTCACTTGAAGCAAAATCTATCATCCGGTTCCACTTGTAGAAATCCTCACAAGTGTTATAATGCCATTAAGTCTCTCACAACAGGAATCAGTCTCATAAACGCAATAGAAGTTGGATATTTCAATGTTCCTCAACTCCTGACAATTAACTTGGAGTTTAGGTCAAAGAGATACCAACAGATAGCTTCAGGTATATAACTGAGGTGTGAGATTCTTGCCTTTCCAATAAATACTGATGAAAGACAGGAATGAGACATATAAAGTGCATCTACACTAGTCCACTAATGCACAAGTACGAGTTTGTTAATGTCCATGTAGTCCAAATATCTTTTAGTTAGCAGATAAAGCTAAAAGGTCCATTGCTTGGAAACTGAAGCTAAGTAGTTTTAAACTGAAAATAAATTTCAATTTTCAGGGTATAAAAAAGGCAGTTCATAATGTGGTGAATTCTTTGGTGTTTGAAGTCTACAAATAAAAGTTTTACTTCAATTATAAACCATAAGTATGGTCTTGAATTATTAGATGTAATCCTATGATTTGTGTTCAAGACTTTGGTTAAATCATCACAATCATCTCTTCTCATCTACCTGCTTAGGATATTTAAAAAGACCCCAAGCAACATAATCAAAGAATCCCAGGTTTAGGACAAAATTTCTCAGTGACTTTCAGTAAATGGAGACACCTGACTGCCTTAGGTCCAAACACATCTCATTTTAGCAGTTTCTGTTTCCTTACATTAACTGAGATTTAGTAAGATTTTTGAATCACTTAGCATTATTCTTTGTGTTTCTTTTGATTTTGGCTCAAGATTTTTATGCTATTTTTATGATTTTGTTCCATAATATTTCACTACATACTGTTAGTTTTGAAGGACCTCATGTAGTTATATGAAGTAGAAATGTACTGTTAAGTCCTCTCTGAGAGTGGTAATTTATATGAGGTCATGAAACAGAAGTTGCATGAAACTTTAGCTATAGCTAGCTTTAACCATTTCACCTCAGTTATAGACTTATTTCAGTAATCTTTATATATTTGTTGCAAGAAATGACACAGAATCAAATATGATTAAAACTACACATACAAAAAATACTCAAGAAAATGAAAGAAGTTACACATATGCTTTGCAGTTATGTCCCTTTAAAATCTGCTTAATTTGAACAGCTTTCCAAGCCATTAAAATTTTCCCTATTTGCTCTGTATTAGTAGTCATCTGTGAAATTCAGACTTGGCAAGACTCCGATATAAATCTGATGGATCTGAAAGCTCCATAGCATTTTCCCTCATAATAATCCATCTACTGCTGGTCTTATACCAATGCCCATTGATCCAAAGCTGCAACAGACAGCAGAGAGAAGATTTGGTGTACAGCTTTGGTAGCTTTGTTGCTTTAGGAACAGTTTGCTTTAAGTCTGTTTTGAAATTTATTAAAATCTGCAAAATTGTACTTAAGTAGAAAGAGATGTTTTGAGTCAAGATATATTCTGTCGTAATAGGATGCATCTTCTTTAATGATCACTATCAGTAAATTAGCTAGAAAATTCAGTTCTACTAACTTTTTAACCTGTATCACATTTGCCTTTTGAGAGATAAGCTTTAATCAACTATAACTCATCTTAGTTGAGCATGAAGTTAGCCTGGTAGTAGTCATACAGTCATGCATAATGAAAAATAAATGAAGTTGTGTTTCATGTGCATTTTACCAGCATCTATATCTTTCGGTATTTTATCTGAACAGTTCTTTTAAAATTTTTAGAGAAATGTCAAGTAAGAGAGAGAACCGATCCCCGTGGAATTCTGTAAAAAAAGATCAGGAGTTGGAGATATCTGGGCATACTTTTTTGGGTACATTCCTCAGGAAAGCCCTAAATCATATGAAGTGATTCCCTTGATTCCTGACATTTCTGTAGTGTGGAAAAAAAAAGTAAATTCAGTGTTGAGAGAGTAAATGTTGCAGAAAGTCTATGAAAGATAAGAATGCATGTCTGCATATCTTCATTTATCAAGCCTACTAAAGCTCTTTCCTTCCCCTGTTCAAGCATAAGAATAGAGACTTCTGAATCTAAAATATCTGTATCTCATAGATAAATTTGCAGTTGGCTAGGTTTTATTTAACTCTTTTCTCAGATCAGAATGGTGTTAGGCTGGCTATAACACATACCAAGGGTTATTTTCCGTCATTTGTATTCTTTCCATTTTTACCAATGTTTAACAGTAGCTTCAGTGGCACACATGGGGTGAAAATTATGTTAATGGTCAACTATTACAATAGAAATCTCTCCTAGAAATCAACAGCAATTCTCCCTATATTAATTCTTGTATATAAATCACTGCACTGTTTGCTTACATGGTACAACCAGCAAGAAAACAAATACACAATCAGTTTAGGAGCTATTCACTATTGCTCAAAATATCTTACAGAGAATTAATTTGAGAACCAAGAAACTAAATTCTGGAGTGTTTTGCTTGTCACATTTTCTGGTTTGAAGTAACCCCATATTTTTTACAGTACAGTAGCTGCTGGCCTGATTAAATTCAGTTTAAACTCTTTCGTTTCATTAGTATTTTCACAAATCCTTTTGCTTGCAAATGCATGTTAGCATTTTTCTCCTCCCACACAGAAATATGGTTATTTATTTTTTGTTGCTTCTGATATATTATAATGTAAATTGTTACCAGTGCCTCCTAGCCCAGATGAATTTTCTGATGTGAGGTTCTCATCCTAGCTGTTGTTCAGCCACATACCCTATTTGACTAAGGGGCTTTATAGTTGTGGCATTTTGATATTCAGAGCATCTGATTGATTGGTAGTTAGCGTTCCAGTAGTGACTTACATAACAGACTGATCAATAACATCATGGTTAAAGAAGGGATGAAATGGTGAGCTGTAAGTTTGTTTCATTATGGCACCACATATATAAACGGCTCCCAGAAGTGGTTTTCCCCCCAAAATAGCCAAGACTGAGGTGATGCAGGTCCAGTCCTTGTGCCTTCTTAAAGAAACCGCAACTGTTCAGTAGCGGTATAACAGATGTTCAAAAGAATCATTAACAATCTAAACGGATGAGTGAGCAGATGTACCATTTTTACTACACATAACTTTAGGGGAGAGGTAGTTTTAAAGAAAATCACTAATGAGCAGATCTGTATACGAATTACTCATCTAATTATATTTAAAAGGTAGATTATGGTTCTTTGCTTCAGTGACTGGTTGAGGTAAGAAGGACAAGTGATGAGAGGAGCTATTAGAGTAACCACGCACAACTGACTTGGCATGTATTACTACATCAATGAGCGGCAAAGTAAGCGCCAGTGTAAGAGAGACGCTTATGTCAAAGCCTCAGTCCTGCTCCTTTGGGTTCATTTCACTAGAGGCACATGAAATACAGTGTCATTAAAATACAGGAAGAAATAAAATAAATAGATGGGTCCAAAAGACAGCAGGAAATTCTTTTTACCTGTTAAGTAATGTATTCAGTGACAGGAGCAGGATAAATTCTGTAATCATTTCAAGAATATTGCTGGCATTGCCATAGCTGGGCCCTCTCTGCTAAGAACTACCTTATGGGAGCTGAATGATTCTTTCAGTCACGATGTCATATTGATGACAAGATACGCAAAGAGCTATGACTAAAGGGGAATATTGTGCCTCAAGACGACCTCAAAAAAGGGTACCAGGGGTATGCAGAAAACTAATTTTTTTTCTCCCAAGAATGTGACCACAAAAAATGTAGATGTAATTTCCACTTTGCCTTCATGATTTACTTTCACAATAGATAATCTTGTCTAATCTTGGAATAGTTGTCATTTGTTTAAACAAGCTTTTGTTTAAAACAGAGTAGGAAACTTGGGGAATCACCTGTATTAGTACTAGAATTCTAAAGGTCTTGATGACTTGTTTGACTTTTCATGTCTTTTTACAGACTATCTCATCCCACATGGAATAGCAGTGAGCAATGAATGAGTAAATAAAAATGTGGAAATAGTTGAGGGATACTCCTGTTTTCTGGAACTCTCAGATGTTATTTCTGTGATTTTCTTATTAATTTTCCGTATGCTCTTGGTCAGAAAAATACAATTTTTAATAGGTTTCCATTAAAAATCAGTTTAAACTACTAATATTTTTATTTCCAGCTCTGAAAATATTTTCATTTTTTTCTATAAAAGCTTTTGCACTGATAATACCAGTACCATAGTTTCTTCCTCAATTGCATCCGTTTTTTGCCACTTACACAGTCTGAAAGTAACAGTGAATATATGTAGAAATCCATGACACAGTTCCTTTCTGAGTCATTTATCCCCTAGCAGAAAACATGCTTATTTTAGTGGTATGATAAAGGAAATAACAAAGGCAGAGAATATGAAACTAAAAGCGGAAAAGAAAACAATAAACCCAAGTGATGCACAACACAATTGCTCACCTCCCATCGACCGATACCCAGTCTGGCCGGAGCAGCGATCTGGGCCTTCTGGGTGACTCCCTGCAGTTTATGTACTGTGCATGACGTGCTGTGGTACAGAATAACCCTTTGGCTAGTTTGCGTCAGGTGTCCTGTCTTTGTTTCCTCCTGGCTGCCCATGACCCTCCTCACTGGCTAAGCAGGAGATTGAAAAGTCCTTGATCAGAGTAAGCATTACTTAGCAACAACTCAAAACACCTGTGTATTATCAGCACTGTTCTCAGACTAAAGTCGAAAACATAGCAGAAGGAGAAAAATAACTGTTACAGATGAACCCAGAGCAGCGTTATATGCTGTCAATTCACAATCTAGAATGATTCTTGCCCAGCATCTATGGGTGATCTCTCCTAAAATTGATACAGAAAACTAAAAGGAATTTGCAGTGTTACACCAGGTACTTCAATAGCCAGTTCTGGAGGCTATTTTGACAAAGTCACTGAGAGCCCTCAGAAATTTCTGGAAGCTGGTTTGTGACTCTCTTACTTCAGTACATTCTGTTCCCTAGTTCATTGAAACTTGGTGATAAATCTGCAAATGTGTAAGTCCCCCCATCAAGACATGACCACTGTGCAAATGGCACCACCAAACTCTCATGTGAATGCATGTGAAATTTGTCAGCCCTCTCTCTTTTCTACTCCCTCCCCCTCACTGGCTCACATCAGGGCTAGGTGATAAAGAGCAAAGCCCAGAAAGGCTGAGAATAACAAGGCTGGGTATAACAAGGCATGACATTTTTCAGTCATGGAACTTCCTGTACCCAAAAATTCAGAATCATTCTTATTGTCCAGCTTTGCAATTAATACAGTATGACACCTAGCATGCTAATTTAAGGTGCATTTAGAACTACAAACTTGCAGTCACATTTTACTGCTGAAAATATAAATTATCATCTATGCTATCTGGGTATGGACACACATGCTCTGCACTCTGTCTCTAGCTTCCTCTGGTTTAATATTGCCTTATGCTTTACAGAAAATTTTACGTAAACATAAGCTAAGAATATGTTTTCCAACAGCCACTGCTACTTGCCATTTAGAAAAAGAAGATATAATTTTCATTCTCATTTGCTTAGAGCTGGTCATTGTATTTCTACTTCAGAAAGTGCATCTGCTCTCTTCTAAATTAATGCCATCAATGAGCTAAACAATGTAGTTCTGCATCTCATTTATTGTGAGACAAAATAGAGAACAAAATAGACAAAAACAAAGCATCTCTGTGAGGTACAGGGGACAATCAATTAGATTCATTATCTGTTTTACATTCTAGTCACTGCTTTTAAAAAAGAGGAGCCCATAATACCATGGCAACAGTTGGAACTGCACTTATTTATGGTATATAATCATTATGGATTCTTCAGCTTTCCCTGAAAATTGATATAAAAAGTCACAGGAGTTGTACTACCTACTATGCTGATTAAATGACAAGTTTGTAATTTATACAAGTGCCCTATTGCCATGGGAAGGCAATCATATAACTCCGTTTTCAAACTCAAGGGTGTTTTGAAACATGCTGCATGATCTCTAGCTGGGCTGAAAGCTAAGATTAAATTGAAAGGATAGCATGTAGATTTTAGAACATGGTGTTGACATTTACTGACCAATCAAATTTTGCAACTTCCCTGCATGACAGCAGATGTTGACCTTTCAAGCTTTCTTTATCTGCTTTCACTCATTACCTGCAGAAATTAACATTAACTCACTTCTTGCTCCTTGCTGCTATTAATGTCAGCTGGGAACTGAGAATCATGAATTCATTTATTACGCAGAGTGGAGACCCGGCAGCACAGAAGGGCTGCTCCTGGGAGCTGGTATTTTTGGAAGCTGCTTCAACTACCTTTGTGGTTGAGGGATAGCTGGGAGCTATGGTGTAGAAAATGTCACTGGGAGCAAGAGCTGAAAAAGACAGTGGAGGGCAGATTCAAGGAGAAACCTAGGGGCCAAATACTTGCAAATGGTATTGGATTCAGAGAGCTTAAAGTCTAAAATGAAACACTTAAAGCTATTCTAATGGAGCACAAAACTAGATGCAAGGTATCAATGTCTCTGACTTGTTAACTGAACTGTGAAAATGTAAGCCTGCATAATACACAGCTTGGTAAGAAGCTTCAGGGGTTACACTGCATTGCCTGAGGCACTCTGATATTATACTCTGAGGGTAACATTAACTTTGGTAGAGATGTCTTCTGTGATCTGACTAAGGTTTTGATATAATTTCAGCCAATCATGGAATCTTCTGCCTGAAAAGAAACTAGAAAAAAAAAAAGGGGACTATTTTCTGTTTTGTACTTCCACTTATGCTAAGAGAGGAAAACCTTCTTTTAGGTATCTACAGAAATATTGTCAGGAAAGACTAATGTCTTTGAAAGTGTTCCTGAAAGCATCAACAGTTTATATGCTATTTCTAGAACAACTTTCCAGTGCAATGAGTCACTATACTTCAAGTAGCTATGAGCTTCATGCATGCATATTTTAATCTTATAATAATATACTTCAAATATATATCTCATTAAATGGCAAACGTTTGCAAGTTATGTAAATTCCAAATAAACAAAGAAAACTTGCAGTCATAATTTTTCATGATGTAATTAGAAAATCGGGTATGAATGAAAAATGCTACATATTCATCAAAAAAGAAGACATTTTTTAACACTGCTTGGCCTTAAATTTCCAGAAAAAACAAATGTAACATCAGCCAAGAAAAGGGTGTGTTTTGTATTGCTTCCACCACTGATAATTATACTGATATTCATGCTGTAGTAAATGCAAATCTGATCTGTGGTCAAAAGACAGGGTCTGATGGCTCTTGGCTATTGACTGAAGTGTGGGTTTAGCCATGACCAATTGTGCAACTCTGTTGTAACCAAAATCAGCAGATTTTGTTCTTACCCAAGCCAGACCAAAGTCAGCAGATATATACTGTGACTCAAGGGTCCTTTTATCAGGGTGGGTGGAAATTCCACAAAAGCTGATATTAAAATGAACCTAAATGTTGAAGAAAGGTGTTCATAGTACACAGAGATGACATAAGAGCAACAAATAAATCAATAACTAGAATTTAATGATTCAGGCCATTGAAGTCTGATTGTTTAGGGCTTGATTAGTAATAGCTAATGTTTTTTGTCTTTTCTGTGCAATTCTACCAATATACCAGATCATAAATTCCTGCAGAAAATTGAAGTAATAGCGTTCATTATTTATCACTTACTGTTTGACCACTCTTGTCTTGAAAAGAAAGTGAAAAAGTCATATGCTACTGTCCATGTTTATGATGCCAGCTAATAATACACTGCTAAAAGAGTATAGTGGAGTTTTTTTACCAGTTTAGTATGAAACATAAAAGATTAAAGCACAATTAAAAACCTGTATTAATTTAAACAAATGGTATGAGAGACACTCTAGAATTTTCAAGTTTTAGTAAGTCTGCAGTCAAACTGTCATCAGATGCTACAATGCAGTTTACAGCGTATATACGTCATTTACTGTTGATTATACTTATAATAGTAGTATATCTTATATGGCACTTTATTATGAAGCTGGCAACCTGTTTTGGCTGTCTGGACCTGTTAGAGTAAAAATTTAAATCAAATCCAGATTTAAAATGTTTAAAAAATATAACCAGACCATATGTCTGTTTCTCTGACTAACCTTTATTTTATGCTATTGAGAAAAATTTCACTGAACTGTTTTTTAGATTTTTATATGTTTTAGCTCTCATTTTTTTTTGTTTTTTTTGTTTTTTAGAGGCAATGAGAGGGTAACAGCACTGGAGAGTGCAGAAGATTAGCAGATGCATAACTGTTTGTCGTGGTTTAAACCCAGTCAGGTAATTCGTTCACTCACTTCCCCCCCTTTCTTGCCCTCCCCCTGCTCCCGGAGGGACCGAGAGGAGAATCGAAAAGAATGCAACTCCCACGGGTTGAGATAAGAACAGTTTAGTAACTAAGGTATAACACAGATCACTACTGCTACCATCAATGATAATAATGATAAAGGAAATAACAAGGGAAGAGAATACAACACCTCAGCACCAGCTGACCAATAACTTGCCCCCCTCAGCCCGACCAAGCTCCGACCCATACCTCCTCCAACCCTGCAGTCTCCCAGCCCTTCCGGCTCACTCCCAGTTACATCCTGGGCATGACGTGCTGTGGTATGGAATACCTCTTTGGTCAGTTTGTGTCAGGTGTCCTGTCTCTGCTTCCTCCTGGCTTCCCCTCCTCCCTGGCAGAGCATGAGGCTCACAAAGTCCTTGGCCAAACCAAAACATCGCTATCAGTTCTGCTCCCAGGCCGAAAGTCAAAACACTGCACTGCACCAGCTACCAAGAAGGGGAAAAATGACTGCTACTGCTGAACCCAGGACACTGTTACATAGCCTAAGAATAAGGAAGGAAAAGAAGTTGTTTTCACTTCCAAGCTGATTAAAGCTATGTTAAATTTCATGAAATTATCAAATTTGTGATTTTTACTTGTTTTGGAAAACAGAATGAGATATAAGGACAAGATCTGGAAATAACCATGCATGACATTTACCTCTCTTCCCTGCCTGACAAAATAATCACATCCTTAAATTTGAGTTCATACAAAAAAAAAAAAAATCTTATAAAAACATGGCACCTGTATGGCATTATTCATCACATATAAACACATTTAAGTTACCCAGAAGTTAATTAAAGCACTGCTTTTTCATGTACTATTCACATAGGATTAAAGATGAAGAAAAGATTTAACATGGCATGAGAAAATAAATCCAAGAGCAGAAGACAAGTTTGTTAAAATTAGTATGTAGTGATTATTTCATTTTTTTTGTATCCTTCATAACATTTAATGAAACAATATTTAGAAAAATAATGAACATCTGTGAAATAGTCTTGCAATCTATTTATCAAGACAGATGTCATTCCCGTATGAGTTTATAAATTATTTCATTAAAAAAAATAAAAGTATAGCAATAAAAATACTTGGGAGTCCTTAGTGATGTGCAATAGGTTTCTGTTTCTTCTGTGTCAACAGTATCTTGATGACTACACAAGAAAAGGAGGGAATAATTGCATTCCTGGCCAACACGAAATAGAGCCAAACCACTCCTGCTCCATGAGTCAATGACCTCATCAATAGATTTAGGTTGCCCAGAGGGACACATCCTATCACCATCTCAGGAAATGTTATTTGTAAATTAATTGTTGGGTTGGTAAAACTTTCCCTTCTAGTTCTTGCAATAAAAGCCAGGAAGGTATTTATCTTAGAAGAAACAGTGACAATACTTGAATATAACTATTTTATAGCAGTAACTTATTTTCTAATAAAGTAAACATTGCCTTTAATGTTTTTTATTGTTCCAGATATTTTTCTTTTGTCTACCTTTTGATTATAAAGGTTCAGACTGAGACTAAACTGTGAAAGTGAAACATTTGCACTATTTCTACATTACTTTCATGGAATTCATTGTAATTCCTTTATCACTGTTGTTCTTCTGCCTCACTTTCCTGTGAATATTTTAGTTGTCTATATATTCAGGAGTTAAAGAATCTAACTCTCACATAAGCAAAATCTTCAAAGGAGCACAATTTCTGGACATCTGTTTCCTTATTCCCAGAAAAGACAGCAAATATGGACATTATCAAAAGACATTTTAACCAAAAAAGCAGGCCTTTTTGATTTCTGTTTATCAGTTTTTACCTTTGTGAAACAGGACTATTGACAAAACTCTTTTCTAGAGCTCTTTGTGATCTGAAGGTAGAAAGTTTTACATAAAGGGCATTTATTGCTTAACTTTAATAGCAAAATAATTTAATATGGAACATAGTCATATTTATTTATTCTGCTCTCATAGTGAGCAGACTTTGGCCTCTTCAGGAACCTGCTTAGTAAGGTTCCATGGAATATAGCCCTAGAGGGCAGGGGGGCCCAAGACTGTTGGTTGATATTGAAGGATCACCTTCTACAAACTCAGGAGTGTTGCATCCCAACTAGAAGAAAGTGCAGAAGGAGGACCAGGAGACCTCCTAGGATGGATAAGGAGCTGCTGAGGAAACTTTGAAGAAGAAAGGAGGCTTATAAAAGGTGGAAGCAAGGACAGATGGCCTGGGAAGAATACAGGGATGTTGTTCAGAAAGCTAGGAACCAGGTTAGGAAAGCTAAGGCCCAGTTAGAATTAGACTTGGCTAGGGATGTTAAAGATAACAGGAAGGGACTCTATAGTTACATTGCAAGTAAAAGACAGACCAGGGACAATGTGGGCCCTCTCCCGATGCTATCGGGAGAACTGGCTACACAGGATTTGGAGAAGGCTGAGGTTCTGAATGACTTCTTTGTCTCAGTCTTCACTGGCAAAGGCTCTGACCAAACCACCCAAGTCTTGGAAGGCAGATGAAAGGACTGTGAGAATGAAGACCTTAGGCCCACTGCAGGAGAGGATCTGGTTTGAGACCATCTTAAGAACCTGAAAATACACAAGTCCATGGGACCTGATGAAATCCATCCGTGGGACCTGAAGGAGCTGGCAAATGAAGTTGCTAAGCCACTCACCATCATATTTGAAAAATTATGGTAGTCAGGTTAAGTTCCCGATGACTGGAAAAAGGGAAATATAACCTCCATTTTCAAGAAGGGGAAAATGGATGACCCAGGGAACTACAGATCAGTCAGTCTCACCTCTGTGCCTGGCAAAATCTTGGAGCAGATTCTCCTGGAAAGCATGCTAAGGCACATGAAAATCAACAAGGTGCTTGGTGACAGCCAGCATGGCTTCACTAAGGGGAAATCCTGCCTGACCAATTTGGTGGCCTTCTATGATGGGGCTACAGAACTGATGGACAGGGGTAGAGCAGTTGATGTCATCTACCTGGACTTGTACAAAACATTTGACTCTGTCCCACATGACATCCTTGTCTCTAAATTGGAGAGACATCAATTTGCTAGGTGGACCACTCGGTGGATAAAGAACTGACTGGATGGCTGCACACAAAGAGTTATGGTCAGTGGCTCAATGTCCAGCTGGAGACCAGTAATGAGTGGTGTCCCTCAGGGATCGCTGTTGGAACAGGTCTTGTTGGAACATCTTTGTTGGTGACATGGACAATGGGATTGAGTGTGCCCTCAGCAAGTTTGTTGATGACACCAAGCTGTGTGGTTCAGTTGATGCTCTGGAGGAAAGGAATGTCATCCTTGACACGCTTGTGAGGTGGGCTGATGCCAACCTCATGAAGTTTAACCATGCCAAGTTCAAGGTCCTACACCTGGGTTGGAGCAATCCCAGGCACAGCTCCAGGCTGGGCACAGAAGATTCAGAGCAGCCCTGTGGGGAAGGACTTGGTGGTATTGGTTGAAGAGAAACTTAACATGAGCTTGCTTCAGTGTGTGCTCACAGCCCAAAAACCAACCATATCCTGGGCTGCATCAAAAGGAGCGTGACCAGCAGGTCGAAGGAGGTGATCCTGCCACTCTACTCTGCTCTTGTGAGACCTCACTTGGAGTACTGTGTGCAGTTCTGGTGTCCTCAACATACAAAGGACATGGAACTGTTGGAACAAGTCCAGAGGAGGCCCAAGAGGATGATCAGGGGACTGGAGCACCAACCGTATGAAGGCAGGCTGAGAAAGTTGTGGCTGTTCAGCCTGGAGAAGAGAAGGCTGCATGGAGACCTCATAGCATCCTTCCCGTATTTGAAGGGGGGCTATAGGGGTGCTGGGGATGGACTCTTCTTTAGGGACTGTAGTGATAGACCAAGGGGTAATGGGTTAGAAGTTAAACAGAGGAAGTTTAGATTGGATATAAGGAAGAAGTTCTTTACTGTTTGGGTATTGAGGCACTGGAATGGGTTGCCCAAGGAAGTTGTGAGTGCTCCATCCCTGGTGGCGCTGAAGGCCAAGCTGGACAGAGCCTTGGGTGACATGGTTTAGTGTGAGGTGTCCCTGCCCATGGCATGGGGTTTGGAACTAGATGATCTTTAATCTCCTTTCCAACCCTAAGTATTCTATGGTTCTATTATTCTATGCTTGAATTGATTCCTAAATGTCATTGCCAGGCTTACAAATATGTAACTGAATGCTAACTATGGTCTAATAGGTCTAGCAAAGGAAGGGCTCCATCATAGTGGGAGAAATGTTCTGAAAACGTCCTAGTTGCAGCTATCAAAAAGAGAAATATTAAGGTGAAAAAAGGTGTAGTGTCTACGAAGGGTGTTACCTCTGGTTTTAAAATGTCCCAGAGTTTCCTTTTTGGGTTCTTGCATTATTTCTAAGCATGATCATACGGCTTAATTCTGATGATGAAGTCAGATCAACGGAGCAGTTTGTCTTAGTCAATGAGAAATGGGTTAGAGACCAGTTGAGCAATCTGGACATCCATAAATCCATGGGTCCAGATGGGATGCACCCGTGGGTGCTGAAGGAACTGGCGGAAGTCATTGCTAGACCACTCTCCATCATCTTTACCAAGTCTTGGGAAACGGGGAGGTGCCTGAGGACTGGAGGAAAGCAAATGTCACTCCAGTCTTCAGAAAGGGCAAGAAGGAGGACCCGGGTAACTATAGACCGGTCAGCCTCACCTCCATCCCTGGGAAAGTGATGGAACACCTTATCCTTGGTGCCATCTTAAGGCATATCAAGGATAAGAGGGTTATGAGGGGCAGTCAACATGGCTTCACCAAGGGAAAGTCATGCTTGACCAATCTCATAGCCTTTTATGAGGAAATAACACGGTGGATGGATGATGGCAGAGCGGTGGATGTGGTCTACCTTGACTTCAACAAAGCATTTGACACAGTCTCCCACAGCATCCTCACAGCTAAATTGAGGAAGTGTGGTCTGGATCAGGTAGTGAGGTGGACTGCGAACTGGCTGAAGGAGAGAAGCCAGAGAGTTGTAGTCTATGGGGCAAAGTCTAGTTGGAGGCCTGTAACTAGTGGAGTGCCTCAAGGGTCAGTACTGGGACCGGTATTATTTAATATATTCATCAACGATTTAGATGAGGGAATTGAGTGTACTATCAGCAAGTTTGCTGATGACACTAAGCTGGGAGGAGTGGCTGACACGCCAGAAGGCTGTGCTGCCATCCAGCGAGACCTGGACAGGCTGGAGAGTTGGGCAGGGAATAACTTGATGAAATATAACAAGGGAAAGTGTAGAGTCCTGCATCTGGGCAGGAACAACCCCAGGTTCCAGTATAGGTTGGGGAACGACCTGTTAGAGAGCAGTGTAGGGGAGAGGGACCTGGGGGTCCTAGTGGACGACAGGATGACCATGAGCCAACACTGTGCCTTTGTGGCCAAGTAGGCCAATGTCATCCTGGGGTGTATTAGAAGGGGGGTGGTTAGTAGGTCGAGAGAGGTCCTCCTTCCCCTCTACTCTGCCCTGGTGAGACTGCATCTGGAATATTGTGTCCAGTTCTGGGTCCCTCAGTTCAAGAAGGACAGGGACCTGCTGGAGAGAGTCCAGCGCAGAAGAAACTTCTTCTCAGTGAGGGTGACAGAACACTGGAACAGGCTGCCCAGGGAGGTTGTGGAGTCTCCTTCCCTGGAGACATTCAAAACTCGCCTGGACACATTCCTGTGTAACATTATCTAGGTGTTCCTGCTCCGGCAGGCGGATTGGACTGGATGATCTTTCAAAGTCCCTTCCAATCTCTAGCATACTGTGATACTGTAACAGGGGTAAGATGTTTGTTCATATCATGTTTCAAATCACCTCATTTAGGTGAGGACAGTAATTTGTGTTCCTACCATGATTTTTTATGCATTTAACAAGACCATATCACTGAATGAAATATTTACAGATTACATAAATAGAACTCATATTTCCTTTCTGGAGACGTGGACATGAAATGACACAATTGGACATGAGTGAGCTTCTTCAGAAGAATTGAGGATTGCCCCAACCTCTAAACTGCTATTTTCTGATAATAATAAAGATGTGAGTTTGCAGTTCCTCAGATGGAAGCTACAAAACTTTCTCACTAATTTGTACATTGTTGTAATTGCTGCCTTGTGATACAAGATCTGAGTGATAGCTGTTTTATGTTTGCTTGTGGTTTTTAAGGGATGATCTGTCTTCAGATTTGTGACATTAGAGGTGTGTACTCTCCATCGCTCTGGACAGCTAACACAGATTCATGCGTATAGATTCATTCCACATCACCAAAGTGCTTAAATTAATGCCCTCAATAGAATAAAAAGTCAATAGAATAAAATCCCTTCTAAAGTCAGTGTTCTTGATCTGCCTTCTTTCGCTACTAACTGATGATGAAGGCAACTAGGTTTCTAACATAAATTAGATGCTGCATTTTAAAAGATGAATTAAAAAAAAAAAAAGAATACGAGCTTTGAGATGGAGTTTGAATCAAGTTTCTAGATAAGGCAGTTCACATGTCTCTGGATTTGACTTGTCCTTTTAATTAGTATTAGCCTGTTCACGTGGATTTTTTTTTGCAGAGTTACATTTAGCACTGCCAGCTTCAGAGGCATACCAAGGAAACTGGAAATCTGAAATGTGGTTTAGAAAAATTTTGTCTGCAGAGAATGAAAGGATAACTAAATTGATAGAAATTATTAGAAACTACTGTTAGAATCGCTAGAGATGTGTCGAAAGTGACAGGAGCTTGGAAAAATAAAAGTTTGACTACTATGTGCACATCCATAGAATCAGTTCATATAGTACTGCAAATTGGAAGGGACCGAAGAGAATTATTTAGTCAAACTCCTTGAAGCTGAAAACACTCTCATATGATGATTATGCTAGGGAAGACTGGAAAGGTTTGAAAACATTGTCCTTTCAGACACAAATCATCGACCAGACAGAGGCTTTAAATACTAGAATAGGGGAAAATAGAGAGCAGTTACTTGGGTATTTTATCCTGGAAAGTGTCAGAGATTCACAGAATGGTGTAGGTTGGAAGACACCTTTGGAGGTCCTCTTGTCCAATGCACCTGACCAAGACAGGTCAGTTAGAGCAGGCTGCCCAGGACCATGTCCATATGAATTTTGAATATCTCAAATATTTTGCAAATATTGCTATTTAATTACTGTTTTCTTTGGTTAGGAATGATATAGAGAGCTTTTCATTCAGACCTTTGTCGTGAGATCTGGTTGAAATTGTTAAATGTGTTAGATATCATACAAAGGTTGAAATAAGCTTCTAAACAACAAGTGGCTTTGGTAAAACAGTGTTGTGTGGTTATATTTGAGTTTGAATACTTTGTATAAATGAGTCAAAGGAAGTATTTGAAAATATTTCAGAACACAATTTTTGTTGGTTTTCAGTTCTCTGTATTGTTATTCCACTTTCCAATTACTCCTTTTCTGAGGCAGTACTTTTAATTTTCATTAAACTTATAATTTCAAATAAATTCAAATCATATGTTACATGTTACAAGAGATGAAGGGTTGTTCTTCAATATGCAGTTACTCTTTGGTAGAGCATGAGACAGGTTCAACAAAAGAAACCAAGACACTCTCAGTGGAGCTTACACAGGTCCAGCAGGTTCATTGCAGGAAGCCAGCAAATCCTTACAGAACTGAAAGTTTGTTCATATCTCCTACAATCAGCAACTACATCTTGAGATCACTGTCATTCAGTGCTTGACTTTACTGATAAATAACAGTGCCCATGTTAAATACAAATTGTTTTCGTGCCTCCATTTCTATGCTGATGAAGTCACAGGAAAATGTACATTCCTACTTGTAAATCTGACAAATTATCAAATGGTCAATAATATTGTAGCTTTGCTGCTGAATATTTAATAAAAATAAAATATTTTCTTACTTCTACTGCTAGCCTGTTCTAAGGACAATCTAGTTGAGCATAATTAAGAATGAACAATGATCTCCCATTCTTTTTGTATAAGTTGTTTAACTACTGAATTTCATTTACAAAACCAAACTCTTAATTTACATTTGTATGTTGGGGCATAATTTGATTTACCATTTCTCCTGTTTTCCACCAAATGTGCTAATGACATGTATAAAATTGATGAATACATATTCAAAAAGCCAAAGAACAGATCTGAAGAATCTCTATTTGGCTGCAGCATGCAAGGCATATCTATCTCTGTTAGAAAAATGTCATTTCCCATATGAGCTGTGCTAATGTAATACTTGTCATCCTAAGATGCTTTTTGCTGTGCAGTTGGTCAGCCTATTGCATCAGCAAACTTTCTCTATAACCATCAAAAGACCAGCCTATGCCATTGCATTTTCAGAGCTCTCATCATTCAATCAAGCTAAAAATACCAAAAAAAGCAGTTTTTCTTGCAATATTACAACACCCCTGCTTCTGCCCCAGATGGAGATTAAATTAAAGTGTGATTTCAAAAATGGCAAAGAAAATGTGTGACAGACAGAAATGACAAGGCTTTGTCTACAGCTGGTGATACAATAAAGTGAAATGTCTTCCCATTGTCCCTGAGCAATATGTGTAGGGTTAGCTATACTGTAATATATGAATATATTTGTTGAGCTCATTTGGACCATCAGCAGAGAAGACTCACATCATAGAATCATAGAATAGTTAGGGTTGGAAAGGACCTTAAGATCATGTAGTTCCAAACCTCCTGCCGTGGGCAGGGACACCTAAATCATATCACCCAAGGCCTCGTCCAACCTGGTCTTGAACACTGCCAGGGATGGAGCATTCACAACCTCCCTGGACAACCCATTCCAGTGCCTCACCACCCTAACAGGAAAGAATTTACTCCTTATATCTAATCTAAACTTTCCCCGTTTACGTTTTAACCTGTTACCCCTTGTCCTATCACTACAGTCGCTAATGAAGAGTCCATCCCCAGCATCCCTATAGGCCCCCTTCAGATACTGGAAGGCTGCTATGAGGTCTCCACGCAGCCTTCTCTTCTCCAGGCTGAACAGCCACAACTTCCGCAGCCTGTCTTCATATGGGAGGTGCTTCAGTCCCCTGATCATCCTCGTGGCCCTTCTCTGGACTTGTTGCAAGAGTTCCATGTCCTTTTTATGTTGAGGACACCAGAACTGCACACAATACTCCAAGTGAGGTCTCACAAGAGCAGAGTAGAGTGGCAGGATCACCTCCTTCGACCTGCTGGTCACGCTCCTTTTGATGCAGCCCAGGATACAGATGGCTTTCTGGGCTTCAAGTGCATGCTGCCGGCCTGTGTTCCTTTTCTCATCAACCAACACCCCCAAGTCCTTCTCCACAGGGCTGCTCTGAATCTCTTCTCTGACCAACCTGTAGCTGTGCCTGGGATTGCTCTGACCCAGGTGTAAGACCTTGCACTTGTCATGGTTAAACTTCATGAGGTTGGCATCTGCCCACCTCACAAGCATGTCCAGTTTCCTCTGGATGGCATTCCTTCCCTCCAGGGTATCAACTGAACCACACCGCTTGGTGTCATCGGCAACACATGTCATCTGCACATGTGTATTATTCTTTCAAACTGTGAGACAACTGTGCGTGTGTTTATTTTTTTCCCGCTATGATTCTGACATCTGTGAATCTAAGAGACCAAATGTAGGAGTATAAAAATGAGTTGGTCATCTAGACTGCAATGTTACTACCCCAGGCAAGTGTTTTGCCTTTTCAGTTTAAAAGAACATAATACTGTACTAATAAAGTTCCAGATTTATGGAATTAAACTCCTTCAGTAAAGTTCCAATCATATATCAGGGGAAAAAAAAACATGGCGAAAGAAGTTAGAGATTAGAACAAGTATCCTGTCTATAGAGATATTAAGAAATCAACTGGACAATGCCCTGAACAACCTGACCCACTTTTAACCTGCTCTGAGTTGGGGGTTGGAGAAGAAGACCTGAGGCCTCTTACAGCCTCAATTATTTATTATGTGAGTCTATGGTTCCATGAAGGTAGAGTACATAAAGCTATTGGTTTGTAGTTATTGACAGCACTAATACTACTGCTACTTAAATAATAATGTCAGACAAGATATATAGGAAATATTTCTTGATGATGCCTTGTGAGATAAGTCAGAACATCATTCTATTTGTGAGAAGTTTTCTGCTGTTGTCTTGGTACTAAAGGTACCTAAAGGTAAGTAAACTTAAAGATGCCACCCCTCTGTAAATATGGTAATATGAAAATGCCTAAGAATTACATTTGTTCTTCCTCTGAACCATTGCCTTGCATTTTACCTTCAAGAAAAAAAATTAAATCGTTTGCCAAAATTTTCTCAACTAACAGTCAGCTAATTCCCTTCAGTACATTTCTATCTTTCAATGTTTGACTTCCCATCCATTCAGTCCTACCAGGATCCCCCTAAACAAATGAAAGAGATCAAAAGCCAATTGTTTTTTTGCTGTTATTCTAGGCATTTATGTATAAATATAACTAATTTTTCAAACAACTTTCACATAACCAAACAAAATACTGACCTTAGACTATCACAGTAAGACATATAGAGTTACAGTAATCCAACTCATAATGCTGACTTATGTAGACAATTGTGTATGGACTGTTACTTAAGGATGAAATGAAAGGACTAAAAAAGTCTGGTTTCACTATTTAAGAGTTATTTGTGTTCTATGTAAGTACCTTTTTGACTTCATAGATCTCCGGTGTAAAGTGAAAACATGGCTGTTAAAACTCTGGATAATTGCTGAGAGGGTTAAAAACACTGATGGGGTGATTGTTACCAACCATCTTCTCAATTGGTTCAGAGGATAAAGGCTAAAAGCCAGAGAACTTCTGATGTTTGTTTATGGAAAGCCTCATCTGCATGAAGGATCCAGACATCCACCAAGTCAACAGAGTGTAGTGCAAGCAAGCTGGAACATTCTGTGCTTTGTTAGTGATAATTTCCTAATATAAATCCTAGAAGAGTCAGGCAGCCCAAGTGGCTGGCTAACATTAGCCAGCTGAAGCTAACATTAAAAAGGCTAACATTATACCCATACTCCATAACGCATTCAGTTCTCTAGCTTAAAGGCTAAATGAACAGTTTGAGCAAATAAATGTGCACTGTTTGTCTTTCTCTGTAGCAAAGAGTTAATATGAAAAATAACCTTTTATTTTGATTTTTTTTTCCTCATGAAGATAAATTTTGCCTTCATTTCTACTTCCTCATTTTCTATTTCAAACATCTTATTTTAAATTGAAAACAGTTGTATCTCACTACAATGGCAGGCATCTTGAGTTGGGTCATTTGACCCCTGGATGCAAGCAATCTGTACATGCGCTACTTTTTCCTAAAGATTCTATGTTACTGCCCTTCCATGCTCTTAGAACTGTGTATGTCCTGGCAGCAGTTTTCAGTGCAATGTCCACTCCCATGAAACATCAGGGCATCCTGCCAGTTTTGTGCTAGATGAAGATATTTCACAGATGTACAGTATCTTCTTGCATAGTCTTTTGAAAACAATTTTTGCTCTGCAGGCTGTTTCTTTGAATTACATTATACCAGGCTAAGTGTAAAGAATTGATTTCAGGTCTAGTCTCCTGTATCTTAGTTAAGTGCAGCAGGGCTAGATTTTGTTGAGTTTCATCAAAGCTAATTCCTGCTGCACTCATTCTTCTTCACACCCTACTATATGAAACATGTAAGGAACGTGGAGGAACCTTGTGAAATTCTAGTCCTTGAACTTCCCAGCTGAGTAAACTACAGAAGTTACAGACTGTTTCAGGTTTCACATAGTAAAGTCTAAAGTAGTCCCCTGCCATTCCTGCACTGAACTCTGTGTGGTTTTAAGAATGAGCTCACAACACTAGTTGAATCACTGCTGTTAATAAAAAATTGATATATGGGATATGTGTTGTATCAAATTTTAGCCCTATGTAGGAGATCTTGATGAAAGAAAGAATACTCCTTGCTCTATTTCATTTCATGAATGGTGGAGGAATAGTGTAGCAATTATTAATACTTGGTGTATGCTGGTAAAGCTCAGACATGAGACAATATCTTCAGAGCATTTTACCCATCTGTTGAAAGCTTTTTTAATTTTATGAATAATAATAAAAAAACCATAACCAGCACCACCAACAAAAAATCCCCAAAGCAAGCCATAAATAGGCACATTACAAAGATTTCTTTAGAAATGAGAATCCGAATTCTTATTAAACACCTTCTTCCCATAACTTCTTTTGCTCTTTCTCCTACAGCATGTCACACACAGAAATATAAGCATTCACTTATAAAAATATAAACAAGAGGAAGGAGAATAATGTTGGTTACTTTCGCAAATTGTACAGCTAGAACAGTTGTAGACTGATCCTCAAATCTGTATCAAGATTCAACCAGGTTTCAATGCCTACTGCAGAATCCTCTGCATCTGTTCAGAATCAAATAAGAAAAAGAAGAGTGTGTAAATTAAGTGGTTCCCAAACTTTCCACGTTCCAGAGGCCCAAATCCATGTTTTAAAGGTCTCAGAAAATCACATAGGCACTCTCTGAATATTATACAAGGAAATACACAGGAAACATCTGCTAAAATAAGTATACCTCTTGACCAGTCTTAAACTTTATTTTGGTATCAAGGAATTATGGTGCCAAATAGCATTAATTGTAACTTGCGGTAGGAAATGAGATGGCAGATAAGATTTGAGAGAAAATAAAAGATCTAGCTAACCACAAAGAGAAAAATAATCTTAGAAAGGAAATATTATTAATTTGGTTGTGAGAGACATTTTCAAACACTAGGTGTATTTTCATAATTGGATGCAGTGAAAAAGTTAATTTGTAGCTAACTTTTCTGCAAAACTATGATCTTTCCTCCCAAAAATAAGTAGAAGCATGTTAAAGCTTTCCTTATACATGTGTTTTCAGAAATGTTAACTTATGACTCTCTATCTTTCCATGACTCCACCTGCGGTGGAGAGGAAGACTGGATAGTTTGTAGACATTAAAGGCATTGACTCATATAGAATGAATTTATCTGGGACAGCTGAAACAGTTTCCATTACTGCAGTCAGCCTTCCTGTCTCCTGCCAGGCATGTAAATGTAAAATATATTAGAGTTAGAGCTGGTTTGTGTTAACAGTCTGTAAACTATGATGGTTTATCAGCAGCCATGCTTTTCACAGCCTGCTCAGACATCCCTGCTGTAGGAGTGTAAATTTATGGCAGAGAAGTGGGATGAAGAATTGGGATGGTAACCACTGTATCTAGACAAATTTAAACCAATGCTATAAATGGCTCAGCATCTGCAGCAAGAACAGAACATCTCCTAAACTTCATTTTAACTGTCATGTTCATTTCAGAAAACACATACGATATCTGGTTTTCCCTGGACAAAGCAGGAATAGCTGATTTTAGCAAAATTGCAATGCATGCTTTAGTTTATTTTTCTTGAAACTTATAGCATGCAAGTTTAGTTAGGGCCACTGACTTTCTCCTGTTATGTTTTTCTTTTTCCTTTCCCAACATTTGAATTTCATTTCAATTAATTTAATTTCAACTCCATTCCAAATATATAACTACTGGAAAGCAAATCTTCATAAACTGTTAACAGACACCTGTGAGAAAATTAAATAACAAACCAGTAACTAGCAACATAACAAAAAAAGTCAGTGTTCAGGGAATATAGGTGTAGGAAAATACAGAAATACCTGGGTTCTATATTGAGGAGTGTTCCTTCCTGAGAAAAAACTGGTGTTTCCAGCATAACATATAGAAGCTGTTTAATCTGTTTTCTCAGAACAACTTTGAAGATTTAAAAAAAAAAAGGCAACTGGATGTTCAGATCTCCATAATAAAAGGTTAAGCAGTATAATTTTTGGAACCTTTGAATATAATGAATGATGCACAAAATATACTTGTCAAAACTAGTACATCACTATTTTTGACTGACAAAACAGCATAGCTATCTGTACATATTAATGTATTTTAAGGAAGTTAGTAAGAAAACAAGGTGAACTTTTTGTTATTTTGTTTAATATAAAGTAAAACAACCTGACAAAAACATACTTATGTCCTAAGAATGACACACAATTCTACTGACAGCATTAGAATATATAGGCACGTATGTAAATTGCATGCTGTATCTGTTACTTTCAGGAGGTAGTGAGTTACCCCACTATAAGACCTTTTAAAATTCATGTTGTGATATCCATATGGAATGCTAAATTAATAACAATTATTATGATTTGAAGAAACTTCTAGACTTACATTAGTAATAATGATAGATTTTGTGTCTTTTTAGATAGGTTTGACAAACTTGCTTGAATTCAATCTGCAGTTACAAGGAAAATTGCTTTGAAAATCAAATCAGCTAGCTACATTAATATTTATAATGTTAATTCATTTATTTGTTCAAACAGAATGCGTGATACCCATAAAAACACAAGTAACTGAAAAAAGGGTCTGATTTACCTTATTTAAGAGATGAAAATAAATCTAATACTTGATATCTAGTATAAAAATCCATTTTTATATATGTCTGTACATTTTCAGCGAAAATCAAAGCAATACCTAGCAACTAAACACGCATCTAGGTAAACAAGAGAATATTAGACCATCACTGTATAAACAGAAGAGATATTTTGTTAAATCTCCTGACAGGATTCTTATGACTGTATAGATTGTTATTTTGCTTAATTTCTTTATTTCAAAGGTATACATAAAGCATATTTAAGGCTGACTGTTGCACAGCAGGCAGAGTCTGAGGACACAGATAGAGGTCCTCTTCCGGACAGAGTCTAGTGATTTACATGTTTACTCCCTGATAGTTAAGATTAGCTCCACTCTGAATACTTCCAAACTTTTTTGGCAATGTGAAAGCACCATATAGATTTTACAGAGGAAAAAGTTGATTATATGTCCTCTTGAAGAGATTCAGCATGTCTACTGGAGGGATTTCCTGCCTTAGCCACCCAGACTGCAACTGCACATCTCCACTCCTCTTAAGACAGTAGCTCTCCCTCAGATCTGCTAGGTGACCTGTTTGGTATGCGTACCCTTTGACCCACTTCAGTCTGAAACTGAGCGTTTGCAAAGCAGCTTAGTAGGTAAATTGGAAACATCCCAGTGGACATAGTGACAAGAAACTGACATGGAGAAAACTTTCACTGACACAGCTACAGTGGGAAAAGGATGTATGATCAAGCCCTGAATTTAAGGGAAAAAGTATTAAACCAAACAAAATCAGGTTTGCTTTATTCTTTCTGGGAAAGAGGCGACCTTCACTCAATGTGAAGCAAAGATAGAATGCAAAAATGAACTTTGCAACCATAAATTGAGAGTTTAGGATTTCACTTCAGTAACAGCAGATTCATAAGGCTTTAAAACCAGAAGATGCTGTAATACAATACAGTCTGATGTCCTGCAGAAAATGTATCTTGACTTGACAGTCATTAGTTGAGGAAAACGATACTGCAAAATTCTCATAGCACTTCAGAAGCTGTTTTGCACACTGTTGAAAATGGTCACTTGATTTTATGATGGGTCTAGGACACACACAAGTGAAAAAATTACTGGTTAAGTTCTTTGTCTCTTTTCAATAATGATTTACAATAGGAAGGTTAGGCATATTCTGAATTTAGATGTTTTCATCAAAAGCCTAATTTTGCAGGAAGTCCAAAATGTGCAAACATAGAATCAGAATAGTTAGGGTTGGAAAGGACCTGAAGATCATCTAGTTCCAACCCCCCTGCCATTTGCACTGTTCACATATAAAAATGAGCTTTCAACTGCTCTGCTGACGTTTTATCTTCAAAACACAGAGGTTAAAGCTGAATATTAACCTGCTTAATTGTGCATATTTTAGCTCTTATACCACATAGGATACTGTATGTGAAGTATCCTGCAGCTCAAAGACCTGCATAATACTGTGCACAATAAGGAAAGTTAATGACTCTAGAATTTCCTGGCATTTGCCAGACTGAAACAGACCTTTAATGTAGTGTTCATGCAGGTTTTGTTGTGTGAACGATAATGTTGTGGGAATTGGGTCTGAGCAAAAGAATTAGCCTTTTAGGATGTGCCAGGAATGTGTTTAGGATGATGACAAAACCAGGCAGAGTATCACTTTCTGCACAAAACACATCACTGAAGTCTCCTGATGTTAAACACTGGGCCCTTATTTCTCACTATGGACTGAACATCTGGAGTTCACTACTATCCTGGAAAATCTTGCAGTTCCACTTCACTTGGTCACAGCGTGAGTGATCAAAGCAGCACAGAAAATAAGCAGCCAACCATCAGCCTCAAACTTTTGATAAAGATGTGTTTTTTTTTTCTTTTTTTTCTTTTTTTTTTTCACATGTAAACCTGGTTTTAGCAAAACAAATTTTAACAAGTGGAAAAGTGTGGAGTTGACTAGCCACTGTTTTCAGTTCCTGGTGTCAGTGTAGAGGCCTAGACATATGCAAGCTGTTCTGTCTGAAGCATATGGCCTGGTGTGCTGCTTTTACACATCCAGCATATTTTGCATTTTTTACAACATGACATATGGGTTGTGTTTCATTTTATTTTAAAGTCTTGTATTCTAAGGAAATCTCTACCTTTGCTGTCACCCAAAACTGGGGGATGGGAAATGGGGTGAGCAAGACGAATTAGAAACTCCTATGGCTCCTTGGAAAAACAAGTCTGTTGTACCACTAAGCAATTAATAGACACTGTACTGCAACTGTTAATATAACTAAGGGCTGATCATTGCCCCTTACCAGGTGGTCTGTCACTGTGAGTATCATTTATCCTTTGGTTTCCTGAGTATGAGCAGTGCCCAATAACTGAACTGAAACAGTCTCCAGGTCATTAAAAAGCAGAATTGTATACTGCTAATGCAAATAATCTGAGTCTGAGCTTATAAAAATTGTCAGCTACTGCTGTGGTGGCAGATAGATGGACAGGCTTCCCATGATTTTCCACAGGACATGTGTTCCCAGGACATGACTGATCTTTAAGGCCTTTATAATATGAATATTAATAAAAAAGTAATAAAATTAATTCAGCAAATGATGACTATATTCTAATGAAACCACATTTAAAACACCTCTGGCTCTGTCACAGTTTAATACCAAATGTTATAATAACCTAGCTTTGCTGTGGCCTAACTACTGTCCACACAGTGAATCTGAACTATACAAGTTTCAGTGCTTAACCATTTAATTTCCCTGTCTCTAAAAGCAGGATTTAATAATAGAAAACCAATTTGAGATCATTACAGTCAAGTAAAACATCTCAAAAAATGCTTGCTAAGGCAGCTGGTAAGACTTGCAGATGGTTCACACAGAATTTAGGAGGTAGAAATCATTTTCAAAGTTGAGCATTATTAGCTGGTGTGAAGGACACAGTCCATTTGAAATCCATCAAATAGAATTCACCTCTCAGGCTCAGAAATTTGAACAAAGTTAGTGGGATATTTCTGCTCCTGCCTGAAAAGCTTGATTTTAAATATGGATACAGGAGGCTCATTTAAAAAACATTGAATTGTTTGAATATTTTTCAGCTCCAGTCAGTAGCACTTATGTGAAGGTTTAAGTAAGGGTCATTTTATAATCCTGTTAGACTTTTTCTCCTTTACCTCAGTATTAGCCTCTGTGGTTAAAAATCACAATCTTAATAGCAATCAATGGGTTAATTTCCATGTTGCACTGCTTGTCAAGTATGACACTGTGAATTCCTACGTTTTGAGAACTGTGAAGTGATGTTTGAAGAGGGTTTGTCACACTTAGGACATATAAGACAGCATTTTTAACAAGGAAGGAAACGTGAGTACTCTCATTATTATATTACTACATAATGAACCTGCAGCTTTAAATCACTGGTAAAGGTGTGCTTAAAGGAAAGAAAAAACAGATAGAAGGTTTTTTCGTTGTTGTTGGTTTTGTTTTTTTTTGGTATCACACTTTCCTCAGGATCTACATCCTGATTTCCTGCTTTATGCTACTTCTAATCAGCTGCACAATGGAAAACAGCTGAGAAATTAACTGCCAAAAGCTTGTATGTGTTGATCTTGTATAGGAAAATCTCCTTTTCATTTTTTTAACCAGCTTACTTCACAGTGAGTACCAGAAGCAAACTTGAGCCCTTTTACAGGTTTGAATTGGTCAATGGAAGGCTACTTAACAAAAAGCAGGTGTCATTCTTGAAAAGTATATCTGCTGCTAAGATATGTTAAATTGAATTATGTTTACTGGCTGTCTGCAGGTCTGTACGGATAAATATACAAAGGATGGCCTCTAAGCAGTATGACTTGAAATAGCACATCACTTTAGAATGTGGATTTTTGTACTATTGTTGAACTGAAGCTTTTTGAGGGACAGAGATAGGGAGACATATCACTTCTCTCTTTCGCAGTACACGTGTTCAGTCCTACTTTACCTGCCTAGCTGTGTCTGCTATTCTCATTAGCCATTTTATGGACTCATAATGCAAGGTGATTCTCCCCAAATGTTGCAAAGTCATGTACTGCCAGGAAGGAGTGAGTTCAGGAATATACTTCTACAATATAGTAGCTTGGAGCATGAAAGTCCCCTCAGGAAACTTAAGCAGCACTGTATAGAATTAATTTACTTATTTATTCATGCATCAACTTCTAGAGTAAAGCCTAACACCTATTCTGCTTCAGCACACCACATGATAGAATCAGAAATATATAAATAAGTGAAAAAAGTAGTCCTTATGAAAAAAAAAAGACAAAACCCTCAAACCCAAACCGTTGAATCTGTTACTTTTGAGCTTTGCCACTCATTTGAAAGGCTGCTCTTCTAGCAACATAAATCCATAAATGATTTTTTTTTATATATATATCACTCCTTGCAGATGCAATAGTGAAGTGCCAGTGTGCAATAGTCTGTGTGAGAAAGGCATCAAGATGTTGGAGAGGCTTTCTGAAATCTGACAAGCATTCTGAAGAAAGGTCACCCTTGACCTGTAAGATTCTGTTAAAGGCTATTTTCAAAGTCCAGCCAGGTTTTACTTGAAGATTTTTATGTAAATATGTATTGAATATATTAAAGCATGTAAAATTCTTATTGTGATAGTATGCAGATTTTATTAGTTTGTAACTTGGAAGGAAATGTGATCAAGAAGTATTTCTATCAGCATTTTAGATAACAGAAGAGGCAAAAAATTAGGGGTTTTGAAGAAGAAGGTTGGACTCTGAAGAAATACCTGAGAGAGGCAGGGAAATTAAAGAAAATGACTTAACAAGGTATTGAAAGCAGCAGTTCTATAACATGCATCATTGAAATAACATCTACCCTTCCTACACTGTTAAAAGTTCTACAGATATGATGTCTCACATAATAATAGATCAACTAAGCATTTCACGTTTCTGCTTGGAAATGGCAGATAGTTCCTATATCTTCTAAACCATAGAGTTATTTTTTTTTTAAACAGTTGTCTTTCAGCTGTTACAGTTCAGCAGCTCAAACATGGGATGAGAGGCGGAACCATAAAATAGAGTTGGACACTTTCTTTTCAGTGAATTAATACAAAATTTATGGGAAAATGGAATCTTATTTCAGGCTGTAACTCTTAATGAAACTAAGTTAAATACAGACAAAGCTGGCCAGAAAACAAACAAACAGAAGTTTGTAGGCTATTTATGATAGGAACGATTTAATTTCTCCAAATGTATGCTACCAAAATTTATTTCTACCCTTTTAAAGCACTGTAATTTTTCTTTTTTAAATAGCACTCAAGATTTTCCTCAGCAGAATGCAACTAACTAAATGTAGGGAAAAAAAACCAAATAAAAATTTTGTTTTCAAGTCAAATGAACAAGTTGATGCAAAAATTATCTGTTTATCTTGTTGAATTTGTGAGGCTGACGTTCTGAATGACTTCTTTGCCTCAGTCTTCACTGGCAAATGCTCTGACCAAACCACCCAAGTCTTGGAAGGCAGATGCAGGGACTGTGAGAATGAAGACCTTAGGCCCACTGTAGGAGAGGAACTGGTTTGAGACCATCTTAAAAAATCTGAACGTGCACAAGTCCATGGGTCCTAATGAGATCCATCCGCGGGTCCTGAAGGAGCTGGTGAATGAAGTTGCGAAGCCGCTGGCCATCATATTTGAGAAATCATGGCAGTCAGGTGAAGTTCCCGATGACTGGAAAAAGGGAAATATAACCCCCATTTTCAAGAAAGGGAAAATGGATGACCGGGGCATTACAGACCAGTCAGTCTCACCTCTGTGCCTGGCAAAATCTTGGAGCAGGTTCTCCTGGAAGGCATGCTAAGGCACATGAAAATCAACAAGGCGCTTGGTGACAGCCAGCATGGCTTCACTAAGGGGAAATCCTGCCTGACCAATTTGGTGTCCTTCTATGATGGGGCTACGGAACTGATGGACAGGGGTAGAGCAGTTGATGTCATCTATCTGGACTTGCACAAAACATTTGACTCTGTCCCACACAACATCCTTGTCTCTAAATTGGAGCAACATCAATTTGATGGCTGGACCAGTCAGTGAATAAAGAACTGGCTGGATGGCTGCACACAAAGAGTTGTGGTCAATGGCTCAATGTCCGGCTGGAGACCAGTAACGAGTGGCGTCCCTCAGGGATCAGTGTTGGGACCGGTCTCGTTTAACATCTTTGTCGCTGACATGGACAATGGGATTGAGTGCGCCCTCAGCAAGTTTGCCGATGACACCAAGCTGTGTGGTTCGGTTGATACCCTGGAGGGAAGGAATGCCATCCAGAGGGACCTTGACACACTTGTGAGGTGGGCTGATGCCAACCTCATGAAGTTTAACCATGACAAGTGCAAGGTCTTACACCTGGGTCAGAGCAATCCCAGGCACAGCTACAGGTTGGTCAGAGAAGAGATTCAGAGCAGCCCTGTGGAGAAGGACTTGGGGGTGTTGGTTGATGAGAAAATGAGCATGGGCCAGCAGTGTGCACTTGCAGCCCAGAAAGCCAGCCGTACCCTGGGCTGCATCAAAAGGAGCGTGACCAGCAGGTCGAAGGAGGTGATCCTGCCACTCTACTCTGCTCTTGTGAGACCTCACTTGGAGTATTGTGTGCAGTTGTGGTGTCCTCAGCATACAAAGGACATGGAACTGTTGCAACAAGTCCAGAGAAGGGCCACGAGGATGATCAGGGGACTGGAACACCTCCCATATGAAGACAGGCTGCGGAAGTTGTGGCTGTTCAGCCTGGAGAAGAGAAGGCTGCGTGGAGACCTCATAGCAGCCTTCCAGTATCTGAAGGGGGCCTATAGGGATGCTGGGGATGGACTCTTCATTAGCGACTGTAGTGATAGGACAAGGGGTAACAGGTTCAAATGTAAACAGGGAAAGTTTAGATTAGATATAAGGAGTAAATTCTTTCCTGTTAGGGTGGTGAGGCACTGGAATAAGTTGTCCAGGGAGGTTGTGAATGCTCCATCCCTGGCAGTGTTCAAGACCAGGTTGGACGAGGCCTTGGGTGATATGATTTAGGTGTCCCTGCCCACGGCAGGAGGTTTGGAACTACATGATCTTAAGGTCCTTTCCAACCCTAACTATTGTATGATTCTATGATTCTATAACTGTATGAAAAAAGACACATGCTCACAGGTAAATATATTATCATTTGCGTGTTAGAAAGAGCTGAAGAAAGCCCTTTGTGAAAGAAATTATGTGGTTGCACTTTGAAGAGTACAAATGAACATACAAAAAATAGTAATATCAAAATTTAATAGAATCGTGTATACAAACCTTTCAAACCTAATTTTGTCTCCTAAATTATCTGTAAGGAGGGATGTG
This sequence comes from Pezoporus wallicus, assembly GCF_028554395.1. NCBI lineage: Eukaryota > Metazoa > Chordata > Aves > Psittaciformes > Psittacidae > Pezoporus > Pezoporus wallicus. The sequence continues at coordinate 13,213 of NW_026641737.1, read as the reverse complement.
CTAGTTATTGTAGACAATATTGAAATTATATGAAATTAAGCCTTATTTAAGACTAGACTGTACCTTTTTTGCTAGGTCATTGTAATATCTAGCACAACAACAGAGTGCTCAGCAGTCTGCTGTTGGCACCATTCCAGGCCCTTCTTTCTCCTGCTCCAAACAATTTTGTCTTTCAAACAAATTGGAACAACATCAACAGGATAAGCTGAAAGAAGTTTGCAGATAATCTCTTGACATAGTTGTTAAGTAGCTCTATTAGTTGGCATGAATCATAAATTTAAAACTTTCCTGCCTACATATCAAAGGTTAATGTCTTAAGCATTGCTTTCATTCTTCACCCAAGAAAGATTCCAGACATAAATCCTGTTATTTCCCCCTTCAAGCAACACCAGGAGCAAAGCACTTGTCTCAGGCTTTCCTGATAATTTGGCAATTTTTTACCTCTGTATTACCCATGGTTGGCAATTTGGGCACTGACAGCATAGGACAGCTGTTTTCAGTTCCTCCTGTTGGCACCACAGACTACATGTATACTCATAAATTGAACATTCCCTGGACCATTCTGAGAACTGAGGCCAGCTGGAACAGAGCACCCCCCATCCATGTTATTGCAGTCTTTTCCCCTTCAACAAGGGTGACATCATCCAAAGTGTCTAACAGGACTAGTCCTTGGCCTTCTGTAAGTCCCAACTGTGCATGGCAATTGTCTGGGAGAATCGTAATTGACACAGAGCCAGAAGTGCACCAAAGAGTTTTTTTACAGATGATTATGTTTCAATGAGGGGAATGTTCCCTGCAGGATTTTAACATAAATTTAGTTCTATCGTTCTCCAGCAATAAATGCGAATTGCCAGGAAATTCTTCCTTAGCCCTATGTAACTATGCTCAGATTTACTACAGATTAGACTGTAAATATGGTGTTCCCAAAATCAATTGAGGTTGGTCATGAGAGAAACTTCTACTAAAACAAATCTGGTAAAATGACAAGCAATTGAAAACAAGGTCCTATATGTGTATTCAAACTAGTATTCAATTAAGAGACATGCTTCAGTTGTACATTTCCATGTATAAAACCCATTTTTTCTGAAAGACTCCATATCCAATCTACCAGAAAAATTTACACTTGCATTTTTGCACCTGCAACTTATAGCATGAATGCATATTTGGATATCTGTGACTGTGATGAGTTCATTGTTTATGAAAATTATGTCGTTGAGACTTACAAGTACTAAATTTTAATGTATTTCACTCCCCTCAAGACTGAGAGTTTCTGTGATTCATTAGTTTCAGCCAGCAGTGCAATTTCACAGCTTGTGCACAAAAATGGAAAATATTAATTAGCAATTTTCTCATTGTTTGTTTAAGAAAAAGCATTACAGACTACTTGAAGTCTGCTCCCACGTTTCCCTGTATTTACTCCAACGTGCAGAGGAAAATTGCTGGTAGTGTTAGAAAGTATTGAAAAGATTAAATATAGATATCTAGCCTTGGGGAGTGTAAATTAGCATGTTTTTAATTGATTGCAATATTCAGGGAAACATTCCTCAAAGGAAATTAATTTTAGAGCAGCATATTTTGACAAGCACATGTGCCAATTTAAAAATCTGTGATCAACTTAAAATAGGTTTTAAAGACAACAAAGAACTGTTTCTAATAGTATAAGGAACTAACACTGTCTTAAAAACATGTTTTATTAAGAACTGATTCACACAGTTTATAGAAATCCCTACAACCTTTTAACCTTTTTTTTTTTTTTAATATATAATTCTGAGGGGCAAATTTCAATCTCAGTTACACTGGTGTGAATTCCTTTGAAGATAGCAGAGTTGCCCCTAATATATACCAGTGTAATTGAGAACAGAATTGAGCACAGAAAAACCTGCTCTGAAAGAAAAACCCAATTGGCTTCAACGTGGGAACACTAAGGGACTTCTTGCTAGGCAGGCTAATCAATGGCACCTGAAGCACAGAGTGGAACTTTTAAATTTTCATTAGCATTACCTAGTTTTTTCATTCTCTCTCTTTTTTATTTCAGAAGTTTCTTCTCTAATTGACACAAGTGGATTTCCATCCATCTTTGCATGCTTAAATTAATCTCACACACAGCACATAGAGATGGGATGATGGTATGAACTAGCCAACTGTTACTTGGCAAAGCTGTTAACTTAGTTTGCTCTTATTTAATAAAAAGAACAAAACAATTCTCTAGAACTTATTCATTAACACAGAGGAGCAGCTGTCATGTTTTGTTTCTGAAAGAGTAAGGGCTTAAAAATAGATGAAGTGGTGTATCTACTCGAGCAACAGGAACTTTTCTGCAGTCTGGAGATAGATGTATGCTTCTCTAAATGCTACTTTGCTTGCCATTTCATGCTAACTGAGGTCTCTTATAGAATCATAAAGTCATAGAATGGTTAGGATTGGAAAGGACTGTAAGATTATCTAGTTCCCATCCCCTGCCATGGGCAGGGATGCCTCACCCTAGACTGTGTCACTCAAGACTCTGTCCAGCCTGGCCTTGAGCACTGCCAGGATCTGTTCCAGTGCCTCACCACCCTCACAGTAAAGAACTTCTTTCTTATATCTAACCTGAACTTTCCCTGTTTAAATTTGAACCTGTTGCCACTTGTCCTGTCACTACAATCCCTGATGAAGAGTTCCTCTCCAACATCCCTATAGCCCCCCTTCAGATACTGGAAGGCTGCTATGAGGTCTCCATTCAGCCTTCTCTTCTTCAGGCTGAACAGCCCCAACTTTCTCAGCCTGTCTTCATATGGGAGGTGCTCCAGTCCCCTGATCATCCTTGTGGCCCTCCTCTGGACTTGTTCCAACAGTTTCCTGTCCTTCTTATGTTGAGGACACCAGAACTGCACACAATACTCCAAGTGAGGTCTCACGAGAGCAGAGTAGATGTGGGGAATAAAGACAATAAGATTTGCATGAAAAAGAGTTTGGGAATGAGGTCTGAGGCCTTGGTGCCTGACAAGCCCTGAGATGATAAGTTGGAACATTGAAGAACAGGAAAGGTAAACAAGCAAGCCTTGGGAGGATGGGCCAAGATGTAGTTGTGGCTGGAATCTCAGTTGGATGCAAGAGGATGTGTGGGTTGTGAGAGGGTCTGCAACATTGTGATTGGACTATTTACCTGGAGAGTTTTACAGGGACCAATGAGATTGAACATTGTATGTATGTGCAGGTTGGGAAACTACCTAACAAGGGGATAAAAGGGCTTGGTGGTTATAAACGAAGATTTGAGTCTCTGCATCAACTTGAGTCTGTGTTGTTAAATGCCACAAGTAGAGGGGCAGGATCACCTCTTTTGACCTGCTGGTCATGCTCCTTTTGATGCAGCCCAGGGAACGACTGGCTTTCTGGCTGCAAGCGCACACTGCCGACTCATGTTCATTTTCTCATCAACCAACACCCCCAAGTCCTTCTCCACAGGGCTGCTCTGAATCCCTTCTCTGCCCAACCTGTAGCTGTGCCTGGGATTGCTCCGGCCCAGGTGTAGGACCTTGCACTTGGCATGGTTAAACTTCATGAGGTTGGCATCAGCCCACCTCACAAGCATGTCAAGTTTCCTCTGGATGGCATTCCTTCCATCCAGCATATAAACCAAACGGTTTAATGTTGTTTGCTAAACTCAATCCCACTGTCCATGTCACAGACAAAGATGTTGAACAAGATCTGTCCCAACACCAACGTCTCAGGGACACCACCCATTACCCATCTCTGCTTGGGCACTGAGCTGTTGACCACAACACAGTGGCGTGCAGCCATCCAGTCAATTCTTTATCCACATAGCGGTCCGTGCATCAAATTTATATCTCCCCAGTTTAGAGACAAGGATGTTATATGGGACAGTATCAAACACTTTGCACAAGGCCAGGTAGACAATGTCAACTGCTTTGCTCCTATCCATCAGTTCTTTAGCCCCATCATAAAAGGCCATCAAAATAGTCAGGCATAATTTGCCTGACCCTTTCTACCCCCTTTATTGGCTTGTACGAATCTCAGCTGAACATCCCTTGACATGTATGTTGGAGAAAGGTGGTGCTGTCTCACATTGTTTGTCTTAATACTTGCCAACATAAAGAATTCTGTTTGCAGTCAAGAAAGTCTAAACAAAGTCAGAGTCAATGTTATTTCTTGAAGTACTGAAATAAAAGTCCCACAAAAGCCCAAGAAATTAACCTGTCCCTCTGTCTTGGCCCTAGAAAACTGGAATATGAGAATGAATTGTTCACAAAGACAAGCAAAGAAACATATAGTAAAACAAAGTCTTACTTAATCTAATTTCCATGGAAACTTGTTTTTCCAGCTGCACAATCTGAACGTTCACTTAAATAATGTAAAATAATTCAAATCTTCCTCTGTATGATTTCATCAGTGCAACTACTGTGTTTTCTGTTCTCCATATTGAATCAAGTGGAGTTACACCATAGACGATATGGAATTTATTATATTTATTTTGTAAGAATAGCTGTATGAAGGATTAATCAACAAATACAATGTTCTTCATGCGCATGATCCTATAAAACTCAGTTTCCAATTTTCCTACAGAATAAACAAGCAATAGATACATGTTGACTTACAAAAATGAATAAAAAGTGTAGAGCTAGATAAACAATTTATACCAAGTCATGCATTTACATACTTCTTTCCTTCCTATATTTAAACAGTGCCCATAAACAAACAAATTTTATCATTTGTTCAAAAAAAAAAAAAAATTTACTAAGAGGTGGCAATACACCTAACATAAAGACACCAAGCACATCTTTTTCCTCATGAATATTTAATCTTTATTTGACACTGTCCCGCATGACATCTTTGTCTCTGATTTGAAGGGGCATGGATTTAATGGATGGACCACTTGGTGGATAAAGAATTGGCAGGATGGTCACACTCAGAGTTGTGGTCAATTTTCGAGCAAGTCCAGAGGAGGGCCATGAAGGTGAAGAGAGGGCTGGAGTACATCTTCTGTGAAGACAGGCTGAGAGAGTTGGGGTTGTTCATCCTGTGGGAGAGAAGGCTCCTAGGGGACCTTCTAACAGCCTTCCACTGCCTAAAGGGGCCTACAGGAAAACTAGTGAGCAGCTTTATTACAAGGGCATGTAGTGATAGAAAAAGTGGAATGCCTTTAAACTGAAAGAAGGTAGATTAAGATTAGCTAACAAAAAAAAAAATCTTATAGGGTGCCCAGAAAAGCTGTAAATACTCCACTGGAAGGAATGATTGGAAGACCAGGTTAGATGGGGCTTTAAGCTACCTAGTCTAATGGAAGGTATCCCTGCCCATGGCAGGTGGGTTGGAACTAGATGATCTTTAAGGTCTCTTCCAACCCAAACCATTGTATGATTCTATGATTCTATGGTGATTTATATATATATGGAAGAAACAGGATGCACTGAGAAGTCAAAGGGAATGTATAGCAAGCACTCCAGCAGTGAGCTTGAAAGGAAAGGGATGGTCAGAGCAGGGTGGAGAGCTGTAATAAGGACCTTGGAAAGCTGAGCTTGTTATTCTGTTTTATGGACAGAGTTCTGTGCATGACAAGTGAAAGAGAATGACAACTGCTATACTAAAGAACTGTATTCTTGAGATCTTGGATGTCTGGACTTTAAAAGATGCTGCAAAAGCCAGTCCTAATTTCTAGTAGCATCAAAACCAGAAGTCTGATACCCTTGGCAGCCTGGCAACTGAGCACTTGTTTACTTTGCCTTATCTTTAAAGATATTAGATATAAATTTTTTTTTGCTAATTATCTTGTCAGTTTTGGATCTGTATTAAGTTCTGTACCAAGCCCTGAACATGTACATTATTGGTGTACTTCATAATAAACAGATGTGACCTTCTGCTGGCTTATTACACATTATTTCAAAACCAGGATCCATATTTGTAGCAGTAGATTGTGAATGTCAGTGAACATTACGTTCTGGTCCATGACAAAATATGGCTATGCACCTTCTAGATTCAAAACTAAATTATATCTAAATTTACTCATGTTTGAGCCAGTGCAGCACAAGTGGAAGACTGTAAAAACAGACTCATCTAATTCAAGGTCACACAGCTGTTTTTTAATAAACTTGGGAGTAATATTCATGCACTCTGGCCAGAAGTCAGCTTAACTGCTAGCTTTTCTAACACAAGTAAAAACAAAGCTTTGCTTCTTGAAATTTCTGCAGAAAACAGACTAAAAGATTTGAGAACACAGTTGAAATGAAAACTCTAATCAGAAGTCGTCAAAATGTTTGCAAGTAATTGCTCACTACTCATCTTGATGTAGTCAATGTTCTTGCCAATGATTCAATTTTATCTGTCTGCTTTTTTTATCCAGTGGGATAAAAATTTAGTAAGATAAGCATGCAATAAAAGACATCTTGACCTTGCTCTTCAAACCTGCATTTTGTAAAAAAGTAACAACCATCTTTTCTAATTAATATACTCTTATAGTAAATAATAGATAAATTGCATTTTGAGTTACAAAAGAACAATCTCTATGCTTGTTGGAAATGCAAAAAACACACAGATTATGCTTTCAGGTGGCAAAAGCTCCAGGGTTCCCTGGCTGTCTTTTGTGTTACACAGCCTTGTAGAGTGCCAAGGGCTGACAGGTGCTTATCAAACATTCGTGTAAACACAGCTATCAAAGCCGTGCTTTCTGGTGCTGTCTTCACACAAAAGGGTCAGCATGAAACATAATTAAAGGAAGGCCAAAACAGAAATGTCATGCCACCAGCCTTTGCTACTTTAGAGCACTCACATCGTGTTCTTTCCAGTAAAGAATGATAGTGCTAGAAAAAAAGAGAAAGATACAGAAATTAAAGATTAATGGTGGAATTTTTGAAAGGGCTCACACACTTTAGAGAATATATGTTCAAAACTCAATTTATCCCAAGCTACTTACATACTTTTTTCAAAATATCACCAAAATTGTTTAGGTCAAAAAAGACCTCTGCACTCCAATTCCTGACTTTAGACATTTGGATCATACTTAATATCATTACAGTGATTTTTATTGACAGTAATTCCTAAGAAACTTTTCATCTGCATGCCAAAACATAAGGGATGAAGAATAAAGCTCTGAAGACACATTCAAAGCTCATTGAAATACTTATTGTTAGAACTATAAAAGGATTTATGCAATGCAGTTATGCACTGTAATTGTCACTATTAGCACAAGTCATAATGCTAATTTAGTCAGAAAGTCTGAGCCAGTCATGGTTAAGGAAAATCAGCTAGTATTCTCAGATTCAAACAGGCCAAGCAGCCTGCTGGTAAACCAGTCATTTGGAATAGTCTAGAAGAAGCATTTGTCTTGAAACCCACAAAAATTACGGTCTCAGAGGTTTTTGTGTGTTGAAAATTTATAAATTCCAGACTTTTCATATGGAACAGAAAGATTTATGACTGAAAAATAGTCCAGTGCATAGGAATGTCATGCAGAATATTCTCATGACCCAAGAAGTATTAACACCAACTACTTTATAAATTAATATTTCAGTCTTCATGTTTTAGCATATCTTTTTATACAATACTTTGTTTTGATGTTATGAGTCTTGAGTGATTATATTCTACATCTAAAATTGTATAAAAGTACATCAAATGCCACTTAGGCTACTCAAACTGATCAGTGACTTCTGTAGCTGTAGCTCTATCAATACTTATGGAAATGCAAAACAGTTTGTAATTTTCTACTTATTCAGAAAGAGAAAAGGAAGCATACTCTGGTATGATCAGAAGCAAGCAAATTGAAGATTAATGTCACTTGCAAACTTGAAAATATATTATCCATTTTCATGCAACATTGTCCTGGGTTCAGCAGTAGCAGTCATGTTTCTCCTTCTTGGTAGCTGGTGCAGTGCAGTGTTTTGACTTTCAGCCTGGGAACAGAGCTGATAGCGATGTTTTGGTTTGGCCAAGGACTTTGTGAGCCTCATGCTCTGCCAGGGAGGAGGGGAAGCCGGGAGGAAGCAGAGACAGGACACCTGGCCCAAACTGACCAAAGAGGTATTCCATACCACAACACGTCATGCCCGGGATGTAACTGGGAGTTAGCCGGAAGGACTGGTAGACTGTGGGGTTGGAGGAGGTATAGGTCGGGGCTTGGTTGGGCTGGGGGGGGTGAGTTATCGGTTGGCTGGTGGTGAGGTGATGTATTCTCTTCCCTTGTTATTTCCTTTATCACTGTTATCATTGGTGGTAGCAGTAGTGATTTGTGTTATACCTTAGTTACTAAACTGTTCTTATCTCAACCCGTGGGAGTTGCATTCTTTTTGACTCTCCTCTCCGTCCCTCCGGGAGTAGGGGGAGGGAAAGAAGGCGGGGGGAGTGAGTGAACGAGTTACCTGACTGGGTTTAAACCACGACAAACATCGACATGAAAAATTGTTGCTGTGGCAGCAGGTAGGTAATGAAAAAGGCCACGAAGAACAGATCATGAGATGATGAGATGAGCCACCTGGTTCCAAAATATTGAATCAGGCAAAAGAAAAAAATACCCTCTCATCACCTGTGTTCTTAGTCTGTCTTTTGTTTTCTCTAATTAACTTTTTTTAATGTGAGAATTTGGGGGTTATGTTTTGAGTTGTGAATTCTCTCCCTAAATGAATTCCCTGTGTATGTAAACAGTAGTTATTGTACTAGTAACAACACATGCAAAGGGCTTCAAAGATGAACAAGTCTGCAGTTAGTCTTTTTATTTCCACTTCATAATAGCATTGAAAATAACTTCTATTCTCCTAAATGGTGGAATATTGTAAGTCACAGTAGAGTTGCTCTCAGGAACAGAAATGGGGAACACAAGTGTAGCTGTGCATTTTTTCAAGTACTGCTGTGCATCACATCAGACACATCCGCTTTTACGTTCTTGCCTGGCTGTCTGCCATCCACTGCTCCGTCTTCTATAGTAACACAAATCCAACTTTACAAGCTCCTATAATAGTCTTCTTAATCCTTCTCAGTCTGGCAGACTGAAGCCAAAAGATGTAAATAAGTAACCAACCATGCAGATAATTCTTCAGATTATGTCCAAATTATGCCCTTCATCTAACTCTATAACAAGTAAGCCCAGTTACAACACCCATGGTGCTTTTAAGGAAGGGAAAAACTTCAGTGCTGAACTCATAGCTAGGCTGACATCTGAAGAAAAATATCTTTTTTGTTTTCCATTTATACAACACAACATAGTTCAATTAACATATAATGTGTTGACATTAAGTTAGTGGTATTTAGTAGAAATCACTGCATATAGTGGAAATACAGATGTCTAGAACTACAAAAAGCCAAGTTTCAAATTGAAATATCTTTTAAAATTACATTCTTACATGTATAATGACATGTCTAAATTGAAGGATAAGTATTTACTTGGTGAAATTTGAACGTCAGCATTTTTTTTTTTTAAGGAACATCCAAACCAACCCATTAAAATAACAGTAACTGCATGTACAGTAAAAACTAGGAAAGAAAATATGTGAAGTGGGAACGTATTGTTTAGTTTACCATCATGACCTTTCCACAAGATTTATAGTTTCAGAAGGAAGGGTAAATGTATGTGCAATGAAGGATGAAGGCCATAGCATGGCAGAAATACTAAAAAAAAAAAAAATAAAAAAAAATTAGCTTTTCAACTCTGAGTAAAATTGAGTCAGACACAAAGGAGATCATGATAGCCTCAAAAACCGTCAGCAGTCCCCACCTGTGGATGCTACATTCATGAGATGGCTATGAATACATATGTTATACATAACATGAGTATACTAATTTATACATATGTTTCCACAATAAGCTAACATTTAAAAAAAAATTATTTAGTGATCTGTAAATACAGAAAAGAAACAAAAATAGATTTGCAAAAATCGGAAACAATAAGAATACCTCCTGATTCTCCTCCTTCTCCTTTTTCTTCTTTCTTTGTAGCAGTGATTTTATAATTTAGAAACAGTATTATCAAGTAAAATTAGTTCTTGTGTAATTGTGTTTATTTAAAGTTGATTCTTTTATATTGGAAAACAATTTTTATCTACTAAAAATTACAGTTATGTTTCTTGGAAATTGTAATTTATTATAGATAGATGTGCAAATATTAATTGTGTGGCCAAGCAAAGGTAAAATTAAATCATATAAATGTAAATAAAAACAAATTAAATCAGGTGAACATCAAGATGTTAATTGGATTAACCTAATGCCATTAGAGTGCACATAGTGGACAATGACTCTTCTGTAGAAATTTTCTGTTCATCTTAGAAACTTCCTAATTTCTTCAGAACAAATACTTGGGGTTATTGAAACTTACAGTGCAAACATGAGTCAAGAGTATCATGCTGGTGTGAAGAAGGCAAAAATACTCTCTTGTAATAGACATAAACAACATTTTAATCCTCAAGTCAGATAACATAAACTTCCCACTCCATTCAATATTCAGATATTTTATTGCCTTACCATGGGACACTGGAGCTGTTAAGAGAGTCCAGAAAAGAAAAATGACATAAGTTATGAAGAAAGATGAGGGCAAGACAATTATTTAATTTAAAGAAGAAAAGGGTAAGGAGGAATATGATGAGGCACGCTTTTAAATTTTAGAAGCTGGATAAGGTCAATGGATTACTCCTACTCAGAAAAGGTCTAACTGTAGGTCATAATTTTATCTGAATACCTTACAACAGAACATGTTATTAAAATAAATACTTTTCAAGGATAGGTAGACATTAGCTTATCAAAAAAGCTTCTTCACTGTTTTCTTGTTTGTTTTCTAAGTGTCTAAAACCAAGGCACCGATTAGTATTATATATTACAGTAGTGAATTTATTTGCAGTTCAGGTCCTTTCTAGAAAAAGGAGGTAAGCAGTGGAATAGTGACTATAATTGAAAGTGCATAAATGTTTCCTTCTGTCTGACTAGGTCTTATACCAAGCTGAAATCAACTGAATTCTCACTATAGTCCCATTACTTGTGCTGTATGCATCAGTCAGCTTTGCTCAAGATCCTAGTAAGGAAGAGTTAAAAAGTAAAAGCATTCACTTTGATTTTATCCTGGTCTTATCTGCTGATCTTGCAAGAAAGAGTTTTGAATACAGATAATTTTATTGAAAATTTCTGTTTAATCATATCTGGTCTGAAGCTACCTGCTTAGTTGACATAGTTGACCACAGTATGATTAGACAATAGCAACTTTAGTTATCCCTCCTGTAAGTTTAAGTAAGAGTAACAGTTTTGGTAACCTAGATGAAACAGACTCATTACTCAAAGTCTGGGTTTCCTCTTCCATCAGGTTCTCACACAATATTTACAATATTACAAAACTTTTGATTATACTGGATGTGCTACGTGGAGACCTCATAGCAGCCTTCCAGTATCTGAGGGGACCTACAAGGATACCGGAGGGGCACTCTTCCCTAGGGACTGTAATGACAGGACAAGAGGGAATGGGTTTAAACTACAACAGGGGAAGTTTAGATTAGATATAAAGAAGTTCTTTACTGTGAGGGTGGTGAGGCACTGGAACAGGCTGTCCAAAGAAGTTGTGAATGCTCCATCATTGGCAGTGTTCAAGGCCAGGTTGGACAGTCTTGGGTGACATGGTCTATAGTGTCCGTACCCACTTCAGAGAGCTTGGAACTAGATGATCTTAAGGTCCTTTCCAAGCCTAACCATTCTATGATTCTATGCGGCACCTTCTGCTATTTATGCAATTTTTTTATATATATTGAAAGCAAAGAAACTATTACAGTCCATTTAACAGAGTTTGTTGATGATTCCTCAGTGACTGATGAGATTTATGCATAACAGTGGCAAAACATTTTGATGTCATTGAATGAGAATCATTTACAGACAAGTCTAAATGTGAACAAAATATAGATGACAGGATACAAGAAGACATATTGCTGTTTGAGTGCTCATGTATAATTATACACGAAGGTGCACTTTGGATAACGGCTTATGCAAAATGGCATAGCCTCTCATGAACCAAGCAAGTATGTATGCTGACATTAGTAGAACTGCTGCCCTGCTTTGCTTTTCTTCATGAAGATAATTCTAAAAGCATTTTTCTCATAGTTTTTTTCTTGAAGAGTAGTATCTCATTATCCATATACATTGTATTGATCAACAAGTGCAGCAGTGTTTTATGTTTGCTTTATATTTAACCTCCAAGGAGGCTACTGTTTTAATATAATTCACTTTGAGAGGAAAATATAAATTTTCCAAGCAAGACAATTACCATTAAAAAGAAGAAGCATCTCTTCATTAAAAAGCTTTAATCACAAGAATACCTATGTGAAGCCAATGCTTTCTCGTGATGCTGGAAACAGCCCCAAAAGATCTTTCTCTTTTTTAATAGTAGTGTTCATTTATCACACTGAGATATATATATGAGTTTCACCGAGCTACTAAAGACTTTGAGAATTTTAGTCAAGACCTCCAAAACAGAGGTCTTATTTGTTCTGTATATGTATAAAAGGCCTAATCAAAAGCACAGGGAACCAGTGGGAACCTTTCCTACTGGTACCTGTGCATCCCATAGTACTTGTCTTAAAAGATGTGTTTTGTTGTCTCTTCAGTCACAAGTTTTCTTCTTTGTCTATCACTGAGCAATGTGCTGCATTGCTGATATTTTTCTTGGGTTTGCTATCAAAAAGTTCTCCAAATTGGATAAAGACAATTTTGCTACAGCTGACATAGTACATATTCCTGTTTACATAGTATGTTACACAGAGTTTTAGACTTCCCTTGCAACCTTCAACTTCCATTTCACAGTATCACAGTATGCTAGAGATTGGAAGGGACCTCAAAAGATCATCTAGTCCAATCCCCCTGCCGGAGCAGGAACACCTAGATAATGTTACACAGGAATGTGTCCAGGCAGGTTTTGAATGTCTCCAGGGAAGGAGACTCCACAATCTCCCTGGGCAGCCTGTTCCAGTGTTCCGTCACCCTCACTGAGAAGAAGTTTCTTCTCGAGTTTAAGTGGAACCTCTTGTGTTCCAGCTTGCACCCATTACCCCTTGTCCTATCATTGTTTGCCACTGAGTAGAGCCTGGCTCCATCCTCGTGACACTCCCCCTTTATATATTTATAGACACTTATAAGGTCACCCCTCAGTCTCCTCTTCTCCAAACTATAGAGACCCAGCTCCCTTAGTCTTTCCTCATAAGGGAGATGCTCCACTCCCTTAATCATCTTTGTTGCCCTGCGCTGGACTCTGCCAGCAGCTCCC